>NW_019174432.1:1237140-1315353 GCF_002260705.1 Seriola dumerili | reverse complement strand
GGCCCGCCGGCGCCCCCCCCCGGCATTACCATCACTTTGTGTTGTTATTTTCTATAAAATAAATGGAGTATCTGTGGTACTTCAAAAAAACACATGTGAAGACTTTTTATTACTTTTTTTGCAAATCAACAGGTGGTGCCAAAGCCAAACGAAGGGCAGCTATAACAAATTATCATTGTAATCTCCACAATAATACTGGTTGTCACCCTGGCCCATATCATTTCCTGTTATAGACTAACCTCGGCCCCTCATCTCAGAAAGGAAAGTTGATGTGGCCCCCACTGAAAAAAGTTTGGGGACCGCTGCCGTAAATGTATCTTCTTATGGATCAACACTTCAAAAGGTTAAAATATTGGACCATTAAAGGATTGATTCTCTAAATTACAACAGAGCAATTTTCTTCATGTATGTATAGTTTTGGTTTTTATGTGCTTAGGTGTTGACATTTCCTGCTGCTGTCTTCCCAACATTGCTACTGAAAAGAAATCCATGTTACTGTTGATTTGTCTTCAACAGCTTTTCCAGAAAAAATACCCCGGTTTCTCTGAGTAATCCACAGAGCAATGGTCTGTGAGCAGTTTTCTTTGGAACTACTTTCTATGGTTATTTTTATTTTCACCCTGCCAAGTATTTTTCTAGCAACTGTTTTGTCAGAAGATTGTGATAAAATGCCATTTTCCTCGAGTCCAATGTGACATATTCAGATTATTCTGACCAAGCAACAGCCCAGAACCCAAATATATTCGGTGCACGCACGTATGAGACAAAGAAAAGCAGCAAATCATAACATTTGACAAGCTGGAACTTTGTTGTTTTTGGTTGAAGTGTGACTCAAAAGGATTAATTGATTTAGCATGAACACTGCTCACAGCGAGGTCTGTGGATTATCTTGAAAAACGTTCACCGTTCATTGAACTGAAGTGGTAGCAGAAATGTCAATGGCTCAGAACTCTGGAATAATAAACACAAAAATAATCTGCACGGCTAGATACCGATGAAGCAAAGGAAAGTGACGAAATATGTTTGTTTTTGTTTTTTTTTATTTAATAAATCTGAGTTAAGTGAACCTCTAAATTTTCTGCTCTCTCTTAGATGAATTGGAACGACATATAAAAAAAAAAGCTTTTTTTTCATGGTACAATACAATGACAGATTCTCTCACAAAGCCAAGAACAAAAGCCTAGAAGGAGAAATGGTTTTGACCACGAAGGAGAGAAATATGGCATTAAAATTCTCGGCACTCGTGTTTACCCGAGAGAGAACAAGGACATGACACAGTCTTGGCTCCTGAATTTGTGAATTCAAAGCATCTGGGCCAACTTCTAATTCAACTATGCATAACTTCCCATTGGCAGGCAGGTCAGGGATGCCAGAGTACTTTCTAATATATCTCAGTGGATTATTCTTGCTGTGACCTCCAGCCTCCGTCTTGCATAACTCAGCAGGCGGGTTACACACCGGCAGGGGTGAGGTGAGGGGGCTCGGCTCTCACTGCGGCCACCTATGCTAAAAAAAAAAAAAAAAAGGAACACACGTGGTCCTGTGAGGAGCTTTGGATACTAGTTATCTGATCTCCTCGACCTATAATGAAAAACGATTTAATCTGAGTCTAAAAAGGCAAAATGCCAAACGAATAAAGTGTGAATTTCATGTGTGGAAGTGCCAAGTTTTATCTGGAGAGAGCAAAAAGACAGAGCAGAATTACAGTAACTCCAGCAGACCACAAGGAATGTGACCAGGCAGCGTGTACAGACAAGCCCAACATGTGATCTCACACACACACACACACACACACACACACACACACACACACACACACACACACACACACAGAAAGAGACAGACAAAGAGGACAAAGGAAGCCTTGCTCCCACAACTGCACAGCATCACGGACTGATAGCCGAGGGGGAGATGGGAGGTAATGACAGGAGTCCAATTCAGGTTCATTTTCATACGGACACAGTAGTTTTTATTTAAGTCTGAGAAAACTAAGACTGTGTGAGACACATGCTCATAACATGTCCCATTACTAAATAATGATAACGATCTGGGGTGGAAGATGTATTCAAGTGCTGTAATCAAGTAAAAGCAATGCAACCTCAATGTGAAAATACTCAAGAATAAGTAGTTCTACATTCAAAGTCTTACTTAAAAGTACAAAAGTAAAGAACTGCAATGATTAGTTGAATAATTGATCAACACATAATGAATCTGCATTTTGATAATCGATCAATCAGTTGAGAATCTTCAATTGTTTCCTTAGTCTCCTGTGATAGTTAACTGAGTCTGTCTGGGTGTTTGGGGCCTGTTGCTCACACAAAATATAAAACCACCACTGTTGGATCTGGGAACTTCATTTAGAAAATAATTGTTAGATTAAATAATCGCTAATAAAAAATAATTGTTAGTTGCAGCCCGTCAAAAGTATTATCAGCCAAATGTAAGTCAGTGGTTGTTGAAGTGGAGTCTGTGGGTGCCTGGTGGTCCTTGAGGGTGTTCCTGGGCGTCCGCAGCAAGAAGGGGAATCATTTATTGTCACTCCAATTCCACCCATAAGTAACACAGTGACAGAGTGTTTGACTATTTTGGTTCCAAACACTTTCTGAAAGCAAAAGTCTTATCAGATGGGCGACCCTGGGGCCAGTCAAAGTAATAATTTAGTATGGCCTCTCTGAGTGATACTAGATTATTAATGGTACTACATGCTGACGCATAAATGTGTAAGAAACATATCAGTGTTGTAGCTAACTCAGTTTGAACTCTGCTCTGATAAGTAGTTTAATATTTAGAAAAATGATCATATTTTCTAAATGTATCATATGTTCTGCAAACTAACCACAGCTACAAAGTAAATGTCCAGTGTAAGAACCGTATTAAAGCACAGAACTTGGTTAATAGAGACTGAAAACCAGCTGTCATACAGTGTTGGAAAGGTTAGACATCTCAGTCATAGCCATAGTAAACTGTGAGTTTGGATAAATCATAATAAATCTCAGTCTTTCACTGTGATATAAGTGAAGTTTTTTTTTACCAGCCACTATCTGAAGGCCACACAGCTACATTTCTCAAAAGGGCACACGTCATGCTAGATCACTTTCGATTACTTTCCCAGTGCACCCCGTCTCAACCCTGTCGGTTTTGGCAAAATAAATGTTGGGCTTTTCTTCTTGGAGAGTGGTGAGATCATACTGGACTTTCTATTTTTAGGCTAACTGGCTGCTTTTTTGTCTTGGCCACTTCTTCCCAGTGCTGCATGATGCTCGCAGTGAAACACAAGAGGGTGCTGTTTGACACTGAAGACCAGCTCGCCTGTCTGAAGGTGAGAGGCGCTGACAGTGGACTCACACACACACACACTCACACACACTCTATGCACCTGTTTCTATCCACTGAATGAGATAAGAAAAAGCTTTAATGGAGACAATGTGAAGGGAAAGACATTCATGCAGTACATGGAGTACTGAGTTTATCTTCTAATCTGTTGAGTTTCCATCAGGAAGAACATTTCTGCAGAAACATCACCAGCCTTAAAATTCAAATGTAAATATTATCTAATCATTTTATTTATGAAACTCAGTTTAGGGGGGAAAAAAACACAAATTTGTGTGGATAAAAAAAAATCGAATAACAAACTGTGGCCATAAACAACTAAAGTTCACACAAAGAAAGAAGTCTTTGATTCCCCAGATTGTGCCCATGGGGACAAAGCAGGTTTTTCTATTTCTATTTTTCTAGATAAAGGCAGACAAATAGAAGAAGACATCAAATGTTTTGTTTTTTTTGTTGTTGTTTTTTTTTATCTCAGCTTCAGCAACAGGAACAAAAAGTGGAAGAAATCCTTGACAAGTGAAATCATTTCCCCAGCCCCATCCAAATCTTAATGAACCTACCTTTGTGCTGCACACTGTAGCCACTGCTCCTGCAGGATCATGTGCAAATCCATGTGTATGACACAGCCCAGGGGTTTCCAAATGTAATAGACCCCCACCCCACAACCACCACCACCACCACCACCACCCGCAATTACATTTAGACCCCAAAATAAAAACCAAGACAGTGCTCTTATTGTGTGTCTCTGGTAGGCCAGCATGTTTACAGTGAACTGTCATGGTTTATGGCAGCTCTGATCTCCAGTGGCATCTAGTCGCAGGAAATGCATGATGATGCTTAAAGGTAGTTTTTTTTTTTTTTAATCCCCTGAAGTAATTTTCTCAAAACATTCCTGCCTGTTGTTGAGTTTTGCTGTGATATGAAACTTATTATCAAGTTATTACTGTGCAGGGTATAATCTTTAAAGAGGGGGAATCAGTGTCTCCTAAACTCAACCTGCTGCTCATTGCACCACGGAGTCCACCCTCCAACCCCAGCACCGCCACCCTCCTTTCCTCCCTCCCTCCCTCCCTCCCTCCCTCCTCCTCCTCCTCTCCCCTCCTTCCTCTTTTCTCTCTGCAGGTTGAATCTATTGCCCCTATTTCCTGTCACATGGGTTGGAAACAGGATCCCTGCTTCTCTACTATCTGGTCCCGTCTTTTGCGGTGTCAGTGTTGTAGTAGTTGTGGGACCTGCCTTGAAGTTCAGGGACTTTTAACGCGGGCCAAAGTGCGACTCCTGCACAGATCCGGACAGACAGCCAGGCAGACAGACAGACAGACAGACAGACAGCCAGCCAGGCAGTCAGGCAGTCAGTCCACCACCCCGCCGGTCTGCGCATCCGTCCGTCAGGCTGCACTTCACCTGAGAGCCGGTTCAGACTCTGAAATCACGCGATGGATTCCTGGACAATCACCTCTGCTCTTCTCCTCGCTGGGTTTATTTCCTCCGCAGCTTTAAATCCTTTCGAAACCGGTAAGTAAAACTTTTCTGCTCGCCTTTTTTTTTTTTTTTTTTCTGAGGATGTGTTCCCGATAAATGTGCGGCAGCGTCCCCGAAAGTTGCTCTTTTGCGCACCGGACGAGCTCTTGACCCATCAGAAACTGCACAACACACACCCGAAAGTACGTTTATTTTAATGTTATAGTGATTTTTCCTTGTTTGGTATCGAACATGTCATAGATCGCAGTCGCTGTAACTCCATTCATAGTTTATCGCCTTGGTCCAAATCCCACTACGACACTGTTTCCCGAACTGCACGCTGTCTTTAAACTGTAGTTTTTACAGAGTGGAGCCAAAGCAAAAAAAACAAAACAAACAAAAACAAAACAAAACAAAAAAACAAAAGGGGGAAATAGTGGTGTCGTTATCTAGTTTAAAGACAGGAGAGTGAGGTGATGTGAGCAGGGAGACTGGTCTGATCAGATATTTCACTGTGACCTCCACACCTACAGGGTAAACACATCTGTCCCCGGACCTGTAGAGTCCCGCGGCAACATCATACCAAATGCGGGTCCGTGTAAATCTGGGAAAGGCTTGTTACGCTTTCTTAAAAGTCACGTATCGACTATAATCAAGGGAAGAGGATCAGGGGCTTTTAACCCAAACCAGCAGCTTTTACGCACCGCTCTCCACGACGCATCCTGCGCTATGATGTGTTTACCTGTCCTGCATCAGCTGCTTTCAGCCTCTCAATCACATTCGTGTTTGATTTATCTCATTTTAAAAGGCAATAGCAGAAAATGTTTATTCTCTTTTGATCTCCTTCGTAATATCACAGCCATGCATCACCGGCTATTGTGTCTTTAATTGACCCGCACAGACACTATGCAGCCCCCCCCCCCCCAGTGAAATAATCTTGAAACCCTCAGCTCAGTCATCTGATATCATCCATTTAATTCGCCATCAAGTTCAGACTAATTCTCAGGGGTATGCTTGCGTCTATCTACAGAACTTCAAAGTTACAGCCGGATCCCCGTTCAAAGCTGACTTCCCGGAGAATATTTTGTTTTTAATGTGAATATCTAATAATGATGACCACACAAACCGAGCTTCTGCTTTGCTGTAATTTGCGCCGCGTTTCATGTCGAAGCAGCAAATCCTCATGCTTTCCTTTTTAATTTTTTTGTCTCTTAATTATACCCTTGGATTTCAAATTAGAGGGTCCACCATCTGGGCTAGTGCGTAAGTACTCCCATGTGTACCTATGTATTAACAAAGTATTTAAAGCAATGGTATTCCCCCTCATAACACTGAGGAGAAAAGAAGAAAAAAAAAGACCAAGTTTAGTTGAAGTCAGCTGTGCCATATTTACTGTACAGTAAAACAATAATTTCAGTCTCTAGCTGTAAATGCAAGGAGTGACTGTTACATGCTCAATTTGCTGTGTTTTGGTCAGATGCTCCTAATACATTTGGACTGTGCAATTAAAAGGTCAAAGTGAACGTGAAACCCAACAACACCTAAAGGAGAAAAAAAAGCTCCACCTTAAAACAACTCTGCACTGACACAGTTGTCAGTTTAGCTTTCTGTTGTTCAGTGGTGTATTTTTCTGACAACCACTGTTTATTTGCAAATTGTCTGGAACCACCACAGTTTAATAGCAAGAAAAGTGGCCTTACATGTTTAAATGTGAGTGGATTTTCACTG
This sequence comes from Seriola dumerili, assembly GCF_002260705.1. Lineage (NCBI taxonomy): Eukaryota > Metazoa > Chordata > Actinopteri > Carangiformes > Carangidae > Seriola > Seriola dumerili. The sequence continues at coordinate 1,308,834 of NW_019174432.1, read as the reverse complement.
TCAAGCACCCCCACCCCCACCCTGACCCCCAGAGTGAGAGGACAAGGGTTTTCTGCGTATGCTCATCAGGACAAGTCTGTCAGAGGAGATGAAGTTGATGTTTGATGCAACATGTTCATGCCGATGCTGGGAAATGTAGAGACCTCAGGGCATGCTGAGGGAAAGTGGACACACTGAAGCAAGCAGCATGGACTGCACTGAAACAGTTGATGTGGACATGATGAGTGCGCTGCTTAAATAACGCCTCGTGTTATTCTGGAGGTTCAGCATCGTTGAGAGAGAGAGAGAGAGATTTTGGTGAACGTGAACGTCTCTGTCAGAAGAATCCAGGGCACGTCTGTGATGTTATTAAGAAGTAAAAAAAATCTGTGCATGTGCAAATGTGAATTCTTACACACCCGAATTATTTTCCTTTAACTGCTACAGCTGGGTCATAAGGCTGCTTATTAATTAATGCTCTGCAGAAAGCAAAGCCACTGTTTCGTTTGTGACAGAGCGTCAAAAACAATTATGCTGGATTGCTTTCACTGTCCTGGCAAACTGCAGCATTGCATCAAGCAGAGTCGTATTAACAGCAGAGGTGTGTTGTGCGCGCACACACACACACACACACACACACACACACACACACACACACACACACGTTTACACACATTCTTGAAGAGTAAAAGAGTGAAAATGTAGCTAAGGGTTAAAGGTCCCATATTTATATTTTCCCTTTTTCATAAGAAGATATATTTGTGGTTTCTCTCTGGAGCTGTAGCAACAACAGAAGGCTCTGAGCCTCTCTTCTGATTGGCCGACTGTTTTCTGAGTGATCAAATAAAAATAAAGCAGATTTCAGGTAAAACACACAGAGAAACCAAATCCTGCAAGGTTGGGTGGTGGGTCTGGGTGGGCGGGGCTTGGAGCATGGCTGAGAGCAGTGACTGCTTTGTTGTGACATCACAAAGTTACAGAAGTCCTGACGGCTCGTTTTAAGGCTCAGTTTTTGAAAACAGGCTGTTGTATATTTCTCTGTGGACTGAGGCTTTGATACTTTCACAGTATTAATACAGAACCTAGACTTGCTTTATAATCAAACAACATGGACAACTCACAATATGAGACCTTTAAAGATTATGTGTTAGTAAGTGCCTTTATGCAACCTATCATATGAGAATGGGCTCTTAGTCCATGCAGCACACTTTACACTCCCAGTATAGAGTGTTAGCTCTTATCCATAATGTGTATGATTCCTCGTCCACCTGAACTCAGAGGCTTTATAAAGAAACTCATCCAGTCTCCCACATGCTGTTGTGTCTGACTGCGGCCTGTCTTTGCTCACTTGGCAGCTGCTCAGGCCCTTCACACAAACGTACACACAAGTGGAAGCTGAATGCTGTCAGAGCTGTCAAGATGAGACGTAATTGAGTCGCTCTGTAAGCCGGTAATAATGTAGCTAATCGCGTTGCCGTCGTGAACAAGCTTGAGCTGGTTAATCAGCAGGGGAATTATTTTGTTCTTGGTGTTCCTGGTATCTGTAAACAGTGTTATGTGATGTGGGCCAATGGTGAAGCCGGTGGTGAGAGACCCACACCGCACCACGCATCCACATGTATGTCTTTTGTTTATTTAAGTGATGCGTCATGTTTTTTTTTTTGTTTTTTTTAATGGAGGTCGAGGCAGCTTTCCGATGAAGCTGCCAGTGTTGCTGTTGGAGTGAGATGGCTCACCGTTAAAGTGATCCTTTTTAAATTCACCAGCAGGATGAGCAAGCTGTTTTCCTGCTAGTACATGCACGGATAACCTATAATCTATCTTAGTGGTTCTCCACCTGGGGGTCGGGGGATGATTAAGGATAGAACAGGGGGAAACACCTAACCTGGCTCTGTCCAAAGGTAACAAAACCCTCCTCCTCCATCCCTAGAGCTCACTAATTAACACGTTATATCCTGTTTGTTTCATCTATACTCAGATCAGAGTGTAAAAACTACAATAGTCCATCACAGCCCGAGCTGTTTCCCCCTGTTTCCAGCCTTTATCCTAATCCAAGCTAACTGGCTGCTGACTGTAGCTTCATATTAAATGGACAGATATGAATCTACTCATCTAACTCTCAGACTCTCTGCCAGAAAGCTGATAAGCGTATTTCCCAAAATGTCGAACTATTGCTCTCTAATCTTTGCAATTTTCTTGTGAAATTCTGTATAATTTTACCTCCTCAGTCCTGTGGAAATTATTCAAGTGAAAGAATCTGAAAATGTTAATTCAAATACTCAAATATGCAATCTGTGACAAGGGATTGCAAAAGTGCATTGCCTTGATTTTAAGGTTGGCAACAGTTGATCTATCTCATCCCTCTTTTTATAGTAGTGAATAAGGGCAACATGATAAAGTCACAACCTGTGTATCACTGGACTTTCTCTCTTTTGCCTTTTAAAGGAAAGCAGTTTGCTTTGGTTGTGTCGAGCAGAGGCTTGAAAAGGGCACGCTGTGACATTTTGGCAATATGGAATGCACGCTCATTACGTGATCACAGAAGACAGAGCTGTCAGAAATAAGGCCGGATGAAGAAAACATCAGGTTAGTATCAGGCTGTGCTCAACCAACTGAATCTTGGACTGATCGGAGGAGCCCAGAGGTGCCTTATGGGGTTTCTTTTCATCTGAAGTCTTTGCCGAGCCCGTAGTTATAACTAGACATGCATGAAAATAACTTGCAAGGCCACACTGGGAAGATTTGCAAAGGCTGATTTCGGAGCATTGAGGTGCCTTATCAAACTAACTTGCCGCAGGTGAAGCAGGGAGATTACTTATGGACCGGACTGGAGATATCTGAGCTTTTTACTCTCATTCACCACTGGTGCTTTTTTTCTCCTTCCCCTTCCTTGAAGCAGTGCAGGCACCAAATAGAGTGATGGGTGGATGAATGACAGCTTGTGTTGGGATTTCTCTTTGTAGCCTGACATGCATATAAGCTGCTGCATAAACTGGCAACCCTTTGTTTCATCTGGCAACCCTCCCTTTTTCCTGCTCCCCGTCTGATCACTGTCCAGCAGGGCACGATGTTGGCCTGGGCTTTGTCAGATCCGGTGCACTCAGCCGCAGACGGAACGGGGCGCAGCGGACGAGGCGAAGTGGCCAGAGTGTGGTTTAAAATGCTGCACAAACTCCTGAACAGTTGCTCTCACAGAGGTTTGGATTTGAGTTTCTTGGTCCTGGCAACAGTCATGCAGCTTCTGTGTTCACTATAGGTTGGTGAGTGATTGATGGGAGTCTATGGGTTTTGTTATTTTCAGGTGTTTGGCTTTATGTTAAGTCAGAGTGAATAAACTGTGTGATTGTGCGTGCATATGTTCACCTGTAGCAGGGGAAAAGATGCCAGGTGCTTTTCAACGTTTCCACGTGTGCAAGTCCAGGTTTCTGGTTTCGCATTTTTATGTGGATATTTCTACTTCTGGACTTACCTACATGTGTGTGGGACTGCAGCTAAGAGTTGTTTTCCCTATCAGTTGCTGAAATCCAGGATGTCACTCGCTACTCGTCGACCTACACTGGCTACCCATGGCTGCTCAAATCAAATTGCAGTCACCAATGCTGCCTTTAGAGTGACTTCTGGGTCTGCACCTTTCTATTTTAACTCCATCATATCAATCATCCTTCTCGGCTGCTGGGTTCCTCCAATGAATGTCGTCTGGCTTTGCCATCCCTGCACACAAGACGGTCTCAGTCCAGACTGTTCTCGTCTGTGGTTCACCGATGGTGGAACAAGCTACTGAACGCTATCAGAGCAGGGGCGTCCATCTCTATTTTCAAGAATCCCTTGAAGTCTCTTCTGAGAACACCTCCGCTCCTAAACACTCTAACATGCCTAACTAGAGCTTAGTATACACTTTGGGTGCACTTTTTCACCTGATATCCTTGCACTTATTAAAAAGATGTAGTACTTGGTCCTCACACCAAGGTCTCCTACTGCACTGACGTGAGTGATATCCTTCACTTCATGTCTGCCACATGAGTTAATATAAATGTAATCTGTTGAAGTTCGACCTGATCTTGTCCCTGGAAACAGCAGCTGAGAAAACTACCACACCACAAGGTCCATTGAGCAGGTTGTCTGGAGCTTTTGATCATATCACGTGTTTGGAAATTGCTTGTTTTCACCAACAAACAGTCCGAACCCCAAACATGTTCAACGTAAATAGCAGCAAACTCTCATATTTACGAAGCCGAATACAACAAATGTGTGACATTTTCACTTTTAGAATTGATGGTTAATTCTCTGTCACTCAACAGATTTCATCAGCTAATAACTTCAGCGCTACATGTGTGTGTTTGAGTAAAGTTCAAATGTGAGGCAGCTGTAATCATCTGCAGTCTCTATAAACTTCCAACCTTCCTGCTCCAGATTTTAAAGGGGCCACATCAAGTGTCAAACTGAGAGGTCTCACGTCCATCTATCCCATCTACCCCCCTTCCCCAACCCCAGCCTTTCCTGTCACCATATCTGCCTCAACTTGATCCACTCTTAACTTGTAAACGCAGTCCATACAGTGCAGTTTATGATTGGGTCCCATCAGCCTTTGTAACCCCAGAGACAGACAGTTCTTTGTGAGGGTAAGTGTGTGTGTGTGTGTGTGTGTGTGTGTGTGTGTGAGGGAGGGAGAGATACTCGTCTGCCTGGGAAGATAATAACAGACCATCTTCAGCCGTTTGAAGAAACACGAGCTTGTGCTGGCAGAGGTGATCGCGATGGAGTGTTGGTTTGAGGAGAGACAGCGGGTTCTTAAAGAGTTTAACATAAGGGCTTTCGGTGTGTGGGTAAACCCTCCGTGCTGATTGTGGGGAGTGTCAGAGGGCATTATGGGAAGAGGGTGCATGGGGTCTGCGTCTCAGATGTGGGCTCTGTGGTCCCCCCCGCTTTTCCGGTTCAGAGATGGAGATGGAAACCTTTCCTCCCTTGGTGAGCTTCTGTATAGCAGACACAAGTTCAGACAAACCACTGGGGTGGATTGGTGTGTGTGTGTGTGTGTGTGTGTGTGTGTCATGAGAGATACACATCTAAGTAACTCTTAAGGATGTGACTGTAGGAACCAGTGGGAGTTATAGACTTTCAGAGTGAGGACATATTTACAAAGTATGTTAATTTTGGTCCTGACTTTTTCCTGGGTTTAGGTTTATGTTGAATCAAGGCTCAGGACTTTGACTTACAGTAATTTAAAAGTAAACATTGAGCGGGTGGGTGACCAGTCAACTTTTTGAAGTGAACTTAACAAGAAAAAGTGTTTGCAAACCTTATTATAACATTTATTTTAAAAAACCTCTCTTCTTTTTTGTAATATTTTGTAGTTGAAATATGCTCTAAAACATATGTTAATGTTTACAGTTGCTGTTGCCAGAGTTGGAGGTGGGAGCTCACGACTGTAAATCAATTCATGGATGCACTTCTGGTTTATTATTCCTCTAACTTCAAACTAGCTCCTAGTTTCTGCATTAGCTGAGAAAGCGTACATGATGTAGCTGAGGGGCCTTTCTTGCAAGTGCTAGCTTGATTTCCAGAAATTGTATATTGTAGCTTTAAGCATGAAGGGTTATCTGCTGCTGAAGACAGTGAAATAAAGATCTCTAAGAAAAGGGTGGTACAGTAAGTGGACGTTGTGGCAAACTGCATTAATCAATATAAACAATAAATTAAATGATTAAATGTAATGTGGAAGAGGTTGCGCAAGAATTATGACGTTGTTTCAGCCACAGCGGGCAGAAGCTACCTGTGCAGCACCACACAGCAGACAAACGGACTGATATTTCCCCCAAGAGGTGTCGGAGACCGAACCATCAAAACAACTGTTCGCTAACATACTCACGGAATCAACCTTAAAGGTCAAAGTGTGTCAGTGTTGTGTTTATAGCTCGTTCTACTGCCCCCAGTGGGGGGAAAAAAACAGTTAATACTCCTTTAAGAAGCTTTTTTATTCATATATTATTTTTGCTTATACATGTAGACATAGACACGTCATTTACATGCCCCTCATTTACAAGCTCATTGTACTTTTAGCTTCAACACACTATGCTGAGTGACAGGTGACTGTTAGCAAGGCCGTCATTTTTGGTAATTTAAATGTGAGACAGTTACACATGTAATAGTGTTTTGTGTGTGTTTTTAATAATATACAAGAGACTTGTTGACTTGTAGAAGAGTAAAGAAGAGTATTGCTAATGTTGTTGTCGAACTATTTCAAGCGAGACACATATCGTATTGCTGTCCAGTCTCACAGTGTCTATAACAGCAGGCAAAGTAGCCACTAATTGGTGGAAACAAACCCTTATTTTTACTACATATTATATTTTGTATACACAGTGTATGCATTTTACTTAATTGTCAGACTTGAGTTGCTTATAATTCAACTTGGACACAGTGTTTCGGTGTTAACTGCATTTACATGTATTGGTTGCAGCCCTTTCAATCTAACATGAACCGTAGATTTGTAGTGCTAAAAAATGACAAAAATAAATTGGTTAACCGTGATCGTTCAGAGGCCTTTTTGTGAACTGTTTGGTCTACGCTCCCAGCACGGAGAGAAGACACTGTTCACAAGATGTGGATTAGTCTGAGGGTTATCATGAGTAACATTATTTATTTATTATGTAAGAGAAGCTGCTGCTGAGATTTTTAAGATGAATGTTTTTGGCCCTTTGAGGGCCTCATGCCATGTGACATTTATCACCATTGTAGTGGGATAAGCCAGTATCTCCATACCTCTACCAAAACAATGTGCATGAATAGATTATTCTCTGGCTTGGAGGAAACATAACTTTTATAGGCGCTGTACTTTTTTTTCTGACTTTTGAGATAAAGTGAGTCCCTTGCCTTTCACTCAAGGGCGTGCAAAAGTGTTGGCATCAATCACAGGACAGAACAATCTACTGGGGACACATGGTTGCTTTTACTATCCGCCCCCTCATCACTCAATGGAATAATGTGTAAACTGATGAATGGACTAATCTTCCTAAAACTTTATACTCCTTTAAAAGTCCTGTAAGTTGCCTGTAGGTTCAGTCAGTATCTCTTGGTTGTCTTCACAGTAAAACCCAGTGAGTCTGTATCCTCTTTGTGTTGTGTTCGCACATAATCAGGTGCACACCAGCCCAATTGGAGCCCTCATAAATCTTCAATGGAATGCCAGAGGAGGTTAAGCTTAGCAAGACAACAGAACACACTAACAAAAACCAACCACGCATGTCGACTTCAACTGGCACTGGGAAGTGTGAAGTGACCGACAACAGACCAGGCTATGGTGTCACAGTGGAGAGATGCTAGTTAGCTGTAATGTCTGCTCACTCGGGGAGAAACACATGCGCGAAAGCTAGGCAGCTAGCTCACAGTGCTAGCTTTGTAAATTGAATAGCTTTGGGTTTAGGAGCATTGGTTGGATAAAACAAGCAAATCTGCAGAATAATCAACAGAAAAGTTAGTTGCAGCCTTTCTATAAATAGCACATAAAATGCTTGTCCACACATGGAAAAACTGAGAGTAATAACAGGCTAGGAAGCAGCTCTTCCTCTGAGCATCACCCACATATTGTTGTACGTTTGTATGGTACTTTATTGACAATGTGGTAGACTGAAACCTAAGTCACAGTTGATCTAGTGCTCCAGTGACAGTGACACCGGCTATTAGCTAGTAGCAGACTATAGCAGTGAAGACAAAGAGCGTTGCACTCATTGAGAAGCCGGACACGATGAGTAGGAAGCCTGAAATGGAAGAAAATAGAGCAGAGCATTATCCTTTTTGCATATCCCAACACTCATGATACTCAGCGTGTCTTGACTTGTGACAACAGGCCAAAGTTTTGAAGAATTCCCTCATTTACTGAACGTAAGTTGAACCTGGCTCACAGAACGTAAGAGGAGAGGAGAGAAAAGAAAAGCTCCGGGTCAGAAATGTGTGCCCCTGTGTCAGCACGCTGCCCGTTTACTTCCTGTTGACCTCTGGGTGGTGCCCTGCGAAGGTCAAGCTGCGGGCAACGCCCTTGTTCTTCCATGCCAAGGGGTTGGACCGCCCATAAAACCACCAACCGCTAAGACGGAGAAACAGACCTAGTTATTATAAACACAATCATGCTTATTATCATGCCACTGTGATTCTCGTCCTGTCGTGTTCAAAGGCTTACAATTGTTTGATCAAAGTACCTCTCTCTGTGCGTCGTTACCCCGCTCCCTCCACTTCTCTTTTTAAACTTCCGTTGCTGACTGAAACTCTTTCATTTTTCTCTCACCTTGCAAATCACCACCTGCTCGGTCGGTTGGCTGGGTGACCCGGCATGCAAAGCAGGCAGGCCGATTCCAGCGTTGGGATCTATGATGGCGATGGCGGTGCATGGGTAGCCCCCCTCAGAAGTGATGAGGCGTGACGGATACGATAGTCATGTAAAAGCGCAGAGCGGCAAAGGAAAGGGGGCGTCCCAAAACAAAGTGGTGCAGGGTTGAGTGTGTCACTCTGGTCCCTGATCTACAGAGGCGGTCCTGTAAGACAACATGGAATTAAGCTGTCAAGGCGCTGCTGGCTGTACACAACTGTCAGGCTTGAAAGAGATAAACAATGTTTAGGTAGGAGAGTGCACTCATGTGGCCAGAATAGTGGTTTGTGAGGTTTTGTTGCGCAGAGGGTCAGTCAAGACCAGACAGAGTATACTTCTGAATGAGCTGTGACATGTTGGTTTTGGATGGAGCTCTGCAAAGCAATGTAATATCTTTACTTATTCTTTCACAACTTTTTTTTCTTTTCATCTCAGACTATCTAGATAGTTCTCCAAGCTTTCTTCCTCCTCTTGCAACTGATTCGCCTCTCTCTTCCCTGTTCCTCCTTTACACGTTTTTTTAATAATACTCTGCGTGAGCTGTGTTCCCTTGGCCTCTTCGTGTACCTTGACATTTGCGTATGCATGAGGAGACCCACTGCAGTCAATGACAGTGACATTCTGGCGCTCTCCGCGGCAGTCAGAGCCCATCAACTGGAACACACTCCGGGGCAAGGGGGTAAATCAAATACTTGGAGAACAGTAATGAAATACCATAGAACCTTATGTTCTTCTATGAATTCTATTAACTCTCAAACAAACAATTGTTTTCATTATCAGAGCTCAATTTAATTCACCCAGAATGGAATTTTAAAGGAGGTTTCTGAGGCCTAAGGGGAGAAAGTGGCTGGTGCATGAAAATGTTAAACAAAATATAGCTTTCTGCCTCAGTGCTGGATTTATATAATGACGTGAAATCAAAACAGAGCGTTATCAGCTCTGGGCGTGTTGATAAAAGGAAGTGCAGCTTCCCGAACAGCACTCATTGGCTGGTGTATTGTTTCTGCATTTCAAGGAGAGCAGGAAAAAAGCGATTAGACTTCAGCTTGATTTGTTTTGGTGCAAGCCCAAAACCAGTCTGGCTTCCTGTCTCTGTATTTCTCCTTTTGAACATACTATTAATAAAGCTTTTGACATAGTATGATTAAGGTAAATTAGCTGTTATTCTTTCTTTGATTCAAACATGTAACATGTTCCAAACATCTCGCCAGTGATTGGTTGGGGTGTTTTTGCAAAAAAAAAAAAAAAAAAAAAAAATCTCCACAGGGTTAGTTTCAAAGCAACCATGTATTTTTGTGGTGTCACATGCAATTCTGAGTTTTGAGAAGCGTAACCAACAACATAACGGGAGGATATTGAATTGCTACTGTGTGAGACATGACCTGTCCGGCGAACTTTAGTTCTTTTTATACTGCAGTTATGGTTGGGCCAGGGCCACTGAGGTCTGTGCTCCACTGCGGTAGAGTAATGGCAACCACTTTAAATAAATGGAGAGTAATTTTGCTGCTGAGCCCCGGGGTCTGGTTTGTGTCCAGCTCCAGCAGTTTGTGGCCGAAGAGGCAAATTGTCGCCTTTCCTCCTTGCAGGAAACGCCCACACACAGGACTGATTTGACAAAGACAAGCAAGTGGACACGGCTAAGTGGACAGAGCAAACATTTGGACAAGTGGAGGGGAGCAGACGTAGCTAAGTGGACGGCAAACAAAGGAACAAAGCCGGTGGGCAGAGCTAAGATGCCGTGACAGTGATATGGGCTGGAGATCAGAGAGAGCAGAGGTTGATCGACATGTTTCAGTGTGGTCATTTCTGAAAGAAGATGGAGATAAACGTGCATTAACTCAAGCTGCGATACCTCAGGGACAGTTAACTGAGCTAAAGCAGTTCATAGACGCTACTTTACAAGTGCACAGGAACATCCCAGTCACAAAAAACCTTTGTCCCTCAAGCCGTGGAGCCAGTGATATCCCATTGCAATGCAGGGCCCTTTGAAAGAGGCTTGAACCGAGGGGATGAAACCCAAGTCGCCAAGAGGCCCTGATTTAGTTGTCTCTCCTGTATCGAAGGTGAATACAGCTCCCCAAGGTGAACACAAAACGGGCCGGGTCTGCAGCAGCCTGTGCGGCACCAGCCCTTGACCAACGCCGCCAGAGGTGTGGTCACACTCGGCCGATGCCATGAAACAGAATCTGCTGGCCCTCAATAGATCCTCCGTAATGGATCCCCTTCTCAGGGAGGCCAGTGGGATGCCCCCTGTCTTTTTACCAGAGCCATCTGGTTCCCAGCACTGCAGCTCTTCCCACAGCCGCACAAACCACAGTGAAAAAGGATCGCTTTCACCGTCAAGATCAGGAACCGGAGACGTAGCTGGTTAAAAGTTGAATGCTGAACGCTGTGGTCCTCTCTGTCACAGTCTATTGTGTCCGTGGAAGTGCGCTCTGTTGCAGTTTATCTGACGACCTTTTATGATTTGATACAGTTGACATGTGTGCTCTGTTAGTGTTCTGCCCGGCTCGCTCAGGCAAGATGATACAAAAAAAAAAAAAGAAGAAGAAGAAGAAAGATTTAAACATGTTAATACAACTGATGTGAATGTGCACTTTAGTGGTCAAAGCTCACATGATTCAGTGTGGCAGCAGATTACGGGAAAAGTGTCTTGATGCAAAGAAGTGTAAAAACAAATCTAAACTCACCAAGGAATGCTGAGGGAACAGGCCGATGCCTCCATCTATAGTTTACGAAGATAGACAAAACAAACATGCCGGGGCCTTTTTTCTGACGTGTTTGCCACTCTCCCCAAATGAGCGCGCTGGAGTTTCATTGGATGCAGATGGGTGCATGTTTGTGCTCCACACATGGGGTGTGTTAATCCGCCGCTGCCAGAGAGCAACAAGTAAAAGTTACTTAAACCTCAGAATTTAACGTACAAGTATTATTGCCCCCTTTGATTTTGAACACCTCTCTGTCCATCCAGTTCTCTGCGCTGCCGAGAGGGTGGACAAAACCCTCCGCCGCTCTGCTTTAGTTACATTTAATCACAACACATGTCTCTGAGCCTCACTCAGACATTTGATCAACTTAAGTCCAATATCCAGCAACCATGTTGTTCCATTTCTGAGGGGAACAATTACTAACAAGGGGCCTCAAAGCTGCCTATAAAGCCCAGGATTCCCAGGCCGACGTGACCTCCGGCCTCGGTAGTCGGACTGGAGAGAGTATCCTGACAGATTGATGACATTTTTTTTTAAGTGTTATCTGACAAAAAAAAAATCACCTGTTTCTCCCCCCTGAACTATCAGTTGAGGCTGAAACAGAGAGGAGTGGGCCACCCCTCCCTTGATGAAATGCCGCTGATTTTCTCGTTCCCCAAATTAAATTTTCCTGTCGCATTTGACCACTTGCAGGAAATTCACAATAGGATATAACTCATCAAAACGGGACGGCTGAATGTAAAACTCTCACAGCGCTCTGTCAGAAGAAAGTTGGACAGTGTTCGGAAAGTTCTGTGAAAAAAACATTTCTCAGCAACAGCTGCGTCCTCGCCGGCTGCTCGAGCAAAGAGCTCAAGCATGAGAGGAGTACAGTCAACCGACACATACAGTAATGTTCATACACCCTCGAAACTGAATGAAAAACTGCCATCTGCAAAACTGCTGCTTCACACAACGGCTCCAGCTTTGCTTGCCCCGAGCCTTGTTATGATTCCCTCTTAAAAAAGAAAAAAAGATGAGGCATCACTCTGTTGAAATAATCATGTCTGTTAAGAATAAACAGGAAACAGAGCAGAGAGCTTTTGATCTTGTGCTGCAGTGTCTTTTTCTTTTTTCTTTTTTCCTTTTTTCCTTTTTTTTTGTATTAGCAGGGCAGGTCACATCGCTCCCTCCCCTCGTCCCGAGACCTTTATTTATTCAAGTCAGACCTCATCTTCCCTGGACCCTGTAATCACACAGGACCTCTGAGAGAGAAAGAAGACACAGGGGAGGTAGTGTGTGTGTGTGTGTGTGTGTGTGTGTGTGTGTGTGTGTGTGTGTGTGTGTGTGTGTGTGTGTGTGTTGGGACAGGGTGAAGTGGGGGGGTCTATAATGGTTGCACACAATCCCCTGCAACAGCACTGTCAGAGCTTCAGCCCAAACCAAACCACATATAATTTACATTCCTCAGATGCCAGCTAACCTGAGCACAAACAGGACGATCGAAAACAGGTGTGTTTAGCGACATCTCTTCTCTGCTTTTTTTTTTTTTTTTTCACGGTTCACCTTTCCTTGAGGTGCTGTCTGGCTGTCATGTGAGCTTAAGGTGGCTTTATGTACAGGACCAAGGCCTTGTGTATGAGATCTGAGGTCCATCGCTGCATGAATCTAAATGTTATCGTTGGAACAGCATGAAACGTGGAAATCGTCCTACGAGAGCGCGGACAGGAGGCGAGCCCGAAGCCGTACTGGCCGCACAGCTTACATAATGCTGCCGCAAATTGATTACTGCTTTTGAGAAGCCGGGCCCATTGTGAGGAGAGGAGTTAGGGAATTGACAGACATGTGCACTTAAACACACACACACACACACACACACACACACACACACACACACACGTATGCTCACACATTCAGTGGGCGATATCTGCAGCACAGTGATGAGTGGGTGAGAATGGCATCACCACAATGACACTGGCCTCACCACTGAGGGAACAAAGGAGCCTGTGTGCATGTTTATATGTGTGTGTGTGTGTGTGTGTGTGTGTGTGTGTGTGTGTGTGTGTGTGTGTGTGTGTGTGTGTGTGTGTGTCCTCCCTTCCCTCCACATCGAATTCATCTTAAAATGCTGCGGCTGCTCTACTGATGAAAATTGCTCCCTTTGGTTCTTACTGTAACTGCATCTGGGGGGAAGTATGAGTATGAAAGGGGAGAGGGAGGGAAAAAAGAGCTGGAATGATGTGGGCAGGAGCGCAGATTAATGCATGTTTTGTCACTGCTTATGTTTATCGGGGCATCTGACAGTGCGAGTTGACTGACGGATCATTTTACCATCCATTTACAGGCTAAACAAAGAGGAAGAGAGCGAGCTTTAAACACCCCCATGCAAAGCTCGCGCGGCCATTAGCGACAGTGCGCCATCATGTCTCATATCACAAGCCATAGATCCTTCGGTTATCAAAGGCTGCGTGCAATGAGGAACCCATATGGGGATGTGTTAGCAAGACATGTTTTTTCTGTTTCTGAAGACCTGCACCGGTTGTTTGTTTGCTGGTAAAGAGGGCCCCGGCACGCAGCTGCGCCACAGAGCTCCTCTGGAATGAGATGCATACCTTCAAACTCGGACACCTGGCAATAGAGACGCTAACTCTGTGCTTTGCTGTTAATTTTTCACAAACCTGGGCTTTGTCGGCCGCGTCTATAACATGGGAAATGTGAAATAAGCCAAGTGTTCACTTCATTGGCGCTATGCACAAGAAGGAGAAAATTAGAGGCTGGGTTAACAATCTGCGGGATCATAAAAACAGTCTTTGTCCCACCCTGACTCACTCCGTGTTTGCCTCTCTGTTTTCCACTCTTCTGTCTTCTCGGCTTAATTTTGCCTCCCCTGCCATCACTCTTGTCTTTCACAATCCTTCCTGTAGTCTCAATGCTCTGCTCTAATTTGCAGTTTGGTTTTAATTGAAGATGGATCGATCCCAGGCGCGCTAATTGTGCACCTTGGAAGGCTCTGAACCGAACACCCACAGCCCAGCTCGGCTTCTCTATCTCGGCTCCCTCCCTCCCTCCCTCACTTACAGCCCCTGCTTTCTCCTGGCTGCAAAACTCTTGTTTACTCTAGTGTCAGAGTTGGTTTAGAGCGGGTTCAGAGGCATGTGTTGAGTATGCGGGAGATTTCCCCTTCTATTTGTTTAACCCCGTAACCCCTCTCTTCTTATTGTTTGGAGAGGTGTGTGATTGTGTGGACATGTGTGCGTATGTGTGTCAGCGTGTGTGAAACTGTGAGAAACACGGACGGCGTTAAGAGTTGAAGAAGCTTTTAATCTTGTTTGGAAATATGGCCTCTCTTTTTGGCAGATGTTGAGTATGACTTGGAGAAACCGTGCGGAGGTGCCAGGGGGAGGTAATTGAACACGACACCCCATCCGCCCTCATGTCAGGTTGGCTGGCAGGTCCCTGATGTCGACATTTCGCCAGTGGCTTTTTCCCCCCGGGGTTTCAGCGAGTCCCTGAACATCCTATACGTCACTGTTAGAGTCTGCAGCCCATCAGTCACTCCCTGAACGTCTGCCAAGCAAAACTCAGAATCATCCCACCTCGCTCCATCCTCGTCCACGCACAGAGCCAAAGCTACTCTTGTTCCGCCTGTGCTGTGTTTTCGTCAGATATCATCCCGGTCACCATGAGAAATCCTACCAAGGTGGATGTTTTATCTGCTTCGGTGTGTTTCCTGATTGATTTTTCAAACTCCACCGAGACCTAACACTTAAATTTAGGGCCAGAGAGCAGCTTGTGGCAACAAAAAAAAAAAAAAAAAAAAAAAAAGCCTTTTATGCTTTCCATTTTTGTGACGAGCAACTTCAAACAGAGGGGTTTTTTGGCAGCGTGTTAAGCCCACCGCTGGCTCCAGAAGATTAGACTCTTTCCATTACAGAGCTAAATAATAGGGGCCACACTAGAATGAGATGGGGCCATGTTTTATAGGTGCTACCCAGCAACTTTGGCAGGGAGTCTTGTGGGTCTGTGGCTACTGTGGTAGTGAACTCAGGAGGTGGTGCAGCGGAGGGTTTTCGCAGGAAGAATGGTGGCGATGGAGGCTATTTTTGGGACTGAATGAGGTCTTGGTTTATGGCCTGGTTATCTGCGGCTATAACCTATGACAAACGCATGAAACTAAAAGGAGGAGTGTAAAATCCCATTGACAAATCATTGTCTGTAGATTTAACTAGTTAGAGGCGTCTGTTCTCATCACATTGTTTTTTTTTTTTTTTTGTGCACTTTCATCGACTTTCTCGCTCGCATGAGGGCACTTTAAAAAAAAAACAAAACAATCTTACGGGAGAGGAGAGATCAGAGGAGCGGGCAAGGTGTGGTCCATTAACTGCCAACTGCCCCCACCCTCCATCCCCTGCCCCCCCCACCCCCCCCCCTCTCTGAGAAGTCACTGACTTCTCCTCGGCAATATCCAACTTCATTAAAAGAGCCTCGCTGAATCTGTGACTATCTGTAAAACCTGGATAATAAATGCGAAGCAGTCTTCCTGCGATCCTCTGAAGTCTGATGTGGTTTTGATGTGGAAATGGATGCTGTTGGGGGAAAAGGGGAACCAGACTTGTGTTGCAGCCAGCTGTGCCCCCCCCCAGAAAAGAACTCTGTAACCCACTACATCTGGCCCGGTTTGGCCTGGCCCTGCCCTCTGCTCTTACTACACTGACATTAATGAGCACCACAACAGTAATGGCTACCAGGTCACTGTAGGGGAAATATACTGTGGCAGATTGCGTATTAATAATCTGCCGTGTCTGTCATCTTTGGAAGGGCTCTGGAACTTGTATATATTTAGTTTGCAGCTTGGTGTTCGCAGCGTTTGGCCTTTTTTCTTGCCCAATACTGTACATGCATGTTTTTTCATCATAAACTTTTACTCTGTGTCATTTTATAATAGTGGAAATATTGCTCATGCGCTAAGCCTGTTTTGCTGTCCCCACAGCTCCAAGCATATAATAAAGATGGAAGGAAGGTCTTTATGTCAGCCCTCTGTGAGGAAGCAGTCGTCTGTAATTATCACTGCTTTTCATCCCTCGTAGCAAACACAACAAATAAGTGCTCTTGTGTGACCTGGCAACATTTATTTGTAAGCTTGTTTGTTTGTGTTCTTGCGATCACATGACCAGAGCCCCTTACCCCCACCCCGCCGCTTCCCCAAACCCTCCTTTCTCGGAGCATCAAGTGCATTTGAAGTTGCAATATGGAAGTCATTAGCCACAAATCCCAACAAATATAATAACAGGGCGATTAGCTCTCTCCTCTGCTGTTTTTCTTTTTCCTCTCTCTCTCCCTCTCTCTCTCCCTCTCTCTCTCCCTCGCTCTCTCTTGTTGCCGGGGTGGTGCAGTATTCTGTGAGCGCAGGGCTTGGTCAAGGGCGAGTCCTCCTCTTTCCTTTCCCGGACTTTTTCTATTTGTAGATCTGCATGTATTTTATAAGAGGCTTCCCCCCCTCCTTCTCTCACTCTTTCATGCGGTGGTGGTTCTGTTTCCCATCACGGCCTATGATGAAACCACACGAAAGCCCAGGCCCATGTGACGAATGCGCAACAGTTGCTTGGTGACAAGGATAAAGGGGTGTTAGGTGGGGGCTCGGGCGTGTTCAGAGGGGAGCGGGTCTGAAGTGATGATGGTCCAATCAGCAGATGAGCTCTTCATTTCTCCCAGGACAAGGATAAAATGCCCATATCCACACGTTCCGATGTAAAATTGGCCTTTGCTCCTTAGTGTAATAGATGTGTGGCCGTCCGCAGGGCTCTTAAATGGTCCATTCATCTTTACGATGGCCTCACTTATCTCTGAGTCCTTGCAGATCTGCTACTTCCCATTCCCACCACAAGCAAATGGTGCCTAAAAACCACATAGAGCAAACCCCCCCCATCTCCCTCCCGGTGGCAAAACGCTGCCATATTTACCATCTCATCCTGGAAAGCTAACTTGGCTGCAGCACGGCGGGACGGCTGCCAGCAGCAGCAGCTCGTTCCAAGCGGACCATGTGCAGGCAAGCTCTGCTTCATCCTGAGACTCCAGAGTAAAGTTTCCTGAAGGAGGAGAGGAGACATTTACAAAGTCATTTGGCTCTTTCTTTTTGATACAGTGCGGTGAGCAGCGCTGCATGCAGCCAAGTTCAGTCATTTTAATACCCGTTCTTTTTGAGGAGGAGATATTTGAAGGACGTGAGCTCATTTGGGATGCAGTCGGCTGCCCTGTCCCTGCCTGATGTTATCCTCTCTGACTGGGGCAGCAGCAGTCGTGATTGCTTTTGGGGAGCAGTGACTCATGATTGCGCTTGTGCTGCTGCCAAACTCTCAATAGCAATGTTTCCTTCTCTTTCTGTCTGTATCCGTGGCTGCTGGCTTCCAGAAAAATTCATCATATGACTCCCATCTTCACAAATTGGTATATATCATATGATACAATGCATATCCAAATACCATCATTCAGGGCGGTTGGCTCTAACGTTGGTATCAGAACACTCCCTGCTGCCGCGGATCATCTGAGTCCTTCGCACGTGCAGCAATTCAGACTGTCCGAATGTGCATTATTTTACACACATCGCCTGTCCTCTGGGTGTCAGCCAGCCGATAACTTCTTCCCTTCCACCCCTCTCATTGCTCCCTCATGTTTGGCTGGCAAGGGCACGACCCCTGTTGTAACACCATTAAGCTGTTTTTATATTTTTATGGAGTCGTGTTCTGCCTCAGCCCCTCTCAGGTGGATTTACGATGCGGTGGCTGATATCCTCGCATGCAGAGGCAGTATTAATTTGTTAAGAGAGAGGAGAGCCATTTACAGACAATAGAGTGGCTTCATAATTGCAGTCACCGGACACCCTGCGTCTCCCTTCGCTGCTGTTGAGCTCCTGTCAGCCAGACGATGGATGTGCTGATAAGCCTGAGTGAACAAAACGGCCGAAACAACTTTAATTAAACGCAACTTTTGGCTGACAGACCGAGAGCAGTCTGTGATTTACGCTAAAATTAAGTGTTAGTGCTGCTTTTGTGGTGGATGTGCGAGGATGGAATGCGTGTTTGCATGTAAATGGTGCATGTAAGAAAGTACGGGAAGCTTTAGGTCCCACAATTCTACATTTATTCACTTCCAACATAGTGTTAGGGTTAGTTTATTGACATGTTGTTATTGATCTTACAAATAAGAAAATAAGCCTTTTTTTTAGTGTTTTTGTTGTAAATTATTGTGAATTATTGATTTATTGATGTTTCCAAGCTCCACTAGACCTGAGGAATAACCTCCAGAGGTTGCCATGGCCATGGACCCTGGCAACAGACTACAGAAGTTGCATTACAAGGCAGAGAGGCAAAGAGATCCCCAAAGACATGTTTGTTTGTGTGTGAGTTGAAAGGGGATGACAGAAGAGGCAAAAGCAGCAGAGGAGGAAAGAGTAGAGGAAGGTGAGAGAGATGATAAGAGAGAGGAAGAGAGAGAGAGGAAGTTAGGAAACCTTGAACTGGAAAGAAAATGAGGAAGAGGCTTGTTGCACAGCTGGCTCACCAAGGGGTATAATGACTGTTGTATTGCAATGCATTAGCTCATACTCAGCCCAGACAGCTTGACTTGATGAAAGGGGCCGGTCATTGGCTAACCGCGTACATAGCAACAAGACCCCATGGAGACGAGCCAAACAAGCGAGTATTGTTTTTTTTCTTATTAACGTTTGATTGACAGGCGTGATGGGGAAATTGTTGTAGTAGTTCCATGTGCTGTTGCTTGACATTTTTAATCGCAGTTGAATTTGTTATGTGTAAATCTTTTAAGAATGAAACAATATACATATATATATATATATATATATATATCATATGTATCAGAACTTCAAGCTGCGGCCTTGTGGCATCTTTTGCAAGTTAATATCATATGTAGCGAGTGAAAAGCCTGTTTTTATCCCCACTGGTTACACTGAAGGGGTGTCCTGCTTTGTCAACAGTCATGGCAATTATGAGTAATGAGCAATGAGTAATCATAACAGTCACATCATAAATTTATATTTTCCTTTGTAATACCATCAAAAGAGGAATTCAGTGGAAGCGGGTAAGAAATCTCCTGACAGGATTCCCCTGAGGCTCAGTGCGATGAGCGGTGATGGCTCATCACGCTCCCATCAGCCATTGTTTATTTGAATTCCCTCTTTCGGGGAAGAAAAGCCTTTCACCAACCATTGTTTTGCCTTGGGAACCCGGCTCTCTCTCTTTCTCACTCCCTCGCTCTTTGACTTGGCCATATGGTTGTCATACACTTCCTGGAAATTCAAGCCATGTTTGGTGTTTTTTTTTTTTTTTGCTGCGTATCTGTGGGGCCTTTTTTTTTTTTTTTTTTCTTTCTGTGCTCATGTGTCGACATTAATTGAAACAATACTGTGATTGATCTTCCTCTAACACTTAACACTTTTTGGCCAGAGCTTGAAATGAATTGTGCCTGGGCAAAGAATACAGTTATTCCAAACATATCGTCTATGATCATTCCAAACACATTAAAACATTTTAATAGCACAAGAGCATTTCACAGAATCCAGATTCTCAATAAAGCGGGTCACATATGTGGCTGCTTTTTACACGCCTGTGTAAAAGCTCTGGCCAAGCTTTTGATTTCCATCTTAACAGACATCTAATCCCTTATAGCAAGCACCAGATTTCGATTTTGTTTCATTTTTCTCACTCTCTCCGTTTCATTCTCCCTGTTTCCAGAGTGTTACACTGCCAACGGAGAAGACTACAGGGGCTTCCAGAACCAGACCAGCCTGCATGGAGGTAAACCCTGTCTCTTCTGGAATGAGACCTTCCAGCACCCTTACAACACCCTCAAATACCCCAACGGAGAGGGCGGTTTGGGCAGCCACAACTACTGCAGGTCAGTCCCTATTCTTGATCCGGAAGTTTACTGATATGTGAAGGTTTTACCTATTAAAAATGATGAAACCAGAAGTTAGCAAACCAAGTTTGTTGAGTTTTAATGTCAAATAATATGGTTGTGACCCACAGGTTATTATAGCAGTTCATGGGATTGAGTATTGGGTGGCAGGGTGGGGCGATAGGTCACAGGTTAAAGGTTCTGAATGAGAAATAGTCCAACACATAACTCCCCCATAAAATGGCGTTTTGTTGATTTTACACTTAAGTTTATTCCCCAATATGTCAAACTTTTCCTTTAAGATGTCTTGTCTTGGGAACCTCTGCAACAAAACCAGAAATGTAATATATGACATGTATGTCCCTATATGAAGAGTGATGTTTCCATATATGTCACATATAAGCGGATATATTATTATTATCACATAAATACCTCTGAATATATGAAGATATACATTTATAACATATATGAAACACCCATAGTAGAATTTGTATGTATAAATATTTAAAAAAATATCTATATGATGAATCTTTATGTGGTATAACATGTTGCCACCATATATGTATGTATTCAGTTTATATATATATATATATACAAGTTTATTAAAACAAACTAAACCAAAATCTATATGCTTTTATATGTTATATTTATGTAACATATGTCTACAATATAAGCATACATACATAAACATACATATTTTTATGGGCTAGACGTATATGCCAAAATATGAAATTGTTTCAATTTCTAACAAGTTTCATATTTAATTTTTCCATATGTTTTATTATATACACATATATTACATTTGCATATGGGCGGAAAGCCTGTGAATATCCAACACTGCATAAAACGACTCATCAGCAGCAGTCCGCCGTCTTTTCAAGAGAACATTTCATGTCTAATACGTTTTGTTTAACGTCTTTGTTATACAGCGGTAAACAGCTGTTTTGTAGACACAACATACAGCGGAGCATGTGGAGCTCAACGGAGGAGGGAGTGACGGAGACCGAAGAAAACATTTTGCCCAGTTGGAAGTTTTCGGAAAGTTAGAGTTAGTTTGTATTTACGTAAAAGGCAGCAACAGATCACTTTTCCCCAGAGGTCGCACTCATCAGCATTTTACACATAAGTGTATTTATTATTAATTGATTCATATGTGGTGGTATGATTCCTGTAAGACCGTCCTGCTGGTCCCTGTCCATTTCCATGTGTTTTACAGGCGCTGCGTACAGAGCTAAGGGTAAGAGTTCACTCAGAGAGCTCAGCATTTCAAGTAAGCTTCAGCTCCAGCTGCCTGGAAGAAAAAACAACTGTTCCCTCTTGTTTTTTTTTTTTTTTATTGTGAGGCAATCTCCTTTTGTGGTAGAGATTCAGCTGATTTATCACAAAACCCCAAGCAGCAGCTCACAGTGCACGGCTGCCAATCGCTATCTTGTAATATAATGATGATTTATGTTATTAATGTAAAACTGCTTTGAGTAGCATCTTTAAAATCCATCTTTCTAAGATACTGATGTTTGACAGTGTGTTGAACTTCCTCGACAAAGCATTTGACTTTCTGAATAATTTAGAACCAGGTCGTTGTCGTTTAGAGCACAGGGGACCTGCTCAGACACCCGCCTCTGAATGTTTTATTGGTGGTAGCCAAACAGAGCGTTTAGCCTTGTCATCACAAGGACGCAAACACGCTTGGAGAGTTTGTGTAAGCAAATCTCCATCCCTCATCCCTGGAATGTGAAGGGACGCAGTGGCTTCGGGTGTCTAGAAAAACCCTTTCTGTCCGTTCGTCACACTCCAAAGTACGACTGTCAGCGTTGTATGCACGACTGTCAAACTTATGTATTTGCAGGGGAGCCGCACTCTTTCGTGAGTCAGTTCAGATTCACCGAGACGTCCAGAACAGTGGCTTGGCCCGGATCGGCCAAAACCCCCCCCCCCCCCCCCAAACTCCCCTCCTCCTCCTCAGCCCAAAGCCTCTGAAACATTTCTCTAAGTCATGGTTGTAAACTCATAACACAGCAATGCTTTGAAGTGGCACTGGACAGATTTGTTTTTACTTGAGCTGGATGGGAATTGAGGAGATTTATGAGTAGGATACATACAGAGGATTGAGGGAGGCTTTCCCTGCACATTAGGAGCGTATTGTATCCAACAAGCGATTCAGAATGGACATCTTCATTGTTTGGATTTGGCTGTTTTTTTGGCCACCAATGCAGTTCGCAGCTACTCCGACTCACTGACAGCTCGTAGCTTTGTTTCTCTCCTGACAGAGGGATTTCTGTCACACAGGGCCGTAGCTGCAGCCACTCTCAGTCTCTCTCTCTCTCTCAGACAACCCACCCTCCTTGTAAATCATCGCTCATCTGCGGCGCTATTGGGACCGAAAGTGGCCACTTCATTGTGAAAAGATGAGGGTTGGCATTTATGGCATGTCTGCACTAAGGTCAAGTATTTGTGCGTGTGTCCGTCACGTGTGTGTGTGTGTGTGTGTGTGTGTGTGTGTGTTTGTGTGTTGCTGTGTGCACATGTTAGCATGTACGTGCCCGCAGAGGAGAGGGTTATCCCACTGCAGAGAAAGATGTGTAATGTTTGAGTTGTTTGCTCACAGGAAGTTGGCTTGTGCAATGTTTTTTTTTTTTTTTTTCAGCCATGTGGGGAACTCTTTTGGACGTTGTTGCTCAATTTGGATTGCAAATCTCCTGATTTACATGAATTTACATTTTGCAATTCAAATTCTGCTTCCAGTATTTCTTTAACCCCCTTTAACCCTCAAACTCTTTCTCATCTCCTGGTTGTCTTTTCAGCTGAGGCTTATATTTTTGCAGACATTTCTGGCCAGAATTGTCAGGTGATCATTGCTGGTGGTAATTCGTAGACAAAAAGGGGGTGGTAGCAGAATGAAATCGAGAAGGAGGGGAGGAGAGCCGGGGCAGTGTTTGGCATGTCTGAACCTGAGGGCCAGTATGTGGTTTAATGAGATGGGAGCTGAGGCCGAGGCACAGGTGGATAATGTGAAGCCATGGAGTCACCGCATGCTTAACTTTAAAACACGGCTCTAAGCACGTATCGGATGTTGAGAAGCAGAGGATTACGAACTCACTTCTCGTCCCATCACTGGCTCTTTTTTTTTTTTTTTTCTCCTCCCCGGTGGTGATTTAGTCGAGAGGTCATCACAGTGGTGCTGGAGAAAGAGCCCTAACAGCCCCCACATTTCATCTTTATTGCCTGCTATAAAATACCCCAGTGAAAACAGGGAGAACTGGGCAGAGGGAAATGTCACATTATTCCCCTGCAAAAGAAAAAGGAGCACAAAGCCTCAGGAAAAGGACAAGAGCTCTCGTGTCTAAGCTGAGACTTAGCGAGACTCATTTCAGCAGTGACTATCACATTACCAATCGTCTGCGTGGTTTGGTTCAGAATTCGGAAGTAGAAGTAAATAATCTGCTCTTCAGTCTGGTATTGAGCTCGGACCTCGCTTTGCTCTTTTACATTTAAACCTAATGTTTTTTTTTTGTTTTTTTTCCAGTTCTGAAGTACTTCTTTGACCTTTTCTTAACACTTCATGACATTCATAAGAACAACATCCCACTAATAGAAGTTCTGATTTATATTTAGTTTATTGTTCCTTCTCATCTACTGTTCCTGGGCTCCTATTGGACTCCCTCCATGGACGCATTAGTATTAGATTGTGACGAGCGTGACAGTTCGGTGGGTGGTTGAATAGCTCTGCCAGCCATTTCCTGTCTATTTATATGCAGGTGTGTGTGTGTACTGTAGAATTTATGAGTGTCCACTATGGCTTCTAATGCTTTTCCCTAACATAGATGAGATAATGGAAATGCCAGAGTGAATAGTGTGTTCCCCAAGTTGATTGTAATTGAACCTCCACGATGTCAGGTGCAAATCTGAGGTCAGGCAAACTGCAAGCAAAGTTACCCCCCCCCCCCCCCCCCGCCGCCCCCCCTCCCCGTTCGCTGCTTTGTTAAATCGAGGAAGTTAATAGAAGTGTCCCGTGAGAAGACGTACTGTGTGGTGCTAAAGCATCAGCCATCAACATCATAGTAATCTCAGAATCGACGTAGGAACCTGTGTCATGAAATAAAATGTGCCCCTGTATATGTTTGAAGGCCTCGTTCACCCAAATTATAAACAAACATGTTTCTGAACTTGGTTTTTAGCCACGCACATAGTTTTGGTTTTATTTGCCCATTGTGAATTCAGTCAGCAGCTGGTTCTGGATTTATTTCTTCCCATTGTGTTTATGTTATAACTCGCCACTTCTAATCATTTCAGCTTTATTTCTGAGAAATCGTGGGTCAAAGCACAACAATACCCATGAGCCACGACAACTGTTGCTATGGGAGAGAAGCCAGTAAGAGGCTGTGACAAATTTAAAAATGCTTTGTCGTTGAATTTGTGTACAGTCATATGCACCATAGTTGCTGAATTAGTAATAACCTGTAGATTGTGTTGTCTTTAGCTTCATTAGCTCTGCCCATCACTGATTCCTCGTGACTCATATTTAACTTCTACCTCTAAGCTTTTATTTCCACAGGTTCGTACCTGTCACTCTTTCTCAAACGGCCAGATACTTTCTGATGCATCAGTTAATCTTCTTCTGATTTAAGTGGGAGAGTCTCCGTTCCAAGCCGTGGACTCGGTGTGCTCCAGCCGTTGAGTCATGAATCGCTGCCCGGAGGAGGCGCAGGCATCTGGAATGACTCCTCCCATTTTGTTTGTGGTGCTCAAAAAAACAAAAAAAACATCAATATTGTCTTATCTTTCCATAAACAGTGCCCTGGTAACTGTGGATAATCCTCAAGCCTCAATGTCAACGTTTTCATTGGAACTACTTTCTGCTGAAGAAATGGTTTCACAGAAAACTGTCTGCTCTGTAGATTACCCAAAGTGACAGGGGTTGTTTTTCTGGAAACACAGTTGCTGTATAATAATTTCTCAATGCTGGGAGAGCTACAAATAAAATGTGCACTGTGATGTGGTGCAGGCAGAAACAGATTTGTTAAATCTTGGGCAAACAAAACCAAAATTATATAAATGGCTGGATACCAACGGATGTAGGTAAGAAAGAGTTCCTTTGTAATTTAGGTGAATTGCTCCTTTGAAGACATTAGTGAAGGAGCAGCGTGGTGTGTTAATCAGCCACACATGACACAGGAGCATCAAGACCTCGTATTTAGCGCAAGTGGACCGTGAGAGAACGACAATAGACAGTAGACTATACATGTCGGCCCACACCAACAAGCCCCTCGTCTTCAATACATGCATTCATGCAGCGCAGCAGCAGGCAGCAGTTTGCATGCTAAATCATCCAAGTCAATTAAAGAGTCTTCTCTCAGGCAGTAAATTGCCAGACTCTGATCTGCTGTTGACCTCAAATCCCAATCCAGACAAGCCGCTCACCACCACTGTCCAATCAGCATTTCTCCTCTCTCCACTTCTGTAAAGTGAGGGAAGTTTAGCTTTCATCTTTTCTTTTTTTTCTCCTTACATGTCTACCAGTTTAACCAAACGAAAGTCAGTCTACAATCTCACTTAAAGTTTAACTTGTTAAAAACAACTGGAAACATGTTGTTCCTAGCGTTTGCTCACATAGTTTGATGTAAAGAATTTTGCGATTTTTAAAAAGAAATTTTTATATGTATTTTCACAGCGCCAGCGCATTTCAAAGATGATCATAAATTTTCTGATTAAGTTACGTGGAAAAAGGTTATTAAAGGGAAACCTTTTGAACAGCAGCCAGCCAAGAACAGCTGTTTTTCTCTGTGTTCAGATGTGAGCCTTCAAATGCAGAACCCGGAGAGCCCAAGAGGCAAAACCCAATGTGGCTGTAATTGGCTCTGTACCGAAGTGTGTGGCTCACTCCGAGCAAAATGAGTCAATCAGCGTAATTGTGCCAATTAAGTGTCCAAACATCTTCTGTGATCTACCTCTGGGTATGGGAGTGTTTCAACAAGCTCCTCTACTCAGAGCCAAGCGGGCCATCTCTGACGCACATAGATGTGAATGCAGCCCCCCCCCTCCAAAACATCCGAACACACACACACACACACACACACACACACACACACACAAAATCCATATATTTATATATATATATATATATATATATATATTATATGTGGTGTGTGTGTGTGTGTTGGTGTTGTGTGTGGGTGTAACACAAATATATCTATATTCAAACATGCACACTGGCAGCAACATTTATCAGAGTGTCTCCACAAGGACCGAAGTCTTTCTCTGCGCTGCCAAGTTAAACGAATGGATTTCCGTTCATCAAGGTTTGCTCTTATCTGCACTGTGGCACATCGGCTAATCTGACACTGTCTGCTTTCCAACTTCTGATCCATCCTCCCTCCCCTCACACACACACACACACACACACACACACACACACACACACACACACACACATATACAGGCATATACACACACGTATACACACAGGCACCTGGGGCAGGATTGATGATGTTTCTCTGTCATGTGGGCTGGCCTGTTCACTTTAGCCTTGTGGATGATGTTCCCAAGCTTCTGCTTAAAGGGTGTGTGCAGGTGTGGGTGAGATAAAGAGAGAGACACGTGGGGAGGGGGGGGGGGGGAAGAAACACAACTTGGGGACTGGGGTTTGGGAGAAAGCTCAGACGGGCTCACCACATCTTTTACTAATCAAGGATACCAGTGGGTCAGACATGGGATGGGTGGCCTGCCGATGGTGATGGTTGTAATTCATGTCTGCCTCCTTCGGGGGTGATTAAGAAACTGCAGTAAATTACATAAGTGGCCTTAGATGAGTTCTTGGGAGTCTTATTTCAAATGGGGCTATTAGACGTTGACAGGCATGAAAGAGAGAAGGTGAGAGAGACACAGAGGAAGGGTATATAATCCAATGTTTTGGTGGCTGGACCCAGTTTTTAGCTCTTTTCAGCCATTTCAGTCGTAGCCTCGGGCTAAACAAACAGGTGTCTGCCTCCGATCTGGGTGGAGTAACAAACAGATCTGGGCTCATGATACGGTGTTGAAATTTACTGGGAAACAAGGCTGGAGTCTTGTGAACATGGGAAAATGTCAGGGCTGAGAGAGGTTCGAGGTTGCTTTGATGGCAGAGACGTAAAATGAAGAATAAAGAATAAAGAAAAATGTGACTAGATAAACTCTTTCTTCACACATTCCTTTTGCCGACAGGCTGCAAAGGAAGACAGCGGTAACTGTTTACCAGATATTGAGAGTGAAAAGCTTTAAGGCACTTAAACTTGAGTTCAACCCAGAAAAAAAGTCTTAACAACGACATCTTTGTCAATACCTCATTCTGAGTGTGAAAAGAGAGGAGGAAACTCGGGATAGTGTTTTTGATAGGAGAAGAAAAGAAATGGAAACGCCCTTCACAACTTTGCTCACAAAAGGCGAAACAGGATAGTGCAGTGCCGCGGGGCTGTTTCAAGATGCTACAATGAGGTGTGTCAAAAAGGAAGAGAAAAGGTCTCTGGCAATTACAGTCAGCGCTGAAAAAAAAAATAGTGTTGTCATCTCAGAAGGGTTTTTGAGTCGACGGGCAGCGTATTTTTACAGTTCTCAGTAATCCTGAAATAGAGCTTGAAGAACTGAAATAGCACGAAGATGAGCTCCCTCTGTATATTTGCTGCTTTGATTTAATTTATCAGCAGTTTAGAAGTCGTCACAACGGTCACAATTTACAAAGTTGCATGATTACCCCGGAGATATGGAGCCTGCACAAAGCTTTTTAGGTATTTCTATCTTCAACCCCACTCTTCATCGCTTTTGTAAGTGAAACTGAAAAGCAAAAGCACCGAGGGGCCTGTCAGTCGTATTATGACGGGTTAAAAGTGCCTCGATGAGGTTCAAAAGAGGCTGCTGCCTCAGACAAAAGCTTTGCCCCATCACGCATCCCTTTTTTCAGGTCTGTATCTGGCCTGGAACAAAGAAGCCTCCACCCATTAAAGACCCCTTGGTCTGGCCCTTGACTGACATGCATGGTCAAGCCTATAGAGCGCAGAGGAAGTCGCTAAACCAACAAGCGCCAACGGGGGCTAGAGGGAATGATTGACACAGCCGAGATAATCTGCCTCTGAAACATTATTGAGTGTTCAGCCCTCTGCAGCGGGGCTTTCAGTTGATAGCCTGTCTTTGTGTTGTTTTTTTTTTTTTGCCTTCATATCCCCCACCATCGCCCCTTCCTCCCTTCCGTACCTCCCTCCACGTTTCTCTACCTTCTCTTTTGTTTTAACCTTCGTCACCTCCCCAACACATGTCTGAAGTGACATCCACAATAACTGAGAAACCCAGACCCCAATTTTGTAATCACAAAATTGTCATATCCTGCATGTGGTTGTGTTGAACGTGAAAATGAGTGATCACAGCTCCACTGCAATACAAGACCAGTGTTTTTGCTTTTATCCACTCTGGATGTAGTTTTTCAAAAGCTCCATTTTGGCTGCAAAAAAAAACAAAAAAAAAAAAACAGCTTATTATTTTGGACCAGAAACCAAAATGAAGAGGAAAACCCCCCCCCCCCCCAACATTATCCCATTTAACCAGCTTAGCCGGTCTAACCTTCACCCCTCTGTGTCTGCAGGAATCCCGACGGGGATGTTCAGCCGTGGTGCTACATTGCTGATCATGAGGACGGGATCTACTGGAGATACTGTGACATCCCTTCATGCCAGAGTAAGGAATTATTGCCACTCCTTTATCATTCTTTCTGTTTCTCTCCCTGCTCTGCCGTTCCATGCCCTCGGGGCCGTATCATGGGCACACGGACCAACCATTTTCATTGCTATGCTCATCTGCTCGCCTGCTATGAATAGCTTTTATAGACTGTAGGGCTTGTACACAGCTATTACCATCTAAAAAATGCCTCTAATTGCCTCCCGTCACCCCTCCTCCTGCTATGCCCGGGCCTGCCCTTACTTTAATGCGAGCTGTCAATCACTGCCTCCGTGTGTGTGTGTTTTTTTGTATGTGTGTTCATAAGTTTCCCCTTTGGCTTTGTAGCTTGTTTTGACACGCTTCTTGATGCGAGTGATTATATGCATCTACCTGTTTGTGGATGTATTTGTATGTTTTGTTCTCATGCGGGTGGGAGAGTGTTCCTGTCCGGTAACTCCTGGATGAATGTGTTGTGTGATGGACTGTTTGGTTTGGGAGGTTTTGTGCTCCTGTGTGTCCTGTCTACCAGTTTGACACAGAACTACAAAGAGCTGCCGGTCTTTAATCCCATTACTTTCACCCCCCCCCCCCCCCCCACCCCACCTTCTCAATCACTCGAAAACAGACGGAGGTGGATCGACCAGCAACATTTCTGATGCCAAATATCGCAGGAGGTTCAGACATTGCAATTTGCTGCAACTAGTTTTTTTAAAGTAACTTTCACACATATTTATATTTCTGAGGTAATTAGATACTTACAACTATTTACTTAAAGGTCCCGTATTTTACACTTTCCTGGTGTTTTATCTGAAGTGTTGATATCCATAAGAAGATATATATTACAATACTTTTTAAGAACTAAAAACCATCTCAGTGTAGTTTTACATACTTCTCTGGAACAACAGGGCGTGAGCCAGTCAGGAGCTCAGAGCCTCTCTTCTGATTGGCTGACTGTTTTCTGAGTGATCAAATTAAAATATAGCAGATTTCCGGTAAACACTCCCAAAGAACCCAAATCCTGCAAGGTTGGATGGTGGGTCCAAGTGGGCGGGGCTTGGGGGCGTGGCTGAGAGCGGTGACTGCTTTGTTCTGACATCATAAATTGACAGAAGTCCTGACGGCTGGTTTTAAGGCTCAGTTTCTGAATACAGGCTGTGTGCATTTCTCTGTGGACTGAGGCTTTGATACTTTCACAGTATTAATATAGCAATCAAATCTGCGTCATAACGAAAAAAGACATGAAAATCTCACTTCATACAAACCTTTAATGCTATGTTAACACGTGTGCTTCACTTTGCAAGGCAGATTAGGTCAGTTCATGTTAGTGCATACTTTCAGTAACTGAGCACAATCTGAAAGACAAAGACAGCTGCTGAAATGTAGCCAAGCAGAACTCCGACTATTCGGCTTAACTAAAATAAATATTTCCCTTTGCCTCTTCAGCCATGAATTACATTCCCTTCTCTTATGTTATCAACCTCTACTTTTAAAAAGAAATATTTTTCTGAGGTTTCTGAAACACTTATCATTATACCTCACTGTGTTTGACCTTTGCATTCCTTAACACTTTTTGTGTTACAGGAATTTAGATGTAATACTGCACAACTCTTGAAATCCCTGCCGCAACACGGTCAAGCTCCGACTAAAAGCCCACAAGATAAAATGCAGCATGTGTTGAAACTGGTGGACAGTAGTTATCAGACAGTGGAGGCGAAAAGCAGCGCCTTAAAAATGTTGTCATTTTGTGTCCCTGCAGTAGGTACCACCAGGTCTCAAGAACCTCCCGGCCCCTCTAGCTATCCCTCCATTATCCTGTCTGAGTAACATGCTTGACCAAAGCCTGCTGTTTGAATAGCTCAGTACCCATTAACCCATCTATTAATGCCTGTCGGCTGGATGGCCTGTGTGTATCCATGGTATTTTTCTGTGTGTGTGTGAATGATTTCATGTGTATAGTAGCTTGTGTGCGTCCCATTAGACTTTTGACTGACCTATTTCAGTCAACTGTCCATTTAGCTCAGTGCGTCTAGGCCAGTATCCCAAACCTTTGTGGTTTGGGAGGAACGAGGAGAGCAGCCCACGCCGTCTCTGTTTGGAGCAGGGCTCGTCCCTTATCTTTAGGGAAATTAGGCCAGCTTTTGTTCCAAATGGGTTTGCCATGTGCCGGTTGAGCCTTGTTTTTGTCTCGGATCCAGTACTGCGCAGCGTGTAACCCATCGTTGCGGCCCATTTCTAACGGCTGGGAGCTTCGCCCATATCGAATGCTGTCTTACATGAACGGTCCTTTTTCTGCTTGGGCATCAAAAGTTACACAGAGCCCTGTAATGTAAGACAAGGAGATGAGGTTTGCTGTGAGCCAGGGATCCAGTGTCATGAAAACATGCCTGTTCAGTGGAGACAGTTTCTCCCTGCAGGGATACCAGGGAGCTTTCAGGCGCGAATGCTCCGTCTCATCTATTGTGAAACCACAATCGCCACGTGGTGCCTTACCTTCTGGCAGTGCCTGTTCTCAATCTGCTGCGTTTGAAAGCTTCAGCTGCCAAACACTGATGCTCTCTCAGTGTCAGTGCTCTCAGTCGGTCTGCGGCTGGCAACAAAAGGCTGAAAAACAGTGTGGTGTGCCAGGGAGAGGGCAACAGTGGTCTTTGTTTTCATTTTGTCTGGTTTTTGTTTTGTCTGCGCCTTCATTTCGTCTACGTTTTTGCTTACGTTTGATGTGGAGTGGTTGGTAGTTGGTGGCCACTGGCTGAGGCACCTGGAGGCTGCCAACGGTCGGCCTGTTATCCAGCTGGGCTCCCTGTCATCTAGGGTCATGCCACCCTGGTGAGGGTGACACGCCCTGGTGGAGCGTGCACTGCCAGGCAGGTCACATGAGGCCAGAAACACATAGTCTGACAGTGTGGATTATAGTGTAGGTCACGACATTTGTTGATCCTGGTAATCCCTCATGGCAGCAGTTATCATGTGGTGGAATTATCTAAACATTTCAAAAAGGCGTGCTGTCAAGGCACATCGTCTGCTGTACAAATTGCCATTTCCACGGTGTGTGTGTGTGTGTGTTGTCCTGCAGCGATGACGCTGGTTTTTGAGGCCTTTCTCATTCCCAGGCCACTAAATGCTCAGCTAAGCATAGCCTTGTCACGAGTGTTGTTATTTATTGAAGCCCAGTTCCTGTGGAGCAGCTCAGCCGTGCTCTGCTGAAAAATAACATTTCTAAAAATCTCAACTTCCCTCCAATCAACTCATTATTTGATCCACAATTAATGTCAAGACTGAAAAGTATTCCTACTCTTTCATTGTTTCTCTTTACTGCAGGTCAGTTCAGCGCTGATGCATTTACATCAGGCTTTACAGAGCAGAGAAGGCTTAATGTTGCCTGGCTTAGCAATGAGGTGCACTGTATTTCTAATGAGGTGTGAGGAATTTATTAGCAGAGCCTCTGACCAAACCAGCAGGTTCACCACATACTAATACAAATTGGAGCTGACAGCTAAATCCATTATTAAGAGGGCTTTGATTTTAAGTTTTACACAAGTAGGGAAGTCAGACAGTCTCCAGAAGGTCCTGAAATAAAGTCTTTAGTGACTTGCGTTGAGGCAAGTTTCATCTAAGAACTAGCTGAGTTTGAAAGTACATTTTACTCACTTGTGATCCAACGTCCATTCACAATCCTGATTGATGTGATGGCAAAGGCTTTGCCTAAGATTAAAATGAAAATCCAGTTAAAAATGATTCAGTCAAGTGTTAATAAAACCTTACAAATGCCAGCGTAGCTCTTCTTTATGTCTCGTTGTTGAAATATAAAATACTTGTCTGAAAATGTTTTGGTTCCTGTTGGGTGTCTCTCCTTTTTTTTCAAAAGCTTCCTTTCACAGGGTGTTGCATACTGGAAGGACATTTTGTTTTGGTGTGGCTCCTTTAAGTTGACATGCGTTTGCTTTGACGATTTGCCCTGTATGATTGTGATTGACATGGGGTGAAACTGTCAGGGTGAAGTCTTTGAGCGCTGCCAAGACAAAGACGCTTTGATCTGCATGTTGAGGGCTCATCTCTCAACAGCATATAAACCCAGAAAAACTCGTTGTGTCACTGTGCCGGTCCCACTATAAAGAGACTCGCAGCAGCTGTCAGTCCTAATGGGGCAATGCCTTTGAGGAAAATGCAAATGTAGAATACATGTCATGAGGAAAATTAGAAGAATTGTTAAGTAAAACCCAGGAATAATATTGGGCCATAAACCCCTCTTAAAATCCCATCTTCCCCAACCTTTGATTTTGCAGGAATCAAGTTATGAAACCTTTTCAGCACCCATTTTTATAGCTTCAAAAATTGCACCCGGTAAGATCACAAAACGACAATGTCATTTGATACTTGTTTATTACGGAGGACGGGGTGCTGAGATTTCTCACTTTCGAAACAGAGAAAATGATAATAGGACCTGTTAACAGGATGGAAAACATAAACATCCTCACAGTATTTTATTGTTATCTTTTTATGTCGCGCATTGTTATCGTAGCTGACAATACTCGCTGTGTCGGGTAATGAGGCTCATTATCTCTACACCACAGTTCCCGTAAGCGACTGTGATATTTTGAGATGTGCCTTTGTTATAGAGCTGTCAGTGCGTTTAAACCCTGAATAGTTAACAGACTTGATGAATAAGTTGAATGCCTGACTTACAGTAGGTCATGCTTTAATCTATTTGAACAATTGGAGGGAACGTCTGATTAACCCTCGTCTGTCACCGTGAAACACTAGCCTCAATACCGGCGGCACCACATCCATCTGGCAAGCTAACCGGCCACACCTTAAAGACATTAAAACAAAGTAGTTATGTGTTTGGTCTAAGGTTTTATTGCTTAACATTAAGGAAAATATGCAGTGATGAGATATTGCCCTCATTAATAGTGATTTATGCGGCTGCTAACCGGCATTTTGAAGTAATGGGACAACTGAGTCAAACTCCAAGTAGTCACATTACATTAATATGACTAGACATCCATGTCTAGCCATGATTCCTCATGTTCAACATGACAGGTCTTTCTTTTTTTACTTGCTCTGCCTCAGCTGCTGTAAATGTGCATTTCCTTTACTCAAATACAAACAGTAACTCAATAAAAACAGACCTCCACTATCTTGTCATGTAGAGATTCTTGCTGGATGAAAGGATGAATAAATGAAACACACCAGGTACTTGGGTTGTATCTAATTATTATTTTCTTCATCCGTTTTATTTCTCTGGGTGGCAGTGTCGGACATCAGTGACCCCCTAACCCTCGCTGTGTTAGCTGAGTCCAAATCAGTTCCAGGGCCAGGCCTAATGGTGTTGGACACAAGAACAAGTCCAAGAGTTGTCAAAACAAATCAAGATTAGACAGAACCAGAGAAAAATCCCTCCATATTCAAGACCAAAATAGGCAATAAGCACACATCACGTGTAAGAATGATGAGATGAAGAGGCGTACCTGTCTCTTAATACACTCAGTAATTATATATTAAATATATATAAATAACAGTGCTGTGTAGAAAATAAACACATGTGGATGAGGTTGAGAAAAAAAAAAAAAGCATCTTTGAAGGTTTTATGATGAGGCAGGGAAAGTCAAACGGCTGAACGAAAGTCTGAGACAAGAACAAGTGCGAGTCAAAATAAGCAAGAGGCCGAGACAAGTCGAACATGTTGGACATGTGGTCTGGAAACTGAGCCCAGACTGAAGCACCACAGCCCTGCCTCGTGGCTGTTGTGGTTGCCTGAACCAGGGATGCTTTCAGGTTCTGTTATTGCAGTATTTATCTCACTCTCTGTCATTGTTTGCAGAGGCAGAATATTTCCCCTAGGTGGTCTTGTACCAGCTTTCACCACAACCAAC
This sequence comes from Seriola dumerili, assembly GCF_002260705.1. Classification (NCBI taxonomy): domain Eukaryota; kingdom Metazoa; phylum Chordata; class Actinopteri; order Carangiformes; family Carangidae; genus Seriola; species Seriola dumerili. Next base: position 1,274,350 of record NW_019174432.1, on the reverse strand, counting down.
CCTCCCAACCAGCATACTGAGGCAGGTTCAGGCATCCCTGAGTGGAGAAGGGTGTGTGTCTGTGTGTTTCTGTGTGTGTGTGTGTGTCTGTGTGTTTCTCTGTGTGTGTGTGTGTGTGTGTGTGTGTGTGTTCCTGCACTTTTGAAAACCAATTTAACACATTCAGAAAGAAGACATTTTTGTAAGGTGAGCTCATTTTGGCCATTGCTTGCTTCTTTAAGAGGCTCCTGTTCTGAAGGTTAAAACGATGAGAGTTGATGGTGACTTAAGGTCAGTCATGGTTTTGCTGATGACCAAACTTTGGCCAGGAGATCTTGCTGTTTGTTTATTGTTTATTCCAGACATAGGAAAGGATGTACAAAAATAACAACATTTTATGAAACACCCAGAAAGATTTAGAGCAGATAATCCAGCAAAACCATGTGGCTTCCCTTAAAAGAACTATATTCACATGCATGTTTACGCAACCAGTGTCTGAAATGAGCTTTTTGGCCTCACAGGCTTGTACATTTAAAAAAATTACCATCCAAGATTATTTTCTCCTAACCAAATTAATTATCATAAATTCCTTCCTAGAAATATACCAGCCTCCTTCTTTTTTAGAGTTGTTTCATGCATAGAATTACCACAGCTGCTGTGTGAGGAGATTTGGAGATTTAAGACCTGCAGACTCACAATGGAAGTTTTTGTCTTTTTTTTTTTTTCTTGCCGCTGGCCTCCTCATGGGGATGAGGTTAACTTTCTGATAACATTATAGTTTAATACAAAGAGGAAAATCTTACGCTAAAACTTTAGAGCAGCAAATCAGAGGCCTGTGAGATACATCTAGAGTATTTTACTGATTTGTCAGGAAAAAAAAAAGGATCATACACGACTGAGCTGAAACAGATTTTTACCAGTATTTGTAGTTTGGTGGATGTTAATTATGGCTGGTCTGTGGCACTGACATCTGCTTGACATGTCCCCTTTTACCTACATTAGATCTGTCCTTACCTGAGGAAGAGAGCGGGGGAGCCTTGAGCACGCTCATTGTTATCTTACTCTGACCTCTGACCTCCTTATAGCTCCACCCACACCTGCCCTCGGGGGAAATACCTGCCTGCAGTGCTGTGAGGAAACTCTCAGACAGAAACTAGAGAGAAGAGACTCTCACAAAAGCAAACCAGGGGACATCAGGTAGATTTAATCTCTCAGCCTCTCTCTCTCTCTGGCTCCGTCCCTCTCTCAACATGGCCGGGGTTAAATCAGCCAGGGCCATTAGGGAATTAAAGGTATTGATTACGAGGCGAGCGGGTTGTGTAGAATGTTTGCTAATGAGAACAAGTAGATGGCCATTGTTTAGTGCTTGTCTTGGGAAAGAGGAGGAGATGAATTGCGGGTCGACCAATTTAGCGCTCAGGAATCAGGGCTCGCAGCCAAATGTGGATCAGCATGGCTCCGCACAGGTGCAATAAATGTAATTTTAATGTCAGATATTGTTCAGCCAGTGTAGTTCGAGCTCAAAGTGCCTGCTTTTGTTGTGTGTGTGTGTGTGTGTGTGTTTTGGCTGTGAGCAGCAAATTTCATCACAATCCATCCCGCAGTTGTCGAGATATTTCATTAAGCTTCATCCTGCGGAGACCGCAGATATCTCTTGGAAATGTCAGGATCCAAGATAGAATAATATTCCACAGATATTTCATTAAACTTGTGATTGTCAGAGTTTTTGGTGATTTTTGACTCTTAAAAGTTTTAAGGTATTTTAAGAAGTATCAGTATCATCATATTCATCATCAATATCTCTTGGGTAGCCTGCCACGAAGTTTACCGTGAACATCCCTGGGGCTACATCTGTCTGATTTCTGACTTTGAGGACTCCTTTAATTGTTGTCTTGTGCTATCCTCGATCCAAAATGTCAAACTGTGCACACATGATGCCGTATATAATTATCTAATGGACAAATTTGCCACAAAATTTTCCAAGCACACGCCTCTGAAGCTGCTTTGATAAACGACCCCTTCTTTTTTCTCTTCCTCCAACCTCAGGATGTTACATATTTAGCTCCGTGACTGATTCGGCTCGAAAGAAAATAATCAGAATGCTCTTTATTTTTGAGGTATAAACATCTTCAGCAGCTTCAAGGGCTAATCACGGGCTCTTCTTGTTTTCGAACGTCTGGAACAATGCTTTTTCTCTCGCTTTCCATTGTTGTGTCTGGTGGTAACGCTGCAGCAGCAAAACTGTGTTATGTCACTTGTCCCAGCTGAATGATGTAAGAATGATGCACTTTTAGTTTGCAATGCAGCGTCTATTTGAACAATCAAATGAAAGTGATTGTCTCCTACTTTGGGATTAATTATATACATGTCATAATGAGAAATAGAAAAAAACAAAAAACAAATGCATTTATTTTTGTTTAATTTTGGTCATGCATTAATTGTAATGCATTCTCTAGATGTGGTTAACCTTTTCTTGTTGCACGTCCCTGGGGACTTTGCCCCTGTTATTGACATCCAGATAACCAGGACAACCTGCCACAGTATGAGAAGTCGATCTCTTTGAAAGTGAATGATGATAAATGGAAGAGCACCGCCATGCTTATCTTCAACGCCTGAGGTGGTCACTAAGTGTCTGCTCATCTTTTCATCTCCCGGTCGCCCCCCTGATATCAGGTCCCCTGGGACTCCTCGGGACACAGACTGTTTGGTTTGTAAGGGAATGCAGAGTGATGCGGTGTGGCGGCCATTTTTCATCTCTTCCCTGCATTGTTCGGCCCGGGCTCTGAGAGGCCAATAATTATTCATTTAAAGCTCCGGCTCTTCCCTCTTCCCTCTAATTAGATGGTTAGTCACTCTCTCGGGGCCTCGGGCGAGAGCATTGATCTCCTCCATCTCAATCTTGTTGTAACGCTGCCTCCACCAGACACACACAGCCCGGCAGTTGTGTTTTGAACATCCCACTAGCAAAGTTAGTCTGTTAGATACAAATACTTCTCTCATTCTGTCCAATAATAAGTCCCTTATTGTCTAACTCTAAATTGTTCCCATTGACGGGCTGGAGAATTTATGATCTCCATAGAAAAGCGACTCATAAACCCAACAGAAACACATGATAGCAACTCCCGCCTCCTTACAAACAATACCGAGTTTCCAGAAACGCTCGTCCTGGGGGAGTTTATGACATATTCCTCCGTTTCTCTTGTGTTCTCCCGAGCTGCGGTGCAGTCGACAAGACTAATCACAGGCTTGATGAAATGCAGCAGCTGTATTTGTTTATGTATTGAGTATACTGTACTACAAAAGGGGGGTAATAAATGGGGGCCAGGACACAATGACAAGGATGACGGAGCGAGGAATAAAGGCTGAAGAAAAAAAAAAAAAAAAAAATCACATAAACACCGACTGCGATAAGTGTTGTTTCCTTGCTCTGTTGCACTCGGGATCCCTGGGAAGGCAGCGCGTGCTCCAGGAGGAGTGTGTTTGTGACTGTGTGCATCAGATTTTAATTGTTAATCAGCCTGTGGTGCATTAATGGGTCGGTGGGGAGTGTTTCCAAAGTTTTCAACATACCTGTGTTTTAAATGAGCTGCATCAGGCCTTGTAGCAGTTGAGGAATGTGCTTTTAAAATCCCGCCTCTCCTCTTTTGACCTCATGGCGTTAACGTCCTCTCTCTAATGTGGAAGCACCAATGACTTTTTTGTCTCTGGTTACAGTGTAATTGGATGTTAATGAAGCAGCGGTGGCTGCTTAAAGGATCATTTTTGTCACAGTGAATTTTCTGATTTATTTTCTTCCACCGCCCCCCACCTGCGCCCCCCCCCCCCCTCCAAAGATGCAATTTACTTCCTTTTTACTCTTAAGTGATGTCAAAAGGAAATTTTCTGAGATGTCAAACCGAATGTAAGAAAATAATCAAAGGAAAAAACGAGTGTCTGCAAGAACGTTTCAAGGTTAATGAGGCGTGAAAAGAGAAACATTAAATGTTTATGCTCTCACGTCGCTGTCAGAAGACAACACGTGTGATATTAGACAAAAATGTAAACACGGAAAGCAGAGGGAGGTATAACATTGTGGTTGAACAGCGCCGCTTTGGAACTAATGCGTGATTCTCTGCATAAAGATGAGGAAAGTGTTTGTTTCCCTCAGTGATGCTGCTCTGCCTCATCAGTTTGAGGCGTAGTTTGGATGTAGCTCAGCTGCTCTGTGCTTACATTGCTTCATTATTTGACAGAACCTCTCACCCACTGCAAACAACTTCAGGTGCTACAGTCTGCCTCATGGCAGCTGCCTGAATGTAGTTCATGTGAAAGCGGGGCTGCAACTAGCTATTGCATTCACTATTGATTAACCTGCTGCTATAAAATGTCTGCAAATTGGGGGGAAAATGGCCTTTAAAATTTTCCACAGCCCAAGGTGATGATAGCGTGTTTTATCTGATCAACAGTCACAAACTTATATTTAATGTACTGTGATACATGATGAAGAAAACCATTAATTCCAAGAAGCTAAATCCGGCAAATGTTTGGCATCTCTGCTCGAAAAAAAAAAAAAAACTGCTAAAAACCTACAAAACTGATTAACTGATTAGAAACAAATACTTCTCTCATTCAGTCCAGAAATTAACCCCTGTAAACTGTTCCCACTGGCAGGCTGGGGAATTTATGATGTCCATAGAAAAGCAACACATAAACCCAACACAAACACATAATAGCAACTCAGCCAACCAATTAGATACGATACTTCTCTCATTCTGTCAGATAATAAGCCCCTTATTGTCCGTCCAGTTTACTGCCGTGATGAAGACAACCACTGGATCCTGACACTTGAGAAGCTAAATGCAGCAAATTTCTGCTTGAAAAATGGCTAAAATACTCCGATGTACAAGTTATTCTTGAATAGGGTCATAAATTTCAGCATGACTGCAGTCGTTCACCGCAGACATTCAGACCCCACGCCATCACCTACAGTCGCGATATTGTTTTAGGTTGTGCGTGGGCGCCGTCGGTCAGCCCGCTTTTAAAACTGACCTTTCAAGTTCCCACGTCCGGAATTCTTCAGGTAGTAACTCACAGTGTTTTCTCATGGTGAGAACAAACGAGCAACTAAATGAAACCAAATCACACGACAGGAATACAAATAATGAATATGAATGAATTTAGATGAATGTGAGTGAAGGCGAGAAAAGAGGAAGGGAGGAACAAGAGGCTTTTATTCGATGCAGCCAAATCTGTGCAGGGTTTAGATTCGCAGATCGCACAGTGGCTATGAATCAGAAATATTGGTCCCGTTTATACAGAACAATAAAAGCGGCAGTTAATAACCACTGTATATGTTACGTTGTCTAAATTTGTGATAAATCAGAAAGATATTACTTAACAAGATCGTGAACCTGCCCAGACATTCAGTGCCAGCTCTTCGTATCTGACAGTTTTTTACATCTCGGTGCTACAGACGCATTTAGATTGTTACTAAAAATATGACATCACACACTCTTGTATCTACATTTTGTCAGTGTCATCGCAGCTTCTCTCGTAGTCTACAGGATCAGGACAGACTGGAGAGCGGCTGAGATCCTCTGGTGTTTTAACAGTGATTATAAAGCAGACAACTGTAAAGGTTCATTGTTCCTTAAGGCTTCATAATTCTCTCCCCGTGTCTCTCTGCCTTACCTCATCTTTTAAGTGAAAATATCTGGCACACTGTGGTGGGTGGATGCAGAGTCTGGCTGTTAGGAGTAAATCTATTTTGAAAGGAGAGACACCCAGAGTCCCATTAAAAACAGCAGCACTCCTTTAACTCTCTCTTGCTCTCTTTTTCCTAGATTTCTTTTGCTCCTTAGCCTCCATATGTAAGGAATTTATAACTGTAATTACGTGTCCTTAATAACATGTTTGCCCCCCCCCAGCTCATCAACCTGCTTGCATGCTCTCCCTGCCAACTGCACTTGCCAAAGCCTGCTGTACATGTTTGATGTTGTCTGTTAGATCCCTGTGTATTGTTCTCTCCTCCGTCTCGCTGATGTGTTTTGGGTCGGCGTTGTTGTTGTGTCTGCCGCGTCGACAGAGGTGTCTCCTGTTCCCCCCGCTAGACAGACATGTACTTTGTTGTTTGGCCTGCCGCCTCCTGTCTGCATCGCGCTGCGTTGCATTGTGGGAATGCTAACTAACTGCTCTCTTCCGAGCTAAGGCGGCGGGCTGCCAGGTTGTGATGAGTCTGGCTGCAGTCAAGCTTTCTTTAGCTGTATCTGTTTTGGGGTTTTTTTTCACTTTTTTTTTAACTTTGTGGGAGTCTCCCCTCCCGCTGCGATCTCCTGAGGTTTTCAGAGGTCTGGTCTGGGCTGAGTGGAGCATTTATGCACCTTGTGTTTCCTCCATTTCTCCCCTCTGGCTCATTAAAGTCTAAATTCCACCGACAGCTTTGAAGTGTGTTGAATGTGTTTGTGTGTGTGTTTTTTTTGTTTTTTTTTTTTTCTTTTATTGTACATGGTGATATTCGCACTTGTTGCGCCTGCAGAGCAGATGTTTTTGAGGAACAATGCTTTGCTCAGGAGTTTTCATGCGAGGACAATTTGAAGCTTTAATGCTGTGCGTGTACAAGGGGAAGATGCATTTCAGAGCCGCTCTCTCTCTCTCTCTCTCTGTGTCTCCACTTCCATACAAACCTCCCAACGATTTGGTGCGATACGATCCCACCACCTGCTGCTCTTCAAGCCAGCGCTTCACAGCCCCTGGGACGCGAGGAGGACAAAGACAGATAAATTGACTGTAGTGTGCAATCTTCCTGTCAAAGCAAAGTGAAAAAAGAGCACTGCTGCTTTTAATCTGGCTGTTGAGCCCCGCAGTAGTATTCTCTCCGTCGCTTTTCAAAAGCCCCATTGAAGTGGTGCCTGCCTGCCTTGCTCGGAGGGAGGTTGCCGGTTCCCAACCAGGTGTTTATCTCTCTTTTCTTCTCTTCTCTTCTCTTCTCTTCTCTTCTCTTCTCTTCTCTTCTCTTCTCTTCTCTTCTCCCGCACACTTCACTGGGATTAATCCAGCGTATATTTAAGCAGAGGATAAAACAGAAACTGCTGTTTTAGCACTGTCCTGTCTCACCCTGAAAATATGAAGTACCTTGAACATTATTATTACTGTCATGTTTGCCTGTAACCTGTCTCATAATCCAGCCCTCAAGTCTGCCGAGGTGCGTCGTGGAGTCTTGCTAAATGTTTCAAACAAACCAAATTAATCCACTTGTAAAGCTTAGGTATGATTGTGGTAAAAAAAAGGAATATTGCTCATGATTTATTACTGGTCTGAGGGAATCTGAGGACTTTGTCTTCAAGTGTTGAGTCATCTGTCAAACACAATTTCGCACGACGGCGAATCATGGCTGCAGCCAAAAGACTCGCCGGTCACTTTACGGTCAGCAAACGTGGGGGAAAGGCAGGGGGGAGCAGTCCCTCTCTCTACCAGCCTGTTTCCCCTCATTTCCCCTTCTCCCCGCCTTCTTCGGTTCCAGTCCGCGGTGGACATTCTCGACGACATCAGTTCTCGTGGAATCTGAAACACGTCGCACGTTTCCCCCCCGAAAGCCTTTGTGTCTCACGTTTGTATAAACAGAATCTGTAGCGTGTGTAAAGGGGCTTTCGTGCCAGCCAGGAAGTTAACATTGGCAACAGCTGGCATCCCAAAAACAATACACGTGTGTGGTCTCTATCGGGGTTACTCCAGTTCACAGAGGCAGTTCATTGTGATGCTCCTCCTCTTATCACGACAGGCCTGTGAAAGTGGATCGAGTGTTTTTTTGGGTTTTTTTTTTTTTTTTTTTGTTCCTTGCTGCCAACAACGGGATGCCAGTTGTTCGCCAGTGGAACTTGCTGTCATCAGACGGGCAGGCAGCTTTCAACATTTAAATGTTTGAGAAGAAATGTCGCACAACAAGTGAAAAGCTCCAGAGATATGCAGTTCTAGGACAGTGTTGGTACACAGAGTCAGGGGACAAGCCGCTCCACAGACTCTGAGCTTGTTGTCAGACTCTGCAGCATCCACAAAGCAAGACACTGTTGTTGCACTCAAATAGACAGGACGCGGTCCTGTGTGATAGATAACTCAAATAAATGTCTCTCTTTTATCAGTGTGTGTGTGCGGAAACTGCATTTCTGAGTTCTTTGCTAAATTGCATTTGCGTCCATATTTGTATTTAGCAAAATAATTCACACACAAACACGATTAACTCTTGTGTTAAGTCTTAACTCTCAAAGAAATAGTGTTAAGCTAAGCTCTCAGATGTGACCTCTTTCTGTAGTGATTTGATTTCCAGTTCCAAAAATTTCAGTAATTTTCAGTTCAGAAGACAGGAAGAAATTAGATTTCCAACGGGAAGCATCAATCACACTTTGCGCTCTGTATTTAAGATGGTTTGTACCTCATTTAATTTGCAGTTGAATTTGGAAACGGCAGATGCCCGACAAAGAACAAGAACTGTTTGTAATGTCACATGCTTTAGATTTTTGCATCCGCGTTGTGTCTCTAAGCAGCATTGACCGCTATTTTGGACACAGTCTTCGCTCTTGTCTTTTCCGTCTCTTCCTAATGAACTCTTTTTGTACCCTGTGGTTGGATAACACCAACTCCAATTAGACTGAAGAGCTTTGGGGGGGTGGTGGTGGTGGTGGTGGTGGGGGGTGGGGGGTCATACTTGCAGTGGAAATTACTTTCAGATTGTGCATTTACTTCTGTTTGTCAAATTTATTTCAGCCCAGAACATGGGAGTGAAACAAGTGTTGGAATTGCAATGAAAAACAAAATCACAAGTGGTGCTATAGGCTGCTTGAGGCTTTGTTGGCACTTCCTGAGTCATTACATTGAATTTTAAGGCTTTTGGAGTGTTTAATGTTTCAGTGTTTAATTCCCTGCGCTGGGTTTTGAAAGATTGCATAGTATCTGATGAATACACGGCGGACTGAGGGAGGCGAGCTGATTTGTCTGACTTGAGTGTGATCTTGGAAAGGTGTCAACATGCATCCTCCATCTATCTGTCTGGTCTGTGATCCATCTGTGATTGTTGGCCTATTTGTGTCATGCATCCCCAAGGCTCCTTTTTTATGTTCATGTGATGAAGCTGCAACAACGGTCCAAAACCAACAGCGGATAAAAAGTCAAATGAAAATCGGAGATAAGTCGTTGCTGCTCTACCACATGGCCAAAGTCTCAGGTAGCCGAAACATCGTAGCTTGAATTTTTACCTCTGCTCCAACGTCACGTTTGTGCTCTTATGGGTTAAAATTGAACCTGTGTTTAATGGAGACCTGAGGTGTTGGACTTGGCCTACATAACACTGTTTTACATTTCCTGGCACATCAGACAGAATTCCATCTGTCACCACACACACACACACAGACACACACACACACACAGTCACACACAGTCACACATGTAGAAGACACTATATCTCTAATCTGATGCAACTCGCTCTCACATCTGACAGGGTGCATTTTCTAGGTTCCAGCTCTCTCTCTCTCTGTCTCTCTCTCTCTCTCTCTCTCTCTCTCTCTCTCTCACACACACAATGACTCAAACATCCCTGTCCCCTTCACCCCTTCATCCCTCCGTTCTCCTCCTCCTCCTATCTTTTCTTCAGAGGCCAAATTGTTGGCTTGTCTGGTGGAAATTCATACCAAAAGATTCAAACACGAAACTGAATATTTGTGGAGTGTGTCACCCACAGATTGGTCTTTGGGGGGCAAGTCACGAACGTGATTGTAAAACTTGAACAACTTAGGGGAAGCCACGACACAAAGAAGCGCTGTACTCAAACTCCAACGCCAAGTGCGACTGCAATGACCCTGCAATGTAACATTTTAAATGAAAGAAATCCCCCATTAGAAATGCTAATTGCCAGTATGTGATACAGATTGCATCTGACTTGTGTAACTGATCTTTTTTTTTTCATCCTCTCCTTGTCTCTCTGCAGTGCCCGGAAACTTGGGCTGCTTCAAAGACAGCGGGGACCCGCCCACCCTGTCGGGAACCAGTGAGACCTCCAACAAACTCACCATCCAAAACTGTATCAGCTTCTGCAGGAAGCAGAGATACAAGGTGAGGTTTGAAATTGAAGTCGAAGTGTATGAAATAATAATAAAACCTTTCACCCAAGAGATGTTCAGCGTTATATTTACCTCAGATTTAAGATGGCAGTTTCTGTAGGAGAAAACATTCAAGTCTTTAAATGTAGTGTCTGTGTGTCCTCAGATGTTCAAGTTTCTCTTCTCATTCGATGAAAAATCGTCCAGTCAATTGCCCGTGTCATTTCAAACACGGACATGAGCTGGCTCTCGCAACAGTCGAGCTTTTATGTAAATGATCTCCGTTTACGGGCAGTTTCCTGACAATTATCACCACGATGCCAAGAGCGGTCTATACCCTCTTTATTCAGCCATCAAACTCCATGTTTCAAACCAACCAGCGGATGACAAATCATCACGGCAATCAAGGCTGACAGCTGGAAATGAACGGTTATTAGCCCGGTGGGCACCTCCTCTTCAGTTTCTCACTCATCTCTGTATCTGGCATGCCATTGTCGCAGCTATAAACCGTGCCAGGTGTTCATTTTCAGTCTCGGCAGATCCGGCTCAGCTCCGTCTGCATTGACAGGTACTGACAGCCCGCCCCTCCCCCACTCTCCTCTCAATTCAGCAGATGTTATAGGATGCGGTGGCGGATTGGCATCGTCTGCCTGTACCCTTGGATCGTCACTGGCCTTAATGCGCATGTGAAACGTCAGCGCTTGGAAGTATGGATCCCGTGTGACTTTTTGACAAAGAGCATGTCTAATGAGCGAGACAGCAAATCCATCCCTTGTTTGCTCCACCAGAAAGTATTCACATTGGTGTTCTCCAGCATTACTTCATCAGATAGAATAATGCAACAAGGACATAGCTTGATGCATCTCGGCGAGAGCGGAGGCGCCATAAATTCCTATTCCATGAGAAAAAGACTCGGAGTGGGAAATGATGCAGTACCTTCAGTAGTGTGAATTCATTTAGGGGCCTGAAAATTGGACAATGGCGTTCTTTTTGAACGAAGGACAATAGTTCTTTTGAGAACAAGCAGCCAGTTGGTGGTGGCGAGGTCGAAACGCGTGAAGGTTTTTCACGTTGCACATTCCTGCTTCGACGCTTTTGGGAACAGTTTACTAACAGTTCTGACTTGAAAGATGGATAGGTGCTATTTCTGTAAGGTTTACTCTCTGCACCCTGTGTGCAGCTGTGTGTTTGAAGGGAGGCCTCTAATCAGCTGAGAGGTTGTGGTTATCCAGACTCAGATTACAGCATCTTGTAATCATGAGAGAAAGAGCAATTAGGGCACTTTAGACTCAAGTCACTTTAATTTCAAAGAGAGAAGGAGCTATGTGTATTGAACTGTTTACTAGGCCTAAGTGTTAACACAGTTTCACATAAAGCTCATATCAGAAACACAACCTAATCAGGTATAATTATATGGACAAAGTAGCCATTTTGGATATTTTTAAAGAAGAGAGAAAAACTCAACTTTTCAAGTTTCCTCCACAAAACATGTTCCCTCAGCGTTTTGCTGATGCAATGATTTGCATAACTCCTATTGTGTTTTCGCAGCTTGCTGGTATGGAGTCAGGATATGCCTGTTTCTGTGGCAACGAGGTGGACCTGCGCGACCACGGCGAGTCCCCTAGCATGGAGTGTAACCACGTTTGCTTCGGCGACCACACCCAGCCCTGCGGCGGAGACGGCTGGGTCATCATCTTCGACAGTGAGTGTCACTCTCGGTCTGACTCTGGGCTGATTCTGGGCCGTGATTTGAACAAACAAATTTTAATCTTAAGGTTTCTAAAGTAATAAGACATAATGCACTTTTACAAATACACCTGTAACCACCTCTTATGAGCTGGAAACAGGTCTGTCCCTGCTTTCGCCGTGGTAACGCCTCCCATCAAATATAGTTTGTCTCCAGAAGACACAGGAGTACATTTCTTTCCTCTAACACATTTCTATGTTGAGATAACATTTGGTCAGCCACTGGTGTGATGCAAAAGATTGCTGCCAGCCCGCTGTGACCAAAGAGACAGTCTATAATGTGGATCGGTCACGCCGCGGCTCACACCAGTTTTATTCAATAAAGTCGGTATGAGAGACGGGATCAGATCGGTGCATCTCCATTCAGTGGCATGAAATCATGTAACGTGATACCAGTGATCTGTTAATAGACTGAGCATTATTCACAACCCCAACAAAACATCACTGACCATTTTCTCCTCTTTTTTTGTGCTCCCTCCTCCAGCCCGAGTAGGGGCCTGCGGTGGGAACTACACCTCGCCATCAGGAGTGATCTACTCCCCCGACTTCCCCGACAAGTACGGTGCCGGCCGCGTTTGTTACTGGACCGTCCAGGTCCCCGGATCCTCCTCCATCCTCTTCAACTTCACCTTCTTTGACATCTCCGATCAGACAGACATGGTGGAGCTGCTGGACGGCTACACCAACCAGGTGGTGGCGCGCTTCGACTGGCGCAGCCCGCCGCGGGAGCTGGTGAACGTCACGGGCGACTTTGTCATTCTCTACTTCTACTCAGACCGCACCAACCAGGCCCAGGGATTCGCTCTGCTTTACCAAGGTAGGAAAACACCTGCTTTTTCTGGCATTTCTTGTGCATTGGAAGAAGAATGGTTTGGTGAAAGCCCACGACAGTGTATCACTCAGTATCCCTTCTCAGTTGAAGCAACCCATCCGAAGCACAGAACCCCCTCAAGCCCGCCGCGCCTGCCACATTAGCACGATGGGGTGTGAGCTGGGTTGCTGCCTCCGTACTGAAGGTTTTCAGAGCGGTGCGAGGCAGTTGTCACGTCATTGGCAGACCCTTTTCTCTTTTCATTTGCTAGTCAATGTCTCACAGCCCTGCCTGATACTGCATATTTAAATAATGTTTTGTTTTTCTACGAACTCACTCTCTTATCAAGCTGCGGCAGACTGCTTTGCTTCTCAGGAGTGTGTTCCTTGGTGAATTTCAGAGCAGGAGTTTTTATACCACCTACATACAAAACAGTGTGATAATATACTTTGCATCGAGCCTTCTGATATCCTGATTTCACTACAGAGCAGAAAGTTGAAGAGCTAGCAGCGAATAATTTTACCTCTCCAGACTAATGAGGAAAATGTGTAAAGACTGGCATGGGGAAAAATTAAAAGCAGTCCTCTGTTGTTTTCTCTCACAGTGATGCCTCTGTGTGAATATTCTGAATGCACTGAAAATGATTTAATTCTCTTAATTTTCTGGAGACATTAGCCTGATATAAGTCTGTGTAGGTGACATTCAAGCTCACGGAGAGAGGCAATCTGTCGCCACTCCTCCCTCCCTCCCTCTCTGCCTCCATTTGTAATCCTGTGTCATTCTTCTTGCCCGCTGGTGTTACAGTAAAAACAATATCAGAAGGTCCGAAATCCTCTGACCTCTGGACAGGCGCAATCCTTTCTGCTCACGTCTCAGTTCTTGTGAGGCGTCATGTAGCCAAGAAATGGAATGAGTGAGAAAAGGTCACCTCCGGAAGAAACAGGTTTCTATACAGAGAGATATAGAGAGAAAAAATGTGACGACATTCAGGCTGAGCGTTGTAAACTGCTAAATACATCTAATATGTCCTTGGTGGCAGGATGAGCAGTGGAAAGAGAGTGTTTCAGCTGACGTTCAGCTGGGTTTGAAGTATGTTGTTTGCAAAAGAAATGGGGAACATGTGGGAAGTTCTGGGAACATCACAGTCAGGTTGAGCTATTATGTGAAAAGAAACATCAAAACCACCATTCATGGAAGAGTGGAACAGGCCTGGAGCAAATAGTATTTTGGAAGTAGCTCTGGCTGTTTGATTTAAACACAGGATGGATGGAATTTTACCTTTTAGTTTGGAGTCTAGCATGTGAGTTAATCATAAAGGATCTTACCACTAGGAGTCCTCCTTGATGGCGCTGAAAGCTCCTTGCTAAGTTTCATCTTAAGAACTGTTCACAAAGCTGCTGAGAGCAACTTGTACTAATGAACTGAGAAAACTCCTAATAGATACTGTATATAGATAGGCAAAGTAAAATATTGACCTCAAATAGATTGTATTGGGCATCAAACAGCATGTTGACACTGGTAGTCTTTGGACAAATGTTCACGCTCTGGTGGGGTAATTCTACATCAGACTGTACATAAGGATGGACGTAGCCTCCGTGACGTCACCCATAGGTTTCTGAAAAGAGGTCGGGAAGCTCAGAGCGGGCTGCCCCGCCGTCGCTATCCTCCGCCTATCTCCCGGCTAATACAAAAGAAGCGGGGCCTGTGTGGGGCCAAGGCTGCCGTGCATGTTTTGTGGCAAGCATACGCTCGCCCATTTATCACTCGAAGCAGCCACGCGCTCAGTTATGCAGAACATCATCATCAGTTGTCATGAAGGAGGAAATAAGCTATAGAGACCAAAACTGTGTTTTGTACCAGGCTGTTTATTTCTGCTGTAAAGTTGGGCATCTTCACATGGGAGTCTGTGTGGTTTGACTCACTGTTGGAGGCAGCCTCAAGTGGCCATTAGAGGAACTGCAGTTTTGGGCCCCTCTGTGTCAGCTTCGTTTGTCAGCTGCTTGTTCCACATACACTGCCAGTTTTTCTGGGGAAATCCAACGATGGCCATAAAATCTGCTCTTATTTATTTATTTATTGCAGTAGGTCATTATTTAATGTACAGTCATTGAACTGTCAGACAAATTAGTCTGAAAAGACATATTCTTGGTTTGATGAATAATTCTGACGACTGAGATATTCCAAGTGTTTGTGTCTTTCCGTGTCCAAGTGAGCAGGTCCTGGTGAATTAGAAGTCCTTTCGACTAGTTCTAACTTCCCTCACATTTAGGGGATGGTTTTAACGCTAAACGGCTTCTGGCAAACTATTGTCTAGACAAAAATCATAGGCATCTTAAAGTTGATCAACTGAACGAGACACGTGACTTGTTTGAGGGGAAAAAAGAAAAACATGATGTGGCACTGATAGATAGATGCTTGCTGTGATGATTGTCTTCACTAAACCTTAGTGCAAATGAAGATGTAAGAAAAACACTGGCAGAGTGAAGTCAGACGCACAAATATCAGCGTGAGACATTCCACACTTTGTCTCTCAGAAGCAGCATTTCAGAAGTTGGAGAAGAAAATTCTCAAAATCACAGTGATTTTAAATAAATCACATCTATGTTTAGGAGAAGTAAATGAAAGGCAGAGGAGAACTTATTTAGGATATTGCTTTCCTCTGGGAACACATAAATGAGTTGAAATAGTCCATGCTCTCTGGCACTGTTGTTTTATGAAACAAACTCTGCCCATCTGGTGCTGTAAGCAGGTTAAAACAAACAGAATTTATTGCAAACACTTCTTGAATCATGTCTGGAGCGGACAGAAAAGCTCTCAGCACCACAAGTTTACAACATGCTTGAGTGTTTTTGCAGAGCCAATCTGTTTCTCCGCAAATGCAGTTAGTATTAAATAGTCACTCGTGACTCCGCTGTATATACTTTCAACAGCATGATCAACATGATATATCCTATGATTGTGCGCTTGCTCCAACAGCCCTGTTTACCCTCAGGAATGATTAAAGGGGCTTTAAGTGATCTATGTCCTCGATTTGTAGAAATTACAACAACATGGCAGAGCTTTTCCTCCTCTGTGTCTCTGGCACAGGATGCACCACTCAGCCCTCCGCTCCCTGAGAGCTATGAAAGCCTATGATACATAGAAATAATCACATTTTGAGGAGGTGATGTGTCACATTGCAGAGAACTGAAATAGTATTCTGATCAGGGCTTGGCAATATGGCTGGAGTAAAGTAATATCAACAACATTAATAATGAAATTGAAGCTCTAACTTTACTTCCAAGACTGAGAAAGGACTTGTACATTGCAAAGCCTGTGAGCAGAGACAGGTGGGTGACCAAAGCCAACCAAAGCCACTTCAGCTGCTTTAATTCTGTTAGAGGGAGCGAAAGCAATCACACACTTGTTCCATCAGACTGCAGCATTTCGGGAAGTGTGTACTCAACACACAACTACACGGTTTTGGTATTTGTGACGGCCCCTGTGGGTCAGGCTTAAAATGCTTCAGTGGAACTGTTCCACAACACGCTTGAAGATATGTACCCAGCTGTATGATGAATGGACAAATCATTGATGAGTTTTGGCCGTTTCCCTGCTTGAGAAGTTTCAAGGTCGATAACTTCAAAACTAAATAAGATATCAGTAAACATTACACAACCTTTGATACGCTTGGTCCAAGGATGATCCACAGAAAATTTGGTAGCAATGTTTTTTTTCAAAAAAAGTCAAAATGGTTGAAAATCCATCATGGCTTTTATGGCCAATCGGGCTCGTGGTGTCAGGGGGCGTGGCCTTTCCAAAATGGCATTTTGGGCCTTAATTTCAGCGTCACCATTTGATGGATTGGGCTCATATTTCTTGGGAAGCACTTTAACATCATTTCCAGTTATGGGGCGAAGTAATTCCAGCTCACAGCAGAAAAATAAGACTAAACCGACACAAAAAAATAGGGTTCTGCCTCTTCAGGGATTGAACTGTAATGATATGTTTACTTGAATATTGAAAATCACGGGCGGTTTGCCTTTCCTATCTTCCCTAAACTTACCACCACCCTTTTCCTGCTGTTATAACCGGTACTGCTCTGCATAATCATATGCAAATGATGTAAAGCTATGCAAAGATGGAGGTAGATGTGATGGTGCTGGGCAACAGTGTTGTTTATTTTGTAGTAACTGACATGTTAGGGGCGTAAGGAACAATGGTACAGCATTCTTCACAGGTGTTGGGTCATGAAGTACCTGACCTGATGAGGGTCATGGGGTCAGCAAAGTCATAACTCACCCTAAGGGTAAATGTATGTACCAAATTTCATGGAAATCCATCCATTAGTTGTTGAGATATATGAATTTCAAAGTCATGGATCGACTAACAGACTGACTTTGCCATGACTAGCATGATTAAGAAAGCAAGTGATTTTGTTCATTTTTAGTTAAATATTACTTTGGATCATAAATTTAAACAGCAGCGTTTTTACTTATCTATACAGTCAATATATTATCAGTATTATGGAGTTATTGCCCCACTCAACATTAATCCTACAACTCTGTAACTGTCGTAATATCCTGCTATTTACCACTGAAGTTGAAATATCACCTGGTTGCTCAAGCACAGTATCATCATCTGTCACTGAGCAGTGGAAAATGCCATTGCACTGTATGTATGTGTGTCCACATGTGTTTGGGAGGGGTTGGGGTTTTTTGGAAATGCCACTGGCCCGAGATAATTTTGCTTCAAAACAGAGCCAGAAATCTCAGCACCTGACAAATAATGTTTGGGTCACTGGCACTGATCAGCAACAAAGGTCTATTTGTGCTATAGGGCAGAAAACGTAATGGTTTTAAAGTTCAGCAGAATTCTGGTTTAATCTAACGTCTGCACCTTAAGCAACAACATTCATCTGTCTATGAACCTGTGTTAATGAGCTCTTATTCTTTTTTTCCCCAGCACTGAGGAGCCAAGACACCCGAACAATGGAGGCTGAAGGAGACGACGAGGATGAAGGAGAGGACGTCTCCAGCACGGCGGGGCCCCAAGTGGGTGCCGGCGTCACCGAGCGATCCAACAGCACCTCCAACGGACGTTCCTCCCAGATCCTTTACGTGATCACGTCCAGCCCCGGTAAACCGGAGCACAACATGCCAGGTCAGTGGGCTGGACGCGGCGAGACCACCGGCCACAGCGCTAGTATGTTAACACCCACGATACACTGCACCTACTGCACCTCTCTCTCCCTCTGCTGGGATGTTTCCTGACTAGAGCTCCCATAGAACATGACCTGGTTTCTCTGAAAGTATTAAAATCATCTTAGTCTGTTGAGATGCTTCTGGAAGCTCTGGCTCACGGCAGCTTCCTGTGATCTTACATAGAAGTAATGCTGTGTGACGCTCTTGTTTTTTCCTGTCAGTGACTCATAAGTGAAGTTACTTTGGGTCTCCCTGCTGATCACAATCAGGCCTCTTGTCAAAGCTACGCAGGGTGGACTGGCGTGTTCTGTTCTTTTTTACTCTCTTCAAACATTATTCTCTCCAAACTCTGAGCGCTCTGTCTCAGAGGGCTAAATGAAGTATTTCTCAACCAGAGGAGAACAGATGTGCATTGATAATGCATCACCGTTTCTTGACAATTTACTGGCTGAGCACTGCTATCAGGTGTGCCAGCAGTGCTCGAATAATTCTTCGCTCGCTAATCCTTTCAGTCTGCTTCAGTTTGTTTTCATTACCGTGTTACAATATCTGATGTCTTGTTACTGTGCTGCTCCCTCTCTGCAGTGTGGACCATCTACGCTCTGGCTGCTCTGCTCATACTGACTGTCATAGCCATGGTAGCGAAGCTGCTGCTGCACATCACAGTCAAGTAAGTATGCGAGCGTTTGCAATCAAGCAAGGATCAAATGTCAAAGCATTCATCTGTAGTATCATGTTGCATTCATGTCATTCATTGTCGTATTCTGATGCCAGAATGTTTTGTCCCAGCGCAAATTAGTGCAGTCTATGTGTTGCTTTGACGTCATTAAATAAGATTATCCTGCCAACTAGTGGTCACAACATGTTGTGTCCACTCCCTAGCTTTGTTTTTCCCCCTTGCACAATCTAATAAGGAGTTACTCTTTAATAATCGGCATGTTTTCCTGTCAGACAGTTTCTTTTTTTGATATAACTTTTTCTAATTGAGTTGCCAAAGACAGATATTTTCCAATTCTACACAGACGGGGAATTCAGAGATCCCCGCAAGGCAGTATAATTGAGTTGGGTGCCAGTTAGGCAGCGTGAAAGAATCCGAGTAAAAGAAAGTCAAGTCGAGTCAAATTTATTTCTAGGGCACATTTATCCACAGCTTGAGCTGACCAAAGTGCTCTACAAAGGACATTAAAATAAATAAAAGTAAAACCTAATGTATAGAATATGTAAAAACACAAGGAAAACAAATTGAATGTATAAGAAACAACAAGGAGCAAATAAACAATTATGAACATGACAACAGACTAAAAGGTGAGTGAGCTGTGTTTTAGTTTCCATAAGAAGATATATCTGTGGTTTTACGTACCAAAAACCTGGGTCAGAGCATGACTTGGTTCAGTCATTCTCTGAGTTCATTTTGACAGATCAAATAAAATGTGGGTGCAGGTGGGCGGGGCTTGGGGCTACTTTGTTGTGACATCACAAAGTTACAGAAGTTCTGACGGCTCGTATTAAGTCACAGTTTCTGAATACAGACTGTGCATTTGATACTTTCACAGTATTAATATAGAACCTAGACCTGCTTTGTAATCAAAAACATGGAAATCTCTCTTTGTACAATATGGGACCTTTAAAAATAGAGACGGAGGGAGCACATTTTATATCTAATGGCAACTGGTTCCATAATTTTGGAGCAGCAACAGCAAAAGCTCTGTCACTGTTTTAGTTTAGTCGTGACCGTGGGACACACAAGAGAGATGAGCTTTCAGATCTAAGAGATCTAGGAGCTGAGTGCCAGCGAATAAGGACTGTGATATGGGGAGGGGCGTGGCCATTAAGAGCCTTAAAAGAAATCAGCAAGGTCTTAAATTGAATTCTGAAGTGAAGTGAAGTCTTTTAGTGCCTGTCGACATCCTTGCAGCGGCATTCTGGAGCAACTGCAAACGAGATGATGAAGACTGGGGAATGCCTAAACACAAGGAATTACAATAGTCCAGTCGAGCTATGATAAAGTCGTGGATTACTTTCTCCATGTCCTTTCTCCTGGAAGGACAGAATCGGTTTAAGTTTGGTTCTTAATTGATAGTAACACTTGATGTGTTTATCAAGGCAGAGCTCAGAATAAAGGATGACACACAGGTTTTGTGCATGGGACTTGTCTATGCACCAACTCAAAACATCTACCTATTTGTTTGACCATTTTAGACATTGCAAACATTTTTAATGCAAGTGAAAATGAAAAAAAAAAAAGTTTATAAATCGTTCGTTTTTTTCTTGTCTTTCCGTTTTTCTCCTCCCTCTCTTCTGCAATCGGACAAACTTCCATTTGCAGAGAATATTTAAACAAGGAGGTTTTAAGTGTTTGGTTCACTGCTAGCCTGAACACATTGTAGGTCATTTAACCTTTTTTGCCAAATGTCACAATATCAGTTTGAAACTAAAGATTTAGATCCTGATCATTAATAATTGTAGGCTCAGTGTGATAAATGTCAAATCAAGTGGAAGATAATGAGCCCTATAAAAGCTTCCTATACTACTCACTGCATAATAATTGCCATTAGTTTGTGTTTCTAAGAAGGCAGGCATGGCATGAATGCAACATTTATAGGATAATGTTGCCATTATTCACTTTCCTTATTCCTTTGTTTCCCCCTTTCTTAATGTTCCACCATTGTCTCCTTTACTCCTCTCTCTCTGCCTCCTCTTTGTCTCCTCTCCTCTTCCTCTTGATTTCCCCTCACAGGTCCCCCAGCATCCCAACAGTCAGCGGTTCAGACAGCTGCAGCCAGAGCACGGCGTCCTCTGAGCCCTGGATCATCCTGTACCGGCCCTCCACCATCTCCCTCTTCAAGAAGAAGCTAAAGAACCACCACGGCGACCTCAGCCCCCTGGTGGGCAACTAGCGCCACTGCCGCGCTCTAACGTTAACCAAACGCTACCACCACCCACAGCTATTCTGTACGAGGGCCATCAGACGCCAGGCCCTCAGACAATGAAACTCTATGAGGCGCTGCGCTAACAAGCCAACAACTGAGTGGCTAATGACAACTTACTGAGTGACTGCTACTAAAATGGCCCATGGGCCGGAGTGGCCGGGCCCTCCCATCCTGCTCAGCACCAAAGAGGAGGGGGGACAGGCAGGGCTGTCAGTGAGCACAGTGTGGGAGAGGAGAGCAGAGGAATGGACGGAGGAAGATCTGCAGCTCTGACAAAGACACAAGGACGCTTTTATCACGCAAGTTTCTCCTGTTCAGCAAGGCTCCATTTCAGTCACCCGCGGATGTCCCCAAAAATCAACATACCTCTGAAAACCCTTCCAGACTGCAGGCTCACCAGTGAAAACAAAGCACAGCCTGGTGCAGAAGTTCACTGGTCTGTGTTCAGTTTAGGAAACAGGGAGGTTTACCTCTTCCTGGTGCTTCAGTCACGTTGGCAATCAAATCTTCATCAGTATCAAGGAGAGGATGAAGAAATGGAGTATGCATACTCACATGCTGTAACACTTCACAGCTTAACAGTTTTATATAACTCTGCCTCATACGGACGAGGAACACTTGCAGCCAAAAACCAGAATCCTCCCATACAAAGAGTTGTGTATTTATTTGTCTTTTTGGTTCCGTATGCAAAGTGCTAATGTTTCTTTCTGATGTGCTCTACGTGAAAACTAGCTTTCTGAGGGGAGGGGAAACGGGACGCGGAAACGTCATGTGGAAGGTAGATATCACAGCACTTTGGGGGGATGAATCACTCGCCGTAAAACAGAAAGATCAGAGGGAAAGAGAGCACGCTCGCCCACTCGCTCACTCAGTGCTCATGTGGATTTGGGTGGAGAGAATAAATGGTGGAGGGGGGTGGGGGGTGGGGGGTGTTTGGGTGGCGCAGCAGTCCGCAGACAAACTGCCATTTAGGGAGGCTTGGGAAGATCTGAGGGCTTTTTTTTTTTTTTCTGCTCGGTTGTGGGTGGGAGTCTTTCCGGTTTGATGGTGTTCAAGTGCCTTAAGGATCTCCTCTTCCCCTTGTCTCAGATTCCTCACATCTGTTTCTTTCACGAAGCGGACCGGGGTCCCTTCACTTCACACACAAGAGTCTGCACTTCCGTTAAGGGTGCATGTGCAAGAGTTTCATTCCAAAACAGGAAATTACACCAAACTTAAAATGTAACATAAAAATGACGCCACATCTTGTACAGTGATTGAAAGGATTGAATCTTAAGTCTTTTTAACCATAGTACACTCAACTGAACACCTCTGCAGACTGGATCTTTTTTTTTTTACACGTAGTAACAGACAAGGCTTTAAAGGAAAGAGTTTGTTTCTCATTTCTGTGTGTGCTCTTATGTGTGGTCTTGGACATTTACTGAACATATTGTTCACATTAAGTTGTCTTTTGATTACAGTGGGGGGGGGGTGAATATTGTTGTACCTTATGTAATTCAGTGTGGGAATGATGATATTTATGTTCCGTTTTTTTTTCATTTTGTGTCTAGTCAAAGCGTTTGAGAGACGCGTCAAAGTACTTCTTGTACTCACTCATCAACTTAGCTCAAAAGTGGAATGCATTTTTTTTCTTCCTCTCCTTAGACAGCAGTAAATTGCCTAAAATCACATGACGCTGCTAGACCCTGAAGCTTTTACCTGTCTCCTTGATTTCAGGCCAAAAGGTTGAGCGCAAACAATACACCCAGACAGAGATATAACCAAAAGCACTCACTGGTACTATGCACAAGCTGACAGCGGGTTTCCAGCTGTGACAGTTTTCTGTGCATTGCTGTGACATTTAAACTACTTCTGAAAGGTCAGAGTCTACTAGTGCGCCATTGGCATAGTAATCTGCCTTTCCTGTCGTGGGACTGAATGTTAGCGTGGGCTCCTGCAGATGGTCACCCCAAAAATCTTCTAATTACCGTCAAGATAAATACAGAAGAGGTCCGAACATCAGTGCACTTAAACTTGCTTCTACAGTACTTATTCACTTTTTCATTTGGAAAAAAAAAACTCAATTGTACTTCGTGCAGCAACCTGAGCACTTGAGACAAAAGGTCATTGTACAACATAACACGGCATCAATAGTGACATTCAAGTTACATGATTTATAGTCTTCAGACAGAATTTGAAGCCCATTAAAAGATGAAGAGCCTTTCTTTCCCAATCAGAAGTTTGTAAAATAAAAAATGGGACCATGCTATATTCTGCCTGTCCGCTCAACTGTAACTCATGTTAATTATTGCAAGACAAGAGCACATGCCCCTGGGTCTGTGATGTTCAGAGCAGACCATGCGTAGAGAGAGCGAGAAAAGAGAGCGGAGATGTGAGAGCGATGGGAAATTAATGTGCGTTCAAATCAAACACAAGCTAACCAAATCTGACAGTTTAAATCTAACAAGGGCATATTTGTTTGGATAGCCTGGTGAATTATGCAAACTCCCATTTTCTGTCCCATCCTCCAGTCAATCGGAAAATTCCACGCTATCTTCCGAGCGGTGGAAACAGTCTTTTCCCAAACTGTAGTTGATGTGAATGTCCCGTGGTGCTCGATGACGTGAAAACATCCATCAGGAGCCCTGTGGGAAATGATCTGGAGGGGCCAACACGTTGTTTCCATGAAATTGTAAATAGCAAAATAGTGAAATTTTTAATTTATACAGTAAATTATTGTTATTTTGTAAGTGAATGGGATATAATCTATCTTTTGTATAAGTGAAGTACCTTTGTAGTTTTATTTAATGTGTCCTGGTTGCAAAATAAACACTGTATGCATGTTTCTTAAGCCTGTGCTGTGCCTATTCTTTTGTTTTGCTCCTTTCTTTCTTATTTCATCATCAAACATAATATTTAGCACCCCAGTTTCTGAGAAGCATATGGGCCACAAATACCGGATCAAGCTAATCCCGTTCACTTTCTCCATTTCAAACCTTTTTTTTGTGCTTTGTGTGTGAAAATCAAAAGGTGCAATGCGATTTTCTAAAATCTGCTTGGCTTAAATAGATTCAGGCTCCAGTGTTTGCACAGTGGGACATCTGCACCCCCTTCTCCTTTTTCTTTCTGTGAAGCTAAATACTTATCAGATATGTGAAATGACTCCCAGACTGTTTGGAGATGCACACACATGGAGGGAGGATTTGGAGTGCCATGTGTAACCCATTGGCTCCCCTCTGTGATGAGGTCAAGCATGCAACCTGCACATTTTAGGGGGAACAGCAGGAGTGCAGCTTTACAACTGGAACACCATGAAGAAAACACAAACATGGAAGGACGTGTAATAAGCTGGAACACTTGGGATGTTTGCAATGATGATTTCTTAATTCATGAAAGGTGTTTCTTTCATCAAGCTCTCTGCTCTGAAACTGTTCAGCGGCTGCTTTTGTTTCTCTGCAGCAGCCTGTAACTCCAACCCTGCGACTCCACAGAGAAGCAGAAATAATCCTCTAAAATGTTTCCAATTGCTTCCATACAGGTTCCTATGGAAACACATTCAGATTGATGAGGACTCACAATTAGTCAGAAACACTGACCTGAAACTGTCGAGGTTTTCCTGAAAAATGTCTCGGCTTGTGAGGTTTCCAAGAATCCCAGATCAAGTTACCTGTGAGCCTCAGATGCTTCTGACTGAACCACATTTTACAGTAAAAAACTTAAAACTGAGCTTGTTTAATAATATGATGAAACCAGAAATCAGTGAAAACACAGAACGTTCCGGAGTTTGATTCATTATCAGAAGCAAACACATTCCAAGACACGACTAGAAACAGCAGATTGTAAATGATCCTCTTACTCCCTCTACTGGTGACATGATGTTTGAATAAATTTCCACTAACAAGCCCAGTAATGATGCCTGGCACCAATGGCATCCACTTTTTGCTTCCTATGGTAATAAATTAATCTTCTTTAGCCACAAACAACTACAAATGTTACTAAAAATTGTTGATTAGATTAAAGTAAAAATACTTAAATTCAAAATACTGTTAAGTACAAAGTCTTAGATTTCTTAGCTGAGGTTTAGTAGGACTTTTTCTCATCCATTCAACCACAGTAAGATATCAAAGTTTTGAGGCCTCCCACACACACCTCCCATCGACCCCAAATTCCTTTATCTCAATAGCAATTGTGCAGCTGTAACATTAATCCTTAACTAGACTGGAAGACTTATCACTGCTCCTCTGGGTCTCTGTGAAAAAGCACAGAGACCCCCCCCTTCTGGTCAACCTTCCCATAGCCAGGGAAAAGAGAGCGGTGTAAGCGGATCCCTCTGAACCCCAGTCGACCAGTAATTAAGGCAACAATGGGACAATACGTGGCCGTGTCTGGTTACTGTAAGAACGAGAAAGTGAGAAGAATGGAAGACAATACCTGCCACTTTCTGCACTCAGGGTACTGAAGTCAGGTACATTAGGAGAGAGTAATGGTAGGGGGAAAAAAAGAGCTGGTCTCCCATGGTGGACTTGAAAAAGAACTGTGCAAAAGAGGTTTACTATCCATGCAGGAACTTGTCTGTTTGGATTTGCCCTGCTCTGCAATATTGTCTATGACCCTGGTGCAATTAAGGCAGTCTCATGCCCTTCAGTGGTTTTTCACTACATGCATTGGCCTGTTTCATACTTTCCTTCTATTATTGTAGCTTTATGCTGCTGAAAGCTGTTTACATACACTACACTTTCAACTCTGCCTTCAGGGTAGCCGATTAGTGCTGAAAATAATCAAGAGCCATATAGATGACTGTATGTTTATCATTTAAGTCACTGATAATGCAAAAATGTTCCAAATTTACACTTTTCATCTTTTTAAATGTGAGAATTAGCTCATTGTATATTGTTGTAAAAATGAAGAGCTGATTGTTAGTAATTTTACAGTTGGTTTTCCAACCCCTAACTTCTAATATCCACATGCCAATGTCTCCTTGAGCAAGACACTAAACCTGTAACTGCTCCTCAGATTAATGTATTTTCTGACAATAAAAAGTCACAAATGAATGACCTGTATGAAATCTTTGGTTTTTGGACTGTTAATCAGAAAAAAACGACCTTCTGAGTCATCACTCTTGAAAACTTCCGCTGGGTATTTTCCCCAAATGCTTGACGTATTATGGCCTAAACAATTACTCAATTGATCAAAAAGATATTCAATGATAATACAGGCTTTCAAATGTACTGAACTGAAATCTATCAAAAATTAAGCCTGTCAAATAAAGCTGAACTAATGAAAGGCTATTTGTCATTAATTCAAACCTTACATATCATTGTATATATGTTTGTGCAATTTGCTATGAGAGCAACCCAGCCATGATATGACTCAACTACTAAACAAACAAAACAAAACAAAACAAAACAAAACAAAACAAAACAAAACAAAACAAAACAAAACAAAACATAACTAACTAACTAACTAACTAACTAAAGTTAAACTAATTTTATGATTTTTCTATGAGACAGAATAATCTTTTTTGTAGCCTGTACGTCATTAATAGTGACCCTGTAGATTAAAAAAAAAAAAAAAAAAAAACTTCACCGGAAAATGACATACGCCGTCGCATGTGAGTGACGTCAGAGTGACGCATAATTGTATAATCAGCCAACATGGCGGCCTCTATGAGACTGTTGGTCCGGAGGGTGATTCGTCTTTCCCAAAGAAACATTAACGTTACCGCTGCTGGAGTTTCGGCTCGGTCTGGTTGCTGCCAGGGACCGTCGTCTTGTCGTTGTTTTAGCGATGACAGAAGTACACACTTTGGCTTCGAGACGGTGCCAGAGGAAGAGAAAGCGAAGAGAGGTGAGTAGCAGCGGAGCTCCTCTCGGGAGGCGTAACGTTCAATCGCGTGAACAGAGCGTGAAAACAAACTTCATTCAGAAATCCTCCTATTTGAAACTTCGCTGCTTCTATGTAAATGTACACACCGTGAGAGAATTTGATTCTGGATGTTTTTGGGATCGTGAGGATTAGCTAAACAATTCGGCATCCAGTTGATCCACGAAGAGACTCTTGTGTTTCATTAAGACCTCTAAACGTTTTAAAGGTGATTCCTTCCTCTTTGTAACGTGTATTCAAGTGGGATTTGTACAAGTAGTACAAGTAGTTGTAGTATTTGGTGTGTTCTACACATGCCGAATTTAAAAGTAGTACGCGGTAGCTAGTATACCGTTTTGAACCATATTGTACCAACAAGGTTGTTTTCACAGGTTGTCAAGGGACAATAATTTGCCCTGTCTTTGTTTTCTCTACATGTGTGCATTGAGTGGCGCTGTTTTACATTTAAAATTGTGCATGTCATAATATAAAGGTTAACAAATGAGAGAAATACCCTGCACTTACAGGGACTTAAAACAAATACCCCTATAAACCATGTGCCTTTTGGTCAGGTAAGAATACAGACCCTGTTTGGGATAAGTGTGAATGGGGTTGTGCTTATATCTGGGTACGTTCAAATAAAATTCATATAACAGGAAAAAGAAAACACCCCGTCAACAGCTGCCAGTGAGACAGATGTTCTCTTTCTCTCTTCAGTGTATAAAGTGTTTGAGAATGTGGCCCAGAAGTATGACATTATGAATGATGCCATGAGTCTCGGGATTCATCGACTGTGGAAGGACACGCTGCTGCACGCCATGCACCCACAGCCTGGCGCGCGACTCCTGGATGTGGCGGGTGGAACAGGTAAAGTGGTTTGTATGTTCACCTCTGCAGAGCATCAAACTGAAACCCTCTCTGGTGTCACACTTCTATTTTGTGTGTGATTCTCCTCCCTCGCAGGTGACATAGCCTTCCGTTTCCTGGAGTACGTCCGTTCTCAGCAGGAGCGGCAAAAGCGGCGGGCGATGCGTTCCATGCAGACGCCGTCGTGGCAGGAAATTTCCAACAACTACTCCACAGAGGACGAGGATGGGCCCCAGGAATCCAGGGCCGTGGTCTGTGACATAAACAAGGAGATGCTGAAAGTGGGGAAGCAGAAAGCCGACAGCTTGGGCATCAGTGCAGGTAAGTCAGTGAAGCTCCAGGAGTCCACCAGGACTCCCGGCTTTTTCCTCCTCAACTAGGAGGTTATACACAGACCAGGTTTTTGGGGTTCTCCATTGACATTACTGTACATGTAAAGCTCTTATGGTCACAGACGCCTGGATAAGCCCTTATCCTTACTTTGAGTTGGACTGAAATAAACTGTGGCGCGTAGACACCTTCTCTAGCTTCCTGATCATTGTCTGCAGGGCTGTGTATCAAACCTCAACCCCCAAAGTATCAGCAACTGTCCAGAGCTGAAACCTGGCATTGATACCTTGGTCAGGTTCTTTGTTTTGTTTAGTTACTCTTTGATTAGATTCAAATTTTAGATGGTATATTGTTTCGGCAAAGTTCCTGTGTAACTGTTTTGTGTTAGGACAAAATAACACTGATGCTAATCACAAGAGTTTTGTGAAATAGAAGAAAGGCTTTGCAGAAAACCATGTTTATAAACCTTAAAGTAAGATATGAAGAAAGTACTGTGGTGAAACTCATCACATGTTGACTCCAATATTAAAAAATATTGTCATCAATCTGGAAAGGAGCATTTGACTCAGTTGACGTGGTCAGTTAGTCAGAAAAACAAGCTCTATGTTTGTAAACATTCATCATATTGGTAGTAGTGCCAACCAGACACCAGTCAGAATGGAGCAGATGGTGTTTGCTGTGGTCTTCACCCACTGGCACCCATAACATTTAGTACAGTAATCCAGGCAGCCAGGTACTAGAGTGGGTTCATATTCATCTGTGAGTGCCAGAATAAATAAATCAGCCTGGATATTAGGTCAGCTTATGTTCCATGAGAGCAACACCTCCAAATATGATCGAAGGCAAGACCAGGCTTATATCTAGGAGACGAGTGTGCAGTGAACTGAGCTGTGTTTACTGAGCTCAGGTGCAGCTGTGCAGTTGCAAACGCTGTGATTAGACTTGGACGTTCTGCATGAATATGAATGGAATTTGTGCAGACATTCATCTTCGAACATTCTTGAAATCATGCTCCTGGGTGCACAGACTGGAAGCACAGATACACAGAAACAAATAATTATAAGTGTGTCAGATTTCTGTGCAACCATGCATGACCAGAGCATAGTACACAGAGTTCATAATAACAAGTTTGCAAACTGGTATTGCAGCTACACATGCATGGAAACAGAGATTGATTACAAAGCATAAGATGGAATAAAAAACACCAGCAGACATTTTTGACTGTGAGCATACGTGTTTCTGTGTGTGTGTCCATGTGTATCAGGTCTGTCGTGGGTGGTGGGGGATGCAGAGGAGCTTCCCTTTGATGACGACCAGTTCGATATTTACACCATCGCCTTTGGCATTCGCAACGTCACTCATATAGATCAGGTAAGTGACAAGATGATTACACACACACAGTAATCACAATAAAGACAGGGTTATACTACAGCTGCGTGTTTAGTCACATCAGCAAATACAGCAGAAATTGATATTTGGAACAACCAGTGTGTCCGTTCTTGTCAGAGCGCGTTTTCCTTTGGACACTGAGCACTTCCTGCCTCATATGAGTATTGTCAACTCGTGTACTGTGATCTGGCTCAAAAAATATGTGTGGGAGAAAGAAATTCATAACAAACCTTAATGCAACATGTTGATTCAGATTCGTAAATTCTCATGTCAGTTACACCTATTTTTTTCATTTCATGCTTCATTATATTGATAGCTGTAACTAATGACAATTTTAGTTATTGATTAATCTGTCAGTTTATCTCTTCAGTGCATATAAAGTTTTGTGAGTCTGAGCTGATGTCTACAAATTACCCAGATCGCTTTACAATTAACTGAAGTGATTATTGAAATTGTTGTTGATGCTTAATTTTACATAGCATAGATGGACTAATCTATTGATTGATTGACAGTTTAATCCAGTGGTACTATATTGCAAATTATTTGTCAGCCCACATACAATACCTTCACCTGCCACCGGTGGGCACTGGTTTAAACACTGCTTGTTTTTTTGTTTTTTTCAGGCACTTCAAGAGGCTCTGCGGGTCCTGAAGCCCGGTGGCAGGTTCATGTGTTTAGAGTTCAGCAAAGTGACAAATCCCGTGTTGGCAAGGTAAGGAGGGAGAGTTCCCTCAGGATGGATGTCTTATGAATCCAGAAACATATTATAAGCTCTTGTAGAAGCTGATGATTTAATCAGATGCCAGTTTATTAGGTACACCTACTGTAGCAGAAACCAATGCAGTCTAATACAACAGTCCTGCAGTAAATCCTCCCCTATAATGTTCAGATTCACAGTGCACTTTGTGGTGCTGTTGAACTGTATTGCATTAACGTGACAGGTGTTATTATTGCTTTGTTCAACCTATCTTTATTAAATGAGACTAGACTCAATAACATAACAGAGACACCTCTCTGGATAATGCCGTAGCTTCACGAGGGTAGAATTTATTGCAGGAGTGCTTTAGTTTTAGCCAGATGTACCTAATAAACTGTGTTTTTATATACTGTTGTTGCCTGAGTGACTTTTGTGTGCAAGAATTCCAAAGAATCCGATATTGTGTCTTCCACAATCTGCAAATGTGAGAGGCTCAACTCACTTGCTTTTTGTAGTTTGGACCAACACTGCCCTCTTCTGGTTTTACACCATACAGTCATTCAGTAGATTGCCTGTTAAATGAGACCTGGCTGAGTAGTACTATAGAGTGGCGGGGGTGGCCAGAGACTCCACCCACTGATTATCTGTCCCTCAAGTACTTCTTAGTGAAATCACCTGTTGAGATGATCAGTTTGAATGAAAACCTGCAGACTGTTGGCACACAGTCAACCACCTCTACTGCACTGGGTCGATGAGGCTGCCTTTTAGGTGATTATTATTAAATAATTCTATAACTATATAAACTAGAGCTGTTTTTGCATGTGGAATTTAAGAGTTTGAAAAATAAGCACTAAATTTGTCCATGAGCTGTGTGTAAGATGTGGGACATGTTAAAGACTGACAGCAGGTTCCAGCTCTGAGAAAGCAGCTCTTGGCTCTGCTGGTAACCTGAATCTCATTCCATGTTTCAGGCTTTATGACGCATACAGTTTCCAGATGATTCCAGTTCTGGGAGAGGTGATTGCTGGAGACTGGAAGTCCTACCAGTATCTGGTGGAGAGTATCCGCAAGTTCCCTGACCAGGTGAGAAAAATGTCTCCCCAGTTCTGTCTCTGCTACTTTCGTCGTGGATATGATTTTATCTCTGTATTACGATTATCTCACATTATTTTTTTATTCCCCTTATGAACTTAAAAATCTTATTTTATGTTGCTGATCTGTTGATATCTTGTTCTGTACTTGAGATGCTTTTTTTACATTTACAAATGTTTTATGCTTTATTTTGCCACCAGCATCGCCACTAATGACTATTTTCATTATCGATTAATCAAAAAATGTTTCTATTAACTGATTATTTGTTCAGTCTATAACATGTGAGAAAACAATCACTATTTCATTATCAATTTATTCATGAATTATTTTATTTAGTCTATAAAAATCCTCACAGATAAAATCCGAAACCAGCAGCATCACTCAGTAGATTCAGTGTTGGTGAGTCATGTCATGTGCTGTGTTTCTCCTGCAGGAGGAGTTCAAACATATGATAGAAGACGCAGGTTTCTACTCCGTGCAGTACTACAACTTTACCGGCGGAGTTGTGGCTCTTCACTCTGGTTTCAAGCTGTGAGATCCACTGCGAACACGTCCCATCAAAAACAAAGAAACAAAAAGACTCACTGTGTTTCAGGCTTTTCTGTCTGTGTGACAGACTGACTGCATAGTTCTCACACATAAAGTACAGAGCATGAAGCCCAAGAGATCTGCTCTGCAGATGCCACTGCACAGTGACAGAAAATCAGAGGTCAGTGGACATATTTATTATAGTTTTTTCCTGTTTATCAAAAGTGTACTGAATAATGCTGTTGGCACTGGCAGAGTAAAAACTAGGTCTTCACTGTATCTGCAGCGTCAGCGTTCAGACAACTGTCGAGTCAGTTTAAACCATTTGAGTGCAGTTGGTTGTGAATATTTTTTGTAACATCTACATTTTGGAAATGGATAATAAAACCTGCAAAAGCTGATATTTGAATGAATTATTCCCGAAGCCGTGAAATGTTAAACTAATCATTACTACTAATGATAAAACTAGTAATAACTACTAACCTTTAGAAAGAAATCAGAAAACACTTCAATGTGGAGTGCAAATAATGGAAAGCAGAACACCACAACATGAGTTACTTGAATAAAACTGTATATTTTACAGATCTTTGTACACTTTAATTACAAAACTGTATGGTACTAAAGTTTTAAAATCAGTTTTTTGGTCAGAGAAGATTTAATCGTCTTGTGTGCAATTACCATGTATTTACAAAGTCTCATGTTAGTGATTTTTTTCTCAAAATAAAAAGCAACCAAATAACTCAAACGTTCATACACTCTGAACATAAGACATGGCTTAAAGATAAATATATTAGTAAATAAATATTCAGAGAACATATTTCCATTTATGAAATGTGTTTGCTATACAGGTACAGAAATATACACAGATTGATTTCTAGCCTTTAAACATTTGTAATGGTAATGACAGAAAATAATTATATTCTTAAAAAATTAAAAAATATTAATTTTTGTACACATTTTAATCTTCTTAAGTGCTAGAAACAATAACAAAAAAAAATTAAATAGTGACTCAAGTACCCCAAAATGTTATATTTGCAGTAGGTACATATCTCTATGCAAAAGGCAAGATTAGATTCTCATTTGATTACAGCACTGGGTTAACTTATAAATAGGGTTATTTCAGAAGGTTTTCCTCTGTGTAGAGAATGTGTATATTTCATAGAAACAGTATAAAAACAGTCTGCAGGACAAACAGAAAGGCATGAATGACAAGCACTGATATCGCAAGTATGTATTATGCACGGCACGATATGATTCAAACAGATACGTTGTGGTATGTATAACTGCATCGTTTAAAAAAAAAAAAAAAAAAAAGTCACAGTACAATAAGGAACCCTTATGAAATATGAGTCTTTTCCAGCTACTTTCCTTTGGCCTTTTGTTATATGCTAAAACCTTTTTTTTTTTAATAGATATTTATTAGCCTCATTGAGGAAATTGTTTAAGTGACAGCAAAAATACAGCTTTTAAGGGCTTCCAAACAAGTAGAGCACTACACTCTACTTCTGAAGAAATTTGTTTTGTTTTACCCAGAGACACTGTCACTTTGGTCTGGAGTTCAACCAAAAGCAGAGCAGTGTCTTTTTTTTTAGATATTGCTACAAAACAGCTTACCAGCCAGCATAAGGCTTTCATGTTGCTCTGGCACATCATCTCATACAGATAGGTAGGCCACTACTGGACAGAAATGCAATGCATCAAACAAATTCTGTATTTATATTGAATAGAGACCAGTGTCAGCCTTGCATTCACATTTCTATGCATTTTTTTCTGTTTTATATATATATATATCTTCTCCTCAGAGAAATGTGTGGGTCACAGACGCTTAGAAAGACCCATTTCCCTGCTCTTAAAAATGTTTAAAAAAACAAAACAAAACAATAACAATCATGTCTTTCTGTTTTGGTATAGCTATGTCCATACAACCTATTTGAGTTGGTGGTTGAAGCTTTATAGGCAGTCAGTGTTCATGTGCGCACATATACAAGATGTATACATGTAGATGCAGATGTTTGAATTAAGAGTGTACTTTTTTTTCTCAGATTCCAAGCTCTTGCACCAAAGATGGAGTCTAACTTGTAACTTGGAGGTAACTTGTTCTTGACAAAATCTGAAGAAATCTCAGCAGAAATGGGCCCGGACTACTTAGCGCTGAAGGGGCCTAACCCTCGATGACAGCAGACAGTTTCCAAATAGATGCCAATACCAACCTAAGTCCTTATTTCGTAGTATCACTTTTCTCTCAGTTGCTATGGAAGCGTAGTTTGGTGCTGAGACGTTCTGTGGCCACAGGAATGAACTTGATACACTGTATATCTAGAAATGACAGGCCATTTCAGTAGAAATCCACACAATCTAAGATGATAACATTCAGTGCTCAGAGAGCAAAGGTTAGAACAAGGCAACTGAGGGTTTCAATGATTGACTGACTGATGCGCTACCAAACACATACTTTAGACTGAGTCCCTTCTCTCTGGCTCATATACCCAGACCTCCCTCATTTGTTGATGTACTGCTTCCCAATGCAGTGGGGCCTGCAGAGAGCTGAGGGTGGAACAAAGCCCTGGTCTCCTCCTCCTGAGGGTATGGCTGAACTCTAAACTGTCCTGAGGTGAAGTACCCCTCCCTTGGCTCATGCCGCTCCCCTGTCCGCACCTCTGCCTCCACTGTGACACTGATGGGCAGTAAACTGCTCTGGGTATCTGCCCCTGTGCCCAATTCACAATCTGTGTCCTCAGGAATTATGGGTATCCTCTGGTTGAGTTCACAGCAGCCCTGTCCGTTGCAGGCCTCTGAGTCTGCGTGCGCATACTGCACGTTAACAGCGTAGTCCTCAGTGTAGCGCCCTGCTGTGGCCCTGTGGACCTTCATCTCTTTGTAGAAGCAGCAAGGCAGCCCCTCATAGCTCAGCTGCTCTGAAGAAGGGCACATGTGCTCAGGAGCAAAGTAGTTCTTGGAGGTGGAGCTCTGAAATTCCACCCCCCTGTGACATCGTCCCGAGGCCAGAGGCCCAGCTTGGTCCGAGTCCTGCCCTTTGCACTCCACATTGGGAGGAAGCACCTCAAAGCAGCAGCTACAGGCTGCAGCCCCAAGCTCCCCTGACTCCTCCTGCGCCCCTTTTCCCCTGTCTGCTCCGGTAGCCTCTGGAGCCCCGGCTGAGGTAGTGCTAGTGTTACTGTTCTCCCTGGGTTCCAGTGATGAGCGACTGCTGTAGTTGGGCTCCAAACTGCAGTTGGAGAGGTGGTCCCCCGAGTTATATCCCGAAGCTCCAGGAGGGAGCTGGAGGCAGTCATGTCCCAGGGGGGCAGAGGACGAGTCCTCAGCGGGAACTGAGGTGCAAGCTGCAGCCCCCGCTTCCCCTGCAGAGCCCCGACACGGACTCTTACTCCGGTAGACGTAAGGATCATAGTCACTGCTCAGTGAGCTGCGGAAGGTAGAGCAGCTGCCGTACACCCCCTGGTTGCTGACCTCAGTACAGTCCAACATTGAGTCGCTGGAGGAACAGTGGCACTGGCCTGAGCTGCTGCTGCTGCTGTCACTACCAGGGCAGTCAGCAAGGTAACCACTGCACACTGAGCGGTGGCCATGGTAACAGCTCAAGCCAGAAGTGCTGCCGGTATCACCTATCCTCGAAGACGAGGCAGGTGCCATGTGTACCACTGTGGGGTATAACAGCCCCTGCTGAAAGGCCCTGCTGTGGTGGCCCTTGTGGGCCGCTCCTCCACCAAGCTGCCCCGCCACCACAGGCCCTTGACCACCCTCAGGCTGTTGAGGGAAAGTCAACCCCTGAAAATAGTAGTGCTGGTACATAGTCTCGTACTGCGAGAAGCAGGCTGCGCGGGAAAAGTTGCGACCGTGGAACTTGGGTCGTTTAAAAGCAGCGTGATGCGGCTGTGCTGGGTAGGCTGGGGGGCCGCGGTGCTCTAATCCACAGTGATGGGGGTTGAGCGAGTGGTCCAGATGAAGGGTAGGGTGGTAGCTCCGGAGAAAGGCAGATGTTGATTGGGGTGGGTAGAGACCTTGAGGATCTGGATGCTGGTCCACAGTGAGCACGGTGATGGGGTTGCCATGGGGGTCCATGCTGGTTCTGGTTGGGTAGGCGGTCACCTGGCCAGCTCTGTGCACCCTGCCAGGATAATGAACAGGTAGCACCACCCGTTGCCGGCCGTGGACTGGGTTACCAGGGTCCATGCAGGCTGCTCCTGGATTTCCTTTCTTTTGCTCTGTGAAGAGACATAATGCAAAACTTTGAATCTCACTAAAGTAACATTATGTGTCACTTTTATATTTTTTTCCCCTTCAATGAAATAAGTGTTCTAAATGATAGTCTGAGGTTGTGGACCAACTCACCGATAATGTTGTGTCTGCAGTGGGGACAGGTGTGGTGCTGGAGCAGCCAGGGATCGACACATTTCTTATGAAATCTGTGAGCACAGGGGATAACCCGCAGCTCCTGTAGAGAAAACACAACAAAATCTTTAAGTCAGACTTTACCTGTATTGTTATCTATAAAGATGCAAATAACAATACATACAATAACCACAAATGATTAGGCTTCAAATTATTGTGTCAGATGTTGAGTATTTCTAATTATTATTTGCAATTTAAATAACTTCTTCCCTAAAAATTAGACATCTTCATGCTCCACAATGTCTTCTTACAGCAGGTGAACAAAAACAAACTTTCGGTACATGTACAAAAATTTTCTTTTAGCATTTTTCTTTCATTAAATTAATGGCAACAACCTGCAAATTTTTACTAATCTAATTTTTCATTCTGCCAATTAGTTACTTGCCTTACTATCAGTATACTATGACTTTTTTTTTGCCATACTACGTTATGACGTTTTTATGCCTTTTCATGCCTTACCATACTGTGACCTTTTTACAACTTTTTACGCCTTACTATACTGTGACATCTGATTCCTTATTATACTATACTCTGTTGTTCTATGACTTAGCATAGTATGATGTTTTTTGGCATTTTTATGCCATACTATACTATGACATTTTATGCCTTAATATACTATGATCTTTTTTTGACATTATATGCCATACTATACTATGACGTTTTTTTGACACTTTTATTCCATACTTAATCGTTTTTTGGTATTTTTGTGATTTACTATACTCTGTTGTTCTGTGCCCTAGCATAGTATGACGTTTTTTGGCATTTTTATGCCATGGTATACTATGATGTTTTTTTGACGTTTTATGCCATACTATGTTATGACATTTTTTATCAGTTTTATGACTTCCTATACTATGTTTTTGATGCCATAATATACTATGATGTTTTTTTGACATTTTATGCCATGGTATACTATGACGTTTTATGCCTTAGTGTACTATGTTGTTTTTACGACTTTTTATGCCTTAATAAACTATGACGCTTTTTGTCAGTTTTATACCTTCCTATACTATTTTATTTTTTGGCATTTTTATGACTTACTATACTCTGTTGTTGTATGCCTTAGCATACTATGTTGTATTTATGACTTTTTATGCCATAATAAACTATGATGTTTTTTTGACGTTTTATGCCATACTATACTATGACGTTTTTTGTCATTTTTATGGGTTACTATAATATACCATTTTTTGGCATTTTTATGACTTACTATTCTCTGTTGTTCTATGCCTTAGCATACTATGTTGTTTTTATGACTTTTTATGCCATAATATACTATGATGTTTTTTTGACATTTATGCCATACTATACTATGACGTGTTTTGTCAATTTCATGCCTTCCT
>NW_019174432.1:1231549-1237024 GCF_002260705.1 Seriola dumerili | reverse complement strand
CTATGCCTTAGCATACTATGTTGTTTTTATGACTTTTTATGCCATAATAAACTATGATTTTTTTTTGACGTTTTATGCCATACTATACTATGACGTTTTTTGTCAATTTCATGCCTTCCTATACTATGACGTTTTTTTTCATTTTTATGACTTACTATACTCTGTTGTTCTATGCCTTAGCATACTATGTTGTTTTTATGACTTTTTATGCCATAATAAACTATGATGTTTTTTTGACGTTTTATGCCATACTATACTATGACGTTTTTTGTCAATTTCATGCCTTCCTATACTATGACGTTTTTTTTCATTTTTATGACTTACTATACTCTGTTGTTCTATGCCTTAGCATACTATGTTGTTTTTATGACTTTTTATGCCATAATAAACTATGATGTTTTTTTGACATTTATGCCATACTATACTATGACGTTTTTTGTCATTTTTATGCCTTCCTATACTATGTTATTTTTTGGCATTTTCATGACTTACTATACTCTGTTGTTCTATGCCTTAGCATACTATGTTGTTTTTATGACTTTTTATGCCATAATAAACTATGATGTTTTTTTGACGTTTTATGCCATACTATACTATGACGTTTTTTGTCAATTTTATGCCTTCCTATACTATGTTATTTTTTGGCATTTTCATGACTTACTATACTCTGTTGTTCTATGCCTTAGCATACTATGTTGTTTTTATGACTTTTTATGCCATAATAAACTATGATGTTTTTTTGACGTTTTATGCCATACTATACTATGACGTTTTTTGTCAATTTTATGCCTTCCTATACTATGACGTTTTTTTTCATTTTTATGACTTACTATACTCTGTTGTTCTATGCCTTAGCATACTATGTTGTTTTTATGACTTTTTATGCCATAATAAACTATGATGTTTTTTTGACGTTTTATGCCATACTATACTATGACGTTTTTTGTCAATTTTATGCCTTCCTATACTATGACGTTTTTTTTCATTTTTATGACTTACTATACTCTGTTGTTCTATGCCTTAGCATACTATGTTGTTTTTATGACTTTTTATGCCATAATAAACTATGATGTTTTTTTGACGTTTTATGCCATACTATACTATGACGTTTTTTGTCAATTTTATGCCTTCCTATACTATGACGTTTTTTTTCATTTTTATGACTTACTATACTCTGTTGTTCTATGCCTTAGCATACTATGTTGTTTTTATGACTTTTTATGCCTTAATATACTATGATGTTTTTTTGACATTTATGCCATACTATACTATGACGTTTTTTGTCAATTTTATGCCTTCCTATACTATGACGTTTTTTTTCATTTTTATGACTTACTATACTCTGTTGTTCTATGCCTTAGCATACTATGTTGTTTTTATGACTTTTTATGCCATAATAAACTATGATGTTTTTTTGACGTTTTATGCCATACTATACTATGACGTTTTTTGTCATTTTTATGGGTTACTATAATATACCATTTTTTGGCATTTTTATGACTTACTGTACTCTGTTGTTCTATGCCTTAGCATACTATGTTGTTTTTATGACTTTTTATGCCATAATAAACTATGATGTTTTTTTGACGTTTTATGCCATACTATACTATGACGTTTTTTGTCAATTTCATGCCTTACTATACTCTGTTGTCCTATGCCTTAGCATACTATGTTGTTTTTATGACTTTTTATGCCTTACTATACTATGTCGTTTTTTGTCAATTTCATGCCTTACTATACTCTGTTGTCCTATGCCTTAGCATACTATGTCGTTTTTATGACTTTTTATGCCTTACTATACTATGTCGTTTTTTGTCAATTTCATGCCTTACTATACTCTGTTGTCCTATGCCTTAGCATACTATGTCGTTTTTATGACTTTTTATGCCTTACTATACTATGTCGTTTTTTGTCAATTTCATGCCTTACTATACTCTGTTGTCCTATGCCTTAGCATACTATGTCGTTTTTATGACTTTTTATGCCTTACTATACTATGTCGTTTTTTGTCAATTTCATGCCTTACTATACTCTGTTGTCCTATGCCTTAGCATACTATGTCGTTTTTATGACTTTTTATGCCTTACTATACTATGTCGTTTTTTGTCAATTTCATGCCTTACTATACTCTGTTGTCCTATGCCTTAGCATACTATGTCGTTTTTATGACTTTTTATGCCTTACTATACTATGTCGTTTTTTGTCAATTTCATGCCTTACTATACTCTGTTGTCCTATGCCTTAGCATACTATGTCGTTTTTATGACTTTTTATGCCTTACTATACTATGTCGTTTTTTGTCAATTTCATGCCTTACTATACTCTGTTGTCCTATGCCTTAGCATACTATGTCGTTTTTATGACTTTTTATGCCTTACTATACTATGTCGTTTTTTGTCAATTTCATGCCTTACTATACTCTGTTGTCCTATGCCTTAGCATACTATGTCGTTTTTATGACTTTTTATGCCTTACTATACTATGTCGTTTTTTGTCAATTTCATGCCTTACTATACTCTGTTGTCCTATGCCTTAGCATACTATGTCGTTTTTATGACTTTTTATGCCTTACTATACTATGTCGTTTTTTGTCAATTTCATGCCTTACTATACTCTGTTGTCCTATGCCTTAGCATACTATGTCGTTTTTATGACTTTTTATGCCTTACTATACTATGTCGTTTTTTGTCAATTTCATGCCTTACTATACTCTGTTGTCCTATGCCTTAGCATACTATGTCGTTTTTATGACTTTTTATGCCTTACTATACTATGTCGTTTTTTGTCAATTTCATGCCTTACTATACTCTGTTGTCCTATGCCTTAGCATACTATGTCGTTTTTATGACTTTTTATGCCTTACTATACTATGTCGTTTTTTGTCAATTTCATGCCTTACTATACTCTGTTGTCCTATGCCTTAGCATACTATGTCGTTTTTATGACTTTTTATGCCTTACTATACTATGTCGTTTTTTGTCAATTTCATGCCTTACTATACTCTGTTGTCCTATGCCTTAGCATACTATGTCGTTTTTATGACTTTTTATGCCTTACTATACTATGTCGTTTTTTGTCAATTTCATGCCTTACTATACTCTGTTGTCCTATGCCTTAGCATACTATGTCGTTTTTATGACTTTTTATGCCTTACTATACTATGTCGTTTTTTGTCAATTTCATGCCTTACTATACTCTGTTGTCCTATGCCTTAGCATACTATGTCGTTTTTATGACTTTTTATGCCTTACTATACTATGTCGTTTTTTGTCAATTTCATGCCTTACTATACTCTGTTGTCCTATGCCTTAGCATACTATGTCGTTTTTATGACTTTTTATGCCTTACTATACTATGTCGTTTTTTGTCAATTTCATGCCTTACTATACTCTGTTGTCCTATGCCTTAGCATACTATGTCGTTTTTATGACTTTTTATGCCTTACTATACTATGTCGTTTTTTGTCAATTTCATGCCTTACTATACTCTGTTGTCCTATGCCTTAGCATACTATGTCGTTTTTATGACTTTTTATGCCTTACTATACTATGTCGTTTTTTGTCAATTTCATGCCTTACTATACTCTGTTGTCCTATGCCTTAGCATACTATGTCGTTTTTATGACTTTTTATGCCTTACTATACTATGTCGTTTTTTGTCAATTTCATGCCTTACTATACTCTGTTGTCCTATGCCTTAGCATACTATGTCGTTTTTATGACTTTTTATGCCTTACTATACTATGTCGTTTTTTGTCAATTTCATGCCTTACTATACTCTGTTGTCCTATGCCTTAGCATACTATGTCGTTTTTATGACTTTTTATGCCTTACTATACTATGTCGTTTTTTGTCAATTTCATGCCTTACTATACTCTGTTGTCCTATGCCTTAGCATACTATGTCGTTTTTATGACTTTTTATGCCTTACTATACTATGTCGTTTTTTGTCAATTTCATGCCTTACTATACTCTGTTGTCCTATGCCTTAGCATACTATGTCGTTTTTATGACTTTTTATGCCTTACTATACTATGTCGTTTTTTGTCAATTTCATGCCTTACTATACTCTGTTGTCCTATGCCTTAGCATACTATGTCGTTTTTATGACTTTTTATGCCTTACTATACTATGTCGTTTTTTGTCAATTTCATGCCTTACTATACTCTGTTGTCCTATGCCTTAGCATACTATGTCGTTTTTATGACTTTTTATGCCTTACTATACTATGTCGTTTTTTGTCAATTTCATGCCTTACTATACTCTGTTGTCCTATGCCTTAGCATACTATGTCGTTTTTATGACTTTTTATGCCTTACTATACTATGTCGTTTTTTGTCAATTTCATGCCTTACTATACTCTGTTGTCCTATGCCTTAGCATACTATGTCGTTTTTATGACTTTTTATGCCTTACTATACTATGTCGTTTTTTGTCAATTTCATGCCTTACTATACTCTGTTGTCCTATGCCTTAGCATACTATGTCGTTTTTATGACTTTTTATGCCTTACTATACTATGTCGTTTTTTGTCAATTTCATGCCTTACTATACTCTGTTGTCCTATGCCTTAGCATACTATGTCGTTTTTATGACTTTTTATGCCTTACTATACTATGTCGTTTTTTGTCAATTTCATGCCTTACTATACTCTGTTGTCCTATGCCTTAGCATACTATGTCGTTTTTATGACTTTTTATGCCTTACTATACTATGTCGTTTTTTGTCAATTTCATGCCTTACTATACTCTGTTGTCCTATGCCTTAGCATACTATGTCGTTTTTATGACTTTTTATGCCTTAATATACTATGATGTTTTTTTGATGTTTTATGCCATACTATACTATGACGTTTTTTTTCATTTTTATGACTTACTATACTCTGTTGTTCTATATCTTTGCATACTATGTTGTATTTATGACTTTTTATGCCATAATAAACTGATGTTTTTTTGACGTTTTATGCCATACTATACTATGACGTTTTTTGTCAATTTCATGCCTTCCTATACTATGACGTTTTTTTTCATTTTTATGACTTACTATACTCTGTTGTTCTATGCCTTAGCATACTATGTTGTTTTTATGACTTTTTATGCCATAATAAACTATGATGTTTTTTTGACGTTTTATGCCATAGTATACTATGACGTTTTTTGTCAATTTCATGCCTTCCTGTACTATGACGTTTTTTTTCATTTTTATGACTTACTATACTCTGTTGTTCTATGCCTTAGCATACTATGTTGTTTTTATGACTTTTTATGCCTTAATATACTATGATGTTTTTTTGACATTTATGCCATACTATACTATGACGTTTTTTGTCATTTTTATGGGTTACTATAATATATCATTTTTTGGCATTTTTATGACTTACTATACTCTGTTGTTCTATGCCTTAGCATACTATGTTGTTTTTATGACTTTTTATGCCATAATAAACTATGATGTTTTTTTGACGTTTTATGCCATA
>NW_019174432.1:1172541-1231278 GCF_002260705.1 Seriola dumerili | reverse complement strand
ATATGACTTTTTATGCCTTAATATACTATCTCTCTCTCAAATTGAATCGAAGGCAACTGGACTTGTATTTGTCTGTGGAAGACGTTTCGCCTCTTATCCAAGTGGCTTCATCAGTTCATCATGTATTGGTCTCTCTAGTCCGCACTAGTCAGACTAGTGCGAAACGTCTTCCACAGACAAATACAAGTCCAGTTGCCTTCGATTCAATTTGAGAGAGAGATAACTATGACCTGGACGAATGAGAACATTCACAGACACTTAATATACTATGTTTTTTTGACGTTTTATGCCACAATAAACTATGACGTTTTTTTGACGTTTTATGCCATACTATACTATGTTGTTTTTATGACTTTATATGCCTTACTATACTATGACTTTTTATGCCTTACTACTATGACGTTTTTATGATTTCTTAAGCCTTACTATACTATGACTTTTTACACCTTACAATACTATAACTTGCCTTTATTATACTATGACATTTTGAAATCTTTTTATGCCTGACTATACCATGACGTTTTCATGACTTGTTATGCCTTACTATGATGTTTTTATGCTTTATTATATTATGACTTTTTTATGCCTATGACGTTTTTATGTCTTACAATAGAATGAATTTTGTTTGCCTTACTAAACTACATCTATGAGTATGACTATATATATGACTTTTTATGCCTTATTATATTATGACATGATTCAGTGGTTAGAACTGTCTCACAGTGAGAAGGTTCCGGGTTCAAATCCTTCTGTTTAGAGTTTGCATGTTCTCCCTGTGCCAGTGTGGATTCTGTCTGGGTACTTCAGCTTCCTCCCGCAGTTCAAGGTCATGCACATTAGGTTAATTGTCGACTCTAATGCCTTACTATACTATAAATTTTTATGCCTTACTTTACTATATATTTCATATATGGAAATTCAACACATGTACATATGTCACATTTGAGTATGGGCTTTCCTGAATTTAAATTCATTTCTGATATGTTATTAAACCATTTGGTTGATGGCATTAAAAAGCCAACCTCTTGGTTATGGAGGGATGGCGGGCTTGTTGCGTCCCTACCAATGTTTAGACCAAACCTACGCCTTTGCAACTCCCTAAGATACAAAGTTGCCGCTTTTGACAAACTGCAACAGGGTCAAATGTTTCAGAGTGTGATTAAATGTGTGGTTGAACGTCCAGAAGGTGGCA
This sequence comes from Seriola dumerili, assembly GCF_002260705.1. NCBI lineage: Eukaryota > Metazoa > Chordata > Actinopteri > Carangiformes > Carangidae > Seriola > Seriola dumerili. Next base: position 1,230,086 of record NW_019174432.1, on the reverse strand, counting down.
GCAAAACAACACACAACTGTCAGTCGTGGTGATGGTTGTGAGTCTAATCAAGTTTTTAACACCGAGGAGCCAACTTCACATCATGCCTCAAACAAAACACTTCACCAGATGCCACACCACAGTACAAATCCGACTTTGATGCTCAATGTCACCGCTTTCTGGAACAAAACAAACAACAGGCTTTTACTCTGGAGGATTGATATGAAAAGAATGCAACACTTTGCATTCAGATGGAGGAATTCCAAAACACAAAAGCAGGAGCACTATGAATATGAATTCTAATATTCTTCTCCAGTGAGAGCTCTTTCACTGCCATAAATACTTTACTCTGTGGCTTAATGTGACTCATCTTTGGGCTCTTTTCCACCCAAGCTTTTGTTGCTTGGTTCACTGCTCAAAAACCGCTTTGATGCCATTCAGCCTTTTATATCGCCACTTCCTCTGTGCAATCCTGGCGCCATGCTTTGTTGTGTTTTCTTCTCCTCCTTACCGAAGAGACACATTACCACAAAAAAAACACACACACACCAGCTAAGTCCCACTGGGCACCGGGGTTTGTCCCTTCAGGATCCATGAATGAGGATGAGCAATGCTGTTACAGTAAACCCTCAAAGTCAAATATTAGGACACATGTTTTGACGAAGACTCCTTTTTAAAAATTTAAAGAAGGCCACAGTGGGAAAACAGGAAGCATAATCACAACCCAGAGCACTCTGGGTACCGTTATCTCTCCAGGTGCTCTGAAAGACTGAGCTAAACATCTAAAAAGGCGCCGGAAAAAACGTCAGCGAAGATTGCAGACCTGCGGTCCCCAAGCACATCAGGGGAACTTCCATTCTATTGTCCACGTAACTGCATTATGTTTCATGTCTGCAGAATATGTAGTGAAAAAACAAGCTCAGTGGATAGATGACTACACTAACACCGCTGGAGTCAAGAGGTTTGACTCCCACATGGTCCACTTACACATGCATGGTAAGTGGTACTCTTTTCCATTCTGTCATGCATTTGTATCATTTTTACAAGAATTGGATTTTCTTACAAATTTTCATTAAAAGTATAGAATAAAATAGAATAGAATCGAATGGAATAGTATAGAATAGGAGCAGCTCAATTTTAAACAGATTTTGATAGGACTTTATCTCCACATATCAAAAAATGGTCCTTCCTGCTGAGAGAAGACGCTGCTCGCCACAGTTTACAGTGAATGAAACCTTCTTGTGGCAAACATGGTGCAGAAAATGCTTATGGTAAACCGCTGATTACGCCAATAAATATTAAACAACAATAAATTACTAAACAACAAGGTATTTGAGATGCAAATGTGTTTTTATAAAATAATAATTTATATTTCAAATCATTGCCTGGCTAGAAATGCCGAAACATTGCTTTCTTCTTATAAAATCACAATGAGGCAGATTGATTATGGGTAATTATATCAATGACACCTCTATTTTTGAGCCTGTGTATGTCACTTAGTCAAGGTATCAAGAATTGCAGACAAACTCTTTGTCAGTTTTATGCATTAGCTACTAATACATATGAACTGACAAAAATAAGTTGATTTTAATCTAGTATACATGTGCCTGAATATCAGCTTAATGTAGTCGTACTGTCTAGATTTGAAGCTGCCCATCGTATAAAGCAAGGCAGATGAAGTGATTAATTCAAGCAGAGGTGGGCGTCTTTTCTTACCTCCCCATCGATGTACTTCTCCAGACAGATGGCGCAGTCGGAGGTGGAGCTGCTGCTCAGTGAATCAGAGGCTCCACAGCTGCTCTCGCGCTGGCCCTTTCCTTTGGCCTTGAACTTGCGCGTCTCCATCTTTTCCAGAGCCTGGATGGCCATTCTGTTCATTGAGCTCTGTGTTGGGGGAGGAAGGTGGGGGACGGGGTCAATGGGAATATCAACATTTAAGATTATAAAAGATAAAAGAGAATTTGATATGAAAGGAAAACAAAATATTAAAGCCAAAATAAGACATGAAAATGACAAAACTGCGTGTGTGCATCAGTGTTGGCAAGCGTTTATGTTTGAACTGTGTTCCTCTTTCCTGATGTTAATGTGACAGTGTCGATGTTGTCATGTTTTGAGCCTTTTCCCTTTGACACAGTACATGATTTTGCAATGTTTGACTGCATTAGCAACTCTGTCTGGCTCTAATTCTCCGGCCTCTTTTCATCTCTAATTTGCTTCGTGCTGCCCTAAAAATGTTACTTATTAAAAAATAGTTGACACATACAGAACTACTTATTGGGATTAAACGTAATGACGCACATGTGTGGCTGCCTTTGTGATTTATAGTAGTCCCCGCCTGAAATGTGAGCGCATCACTTGTGTAAAAGGCAGGAGTTATTTATGCTCAGGCTCAACTAAACCAGGGTCTCTGGAGGGTGTTTCTTCCTTTATGTTGCCTCACAACTAGATAATTGTAGACTTTTTAAGGACATGTGGATATCCTGGTCAGCAAGGGAGCAATGAACTTTGGCATGAAAGTCAATCTCATCACAGGGTTGACAAACATGAAACAAACTTTAAAACCAGTATTTTCAGTATGTAATTAGCTGTACTCTTGTGTGGGCAGACACAAGACACACAAGATTGAGGAATCCTTCACTAAACCCCAAAAGTAATACGATCGGCTTCTCTGAGATGATGTTTGGAACATTTGTCCACTGTTTACAGTTAAAGGTCCCATATGGTAGAAAGTGAGACTTCCATGTCTTGTTTGATTACAGAGCAGGTCTAGGTGCTGTATAAATACTGTTAAAGTATCAAGACGCTCACGCCACAGAGAAATCAACAGGGCGTTGGTTTGATCTCAGCCCTGCCATCCCTCCATAACATAGGGATTTTCACTTTACAATAAGGCTCCCTTTTACCAGTTATAATTAATGATTAATATTAATCATTAGCAAGCATAATTAGTAGTAAGCATTAAGTTATTCTTGCCAGATAGTGAGCCTGCATCAATGCATGAAAACTGTGTTAGAACTTGTTTTTAATTCTTTATGATTTATAAAGCGTTAACAGCTGAATTAATTACCTAATTGTAAACCAATTTATAAATCCTTTAAATTTTACTAAGTGACAGTGGTTGGCCTCGCCGTGCAACACTCAGAAAATAGTCAGCCAATCAAAAGAGAATCTCAGTGGCAGACAAAAAATGCTTTGTTCTTACTAGAGCCCCAGAGACAAGAGTGAGAGAGGAGATGTTGAACTACACTGAGACGGTTTTAGGTACTTAAAACCACAAATATATCTTCTCATGGATATCAAAATGCCAAATAAAACACAGAAAAAGTGGAAAATATGGGGCCTTTTAAATTAGATAAAACAAAATGTTAAAACTGTATGAACAATATTCATTCGACAAGGAGTTCATTAATTTTTCACATTTCAGGAAGGAAGAGGTTTTTCAATGTGACAAATCTGCCCCTGGTGTGAGCTGTTCTCTTAATTAACCACCAAAAGGAAGTCACGACCAAGTCATCCGCTGCTGACACACACCTATTATACACCCACACACTGCTCACAATGTGTACAGTCAACACACACACACACACACACACACTTACTGGCAGGATTACACCTGTCTTAACGGACGCCGCTACAGGTTTTCTGCTCTGTCATGACATCTCTGTGCGTTTGGCTCCAGCAGCCAACCTCTCATCAGTGTTAATTAAATGCTAATCCTGATTCAAGCGCCCGACGTAAGCCTCCACTGAGAGCTTTTTGTCAACACACGAGAGGAATCAATCAGCTGCAGAGCTACTGTCGCCTGACTCGACGGCTGCAACTCCCAGTGAGGCCGTGTCGACTGGAAAAACAAAGCTGTGCGTTTGAGTTTGTTTTTGTGCAAGAGGCGACGCACTGAGTTTGGTCCTATGTGACTCAAAGCGGGACAATAAATAAAGTTTTTCAAGTTGCTGGTTCTCCACACTCCTGCTGATGACGGGCGTGTGTTCAGACACTAACCTGGCTTCTCCGTTGCTTGAGTTTGATCTTGATGAGCAGAATGAGGCAAACCAGCGACACCACCACGAAGAACGCCAGGAAGATGCCCATGTCGAAATATTCCGTGGGCTGCTGCGGAAAAGGAGCGCAAGAGAAACACACATTTGTTAAATAATTTTCACATGCAGCTGATAAAGGAAAAAGGTCATTAAAAGGGTCTTTTTTATTTCCATTCACAGACTGATTGATTATAATTCTGCTCTGCAGACCTCAGTCCTCAGTGGTGTTAGTCATTTCCTCCACTTTATGCTAATAAAAAGAAAATTCTGACCTTCACACATAATTTGATGCTTTCTAAATTAGACACAGGACTGATTTCAATTCATTTTCTTCTCATTGTGTCCATTTATGACCGTCAGTAGTTTATTCAGGTAACTGCCACATATCTTACACTAATGAAACATTTCTCTGAGTAGAACTGAAACGATTAATCAAATAAATCAAGACAAAATTAATTTCAGTCAGTCTTCAAGCGAACACGCTGAACATTACATGGACCTAGTTTCTCAATTGTGAGGATTTACTTCTTTTCCTCAGTTTCATGTTAGTGAGACAAAACAAAACAGAAGAACACTTTGCACATCTGTTTAGCGAGGCAGGTGCGTAGGAGCACGAAGAATGGATCCGAAGTAGCAATTAAAAAATCCTGCATATTGCCTAACTAGCAATCAACAATTTATTTGCCAACAGTCTGGTGCCAGACCTTAATCAGGCAAATGGCCGCTCCCCACATAAAAGAGAAAATAACAATCAACAGACATCAGTTCACTATGTAACACTTTATGACATCATAGAAAAGGGTAGAAGATTAGAAACTATACCTGGACAAAAAAAAAAAAAAAAAGTTCATTCATCACTTTCAGTTCTGGGAAATTGTGATGAGAATCTTTTTCACTACTTTGTGACACATCACACACTAAATGATTCATTGATAAGGATCAGTAGTTGCAGCTCTACAGCACATTTCCAGATTTCAACATCTCTCTCTTTTTCTTGAGAAAGTGACGCAGCACGAGAATTCAGCTTTGTCCAAGCTTGGATATTTTCCGTTAAATTCAGCACTCGTGTCTGAAACTGTGAGAAAAGGTCAGGATGTTTAATTCTCTGTCAGAAACCTTTCTCTTATCAGTTGCTCCTTTCTCATGGGGCTTTCATTATGTCAAGTTATTTGACCTCAAAGTGTATTGGTCTCTTATCGAATATTCTCAGCAAACAAACAGCTCTTTGAATGGCCGATATTAATCTCTCATGGTGCCGCGAAACAGTCCTCGGCCTCGGGGCAGCGGAGAGCACAGAAGAAAGGGAAAGGGTCAGATTTCACAGCTGGAATTTTCGTTTGTCTTCACATCTAAAACTCCTCAGCACTGTTTGGTGCATGGGCTTCACAAACATGTTCCTCACATCTGCTTTAGAGTCGCTTCACACGCACACACACGCACACGCACACACACACACACACACACACACACACACACACACACACAGATGCACGTCAACTAATCAGGAGTGGCTTTTGGGTTTTGGCGAGAGCTCTTACCCTTGGTGGTCTGTGTTGTATCCGAGCACGAGCCACTTTCTGCTTGTTGACGATGTTCATCAGCTTCACAGCATCGTTGCCCTTCACGTAAACCACCGGCCGCTTCAGAGGATCCTCGGCCACCTGGTTGAGCTGCGGAGACGAGACAGAGGAAAATGCATCAAACACAATATACAACAAAATCAAACTCATTAGTCTGGGCAATAATGGCCTTCCATTAAAAGGGTCTCAACACTAATTTTACACATTAAATTAACAGCTGTAAGAAAAATAACAGAACAGAACTATATTTTTTCCTTGTTTCTTTTCCTTCCAATCATCACGACTGCTCAGGTTTATCCTCTGAGGTTGGTACCACTGCACCAGCGTGTGATTTTTGACCATAACGTATTAGGATTCTACTGTTATGAATTTTTGAAAACTGATCCTGACACTGACAGTTTTATATTTAAGTTGTCTCTAAGCGTTGGCTTTCAATACGTTTCAATATGAAAACTTTCAGTATTTTCGCCAGAATCTAAAGATGAGGCTGAAACAGCGTTCATGAACTGTTTTCTATAACCTCCCTAAAGTCAGAGTAACCCACGCACACATTCATCTGCTCGAATGTAAAAAAAAAAACTTGTAATTCATCGACGCACTCGAGGCACAATTTGTGAAAATATATGTGCTTTTTGGATTCAAATGCAAACTAGAGAGAAAAATGTAATATAGATCTTTAATATCGCATGGCCGACACAAACATGTTTCCTAAAAGCCGTCATCATGATGTCAAAGACTGACGCATGTGTGTCAGCTGTGCAATATTAAAGCTTTTTATTAAACACAGGACCAACAGTGCCTTGGATTTTTCTCATTCACAACTGACTGACACATGTAATGCGTGGTGAGGTCTCACAAGCAGACACTGTACTTAAGGCACAAAGTTTAGGAGCTACTGACCCTAATGGATGTGAACTGAATGTAAAAAGAAAAAAAAAAAGAAAAAAGAAAAGCCAAAAGCATTTAAACTCTTCTTTTACCAACTGGGGGGAGAATGACCTGTAGTCTCAAGACATGGAAAGTGTGGTCACAGTTTGCCAGAGGGAGCAGAGGGAGGAAATAGTCAATGAATAGCATGTTCTGGCTTTCGAGTCAGTTGACACACACTCCTTTACTCCTCCTCTCCCTCTCCGTTCTCCCCTCTCGTCTGCTGGTCGGAATCTGTAATTTGAAAAGCCCAAGGGAAATACCGAGGATATTCGCATTTCTATTTCTTCTGCTGTCGTCATGTTCCCCAGTGAAATACTGTATGTTCTGGTTTGAAAGTATAGACGCTGCAACCTTTGATCTCCTTGCTTGATTCTGGTGTGCTGCTCCCGCTCTGAGAAATGACTCCACTGAGACTCTAGCTCGGCCTCTGACGAACAATACACCAATAAAAAGTATACCAATAAATGCAAGCAGAAAGTGGGAGGAAAGAAAAAAACAACACTTGTTTAATCACAAATTAACTTTTCCCTTAACAGGAAAAAAAAAGTGTCAGAGCCACTTGCTGCACTTGGCCTCACATTAAAAGGAGGTCAAGTACATTAAATCTCTCCTAATTTTGGCCCCCAGGACCTTAATTCTCCCTAAGCTCCTCCCTCCCTGCCCCTCGGCCTTGTGGGTCCTGTCTCTGCTGATCGGGCCGCTCTGACTGGAAAAGCCTCTCGGGGGAATTTAACACAGCCGCCCAGTGCTGCCTTTCATGTGGTCTCTGCGCAATCCCTTTTATCTCTCAGCTACGCGCTTTACGACCCAGCGGCAGAGAAGAAGAGGCCAGGAGGGAAGAAAAAAAAAAAAAAAAAGAAAAACCTGCAAGTCCAGGCCTGGCGTGGCGAGGATGAATACCACAGGAGAATTCTTGCGACAAAAGGCGCTCAGAGGAGCAACTCGTGTATTTTACCTCTGAACAGAAAAGACACAGGAGTCAGAGGCAGGAATGCGAGTGTGTGGATGTGTGTGTGACGAGGAATACACTTTGTTCTCACTGTAGCACTCAAAAACACATCCATAGTCTAAGGGGATGAGGTAATGTGCGCTACCTGTGCAATTATGAGCTCAACAGAGTTTTGGTCATGGTCTAGTGAAAGCTGAACCTGGATATCCATTTTCAGACCTCTCACAGTGCAGCGCGCTCCTCCAAACACAAGTTAGAGAGCTCAAAGGCCCAGGATGGTTGAATGAGCAAGGCTGATCCACATGCTTTTGAACAGAACTAAAGATAGAAAGATCATTGTCTGTACAAACAGCACACACACACACACACACACACACACACACACACACACACACACACACACTGCCAGTCAGAAGGGCAGGGCATGCTGCTGAGCTTTATTCAGAAGTGAAAAGCGAAGCGTCTTTCACAGACGGACCGAGACAGATTAAGACCATTTCAGTGTCGTAGTGAGCGCGAACGCCCGGGTAATTTTAGGTGTGTACAAACCTGGTCGATGGCATCTGGATTCTCTGACACGTCGAAGATGACGGCTGTGGCTCCACGCTGCACCGCTCGCTTCGCCTGCAAACACAGGAAACGCAAAGAAATGATTAGGAAAAGGTTGGGAAAAAGGAGAAATAGGGCCAGAGGATGTCCGATCACACTGTCAAACTGCAGTTTGTCCCAACCTTACCAAGATTTTAAGTTTTCACATTCAAATTCAGGCCACTAGAGGGAGTTCTCTGCCCACACACGTCATGTGGGAAGTGCAAGTAAGAAAGGGAAGGGAGAGAAAACCAACAGGCGAGAAGTAAACAAGCCACTGATAACATTTGTTAGGATGCACATGTGGTCTCTCGCTCTCCATTACTTTGAAGTGAATCCGCACCACATTAAGCTAATACAGTCTGTCAGACACCGAATCAAGGAGTAAAGCTCGCACAGCTCCACGTGACGCAAAAAAACTGTGCACGGCACCAGGCTGAATTGGAATCGCAATGTGCCGTGCACGCTCAGAGAAAGTTGAATAAAGTTATCAAGGATTTCCAACTGCTAAAAATGTGAGCGTCTTTCATCTGAGAGGAGAGAAAGTCGCAGCAGAGAGGTCTTTTGAAGACTTCTGCTAAAGGCAAAAGATAAAGGAAATGCTTGGATCTGCAGAACCCCAAGTATCTCTTCGCAGAATCCAAATTGGCTTCCTCTCGTCAGGAAAAGAAAAAAAGTTCCTTTATCTTAACTCCTGCTTTCCCCTACAACCCATTCTCACCCCACTCGATTCAACGGTGCCCTATTTAGACAACGTTTTGATGTCTGCACTACATGATCTAAAAGAGCGCTGCTGGGATCATATCCTGGTATTATCAAGTGCCCTTGGGTTCTTGCCAGCTCTCTTCATTACTGGAGGGAAGGAGGGGGGGGGGGGGGTGAAGATCAAAGTGACAGTGTACAGTGCTGTGACTCTGCTGCCGAGTGGCTGGAGAGTGTCACCGCTCCAGTCTGCAGGAACTTCACACAGGACAGAGGGAGGAGATTGGGGAGAGGAGGTATGTGTGCAAAAAAATTTGCTCCTCTCACAACACAGCATGTTGATTTCTGAGGTAACGACACTCAACAATAAGGAAAGGAAAAGTTTCTGTTGTCACCCCTGTGTGCAGCACAGTACACACAGACAGGGGACACATTCAAAAAAAATGTTGGACTTCAACAAGACTTAAAGACAGCTTCAGTAATTCTACAGGAGCGATGGACACCGTCCTCTAAACGATATCCCTTCGTCAGTGGTGTTAAGAGAGTGACGTCTGAGATCTGAGACTGACAAAGCTGTAACATATCAAGTCATTTCCGCACTCTTCAAACCCTTCAGCGACTCCTTGTATGAAAGAATCTCCATTCCCTGTGTTTTCCTGCGTATTCAAGCTTTGTTGTCCAGGACTTTCAATTTCTTTTTTTGACCGACCGACCGACAGACCAAAACCCAAACCTAAAATATATAACATACATACAAACATAAAGTAGCAAATGTTTGTAATATTCACCTTTGAAGAAGTCAGTCGAAATCATTATCAATAAAAAATCTGATGTATTTAATAAGCTTGGAGGTTTATTTTGAAGTATGTTGCAGCTCTGTTAGTTCGTTTCCTGCCGCTTTAAACCTCATGTCTTGTGTAGCTGATGAATACTGTGGCATCCAGTGACATATTGTGTAACTGGAATTGTGACATTAGGTGAGATTTCCTTTTCCGTAGGGTTCCTGGCATTCTTTCCCTACTTCCTGTGCGTGTTATGAGTCTTAGAAAGAGGTTAATGATTACCTATAGCTCTCTAAGAAGTAAGCATGTGTAGCTAAAGTCAGTCTGGATTCAACTATACCAACATTTGTCTACTCAACAAACATGACATTCCTCTGCCGAAGCAAGAGAGAGAAGCAGAGGTATTTGCGTTCTCCAGAGTAACTAACAGAGTCAATAATCACACTAAATCTAGAAGATATGTCATTTTTACAACACATGTGTGGGCCAGTGTGGGTCTTCTTCACTGCAGGTACCTGTGGTGGGGCAAGTTGCAGCAGGAGGGAAAACAGAAGCAAAGTCGCGAAAGGCCTTTGATATGAAAGAGGTGGCATATGTAGCACGTTCAACTGCGAGTGTAAATCAGCAGCAGGAAAATGGAAACACATCGTGACTCTTAGGTCTACCAGCTACATCTCAATTAGATTTCCCTTTGGTTTAATCCACAGACAAGATGTTTATGAATCTGGCTTTCATAGCTCATTAAAGACTAATTAACCCTGCAAACGGAGTGAATGAAAGCCTTATCAAAACACTGAAAACATTCAAAACGGAGTCGCGCTATAAATACAAGCTTTTCCAACTTTCCCTCTTTCGTCCTGCCTCCTTTACATAAACCAACGTCGCTCGTTTCTCCCTCTCTCCTCACTTTTGTACTTGGAAAGTTCAAAAGCGAGCAGAGCGAAATCTCGCTCAGCTTTTCCCTCTCACCCAGTTTTCTCTCAGCTCCACACTGCCAGGCTCCAGCCCCCATTTAATTCAGCACAAGTCTGCTCCTTTGATGTTAGCTCTCCCAGTTAATAATTAATAGCTCTTGGTAAGACGCTTTGAGAAGAAAGAGATCTTCCTCCTAAAGAATCTCCACTCGGGCAGGCCCACGCTGCAGTGCAGGGACTTGCCTGACGACAACAAAAATGCACCCACAGGCAAACGGGCTGTCTTAAAAACCATGACACATCTCCTTCCCAAGCCCATAAAAGACTACAACCTCGGACACCAAAGGAAGGATACATATTTCTTGCTTTATGACAATTTTTTTCTCTCTCTCTCTCAGGACTTTGTCATGTTGCTAAAAAACCAAACCCTTCAGTGAGGAAATACTTGACTGAGTCAAACTGGCTATAGAATTTCAAGTGGCAAAGTTCCTGTGTAAGGAGATATTGTGAAAGCAATTTGAGACAGAGTTCGGTCCTCTGCTGCAAACCGCTCAGAAAGACGAAAAACGCTGGGAAACGCATGCTTTCATTCATACAAGTGTCATTGCGGCCGAACGGGAGTTGTAAGGTCCGTTTATTAAGCTCATCAAGGTGACATCGAGGCAAGATGACATTCTGATCTTCCCGTTCATCATCACAGATGAGTTTAAGACACGCAGATGTTATCATATCATTTGAAGATATTTAAAGGATCAATGCTTTGTGTTGCGATAAGGCATCGACTCAGAAACTGATCCAAACTCACTGTTCCTTTAAAGTACCTATTCTTTGGGTATTGCCATTTTTCTCCTTTTACTCCACTGCATTTATGAAGCTACAGTTAGTAGTTACTTTTAAAATGAAACGAAAAAGATAATTATCCATCAGTAAACCAGTGATTCCCAACCTTTTTGGCCCCTTACACAAAAAAAAAAAAAAAGTGTCAGAGTCAAGGGAGGGCCCCTTTCATGTTTCGGATCAGTGATTCCACCAAAGAGACATTTCCCCTCTAAACTTTTCAGATGGTTTCATTTAAATAAACATTTTTAGATCCTAAATCAAATATTTCACTAATAAGCAAAGAGTTCTCAGCGTTTTCATGAATCATCTCTTTAACTCGTGACCCTTTGAAGGCGGCTGACCCCGAGGTTAGGAAACACTGGACTGGTTAGTAGATAAAACTACAACTTGACCATATACATAACAGTGAAATACTACATGTGGATTGATGCATCAGTTACATGAGTTACTGAGGACTTTTACTGCAGAATAAGTACGTTCACATTTGATACTTGCAGGACTTTTTTAGCAGGATCTGAGGACTTCTCCCACCACTGTATATAAATAGGAATAAGACAATCAATCAACAACTCCTACAAAGCCACTACTCATCCACTTTCAGTTCATAAGATCTGAACTTTATACAACTTTCCTATGACAATAAATCCAGCTTCAATCTTTAAGAAAAAGTGAAAGTAAGAGATAAACTGCAGGAGCGGACAAACAGGAAGAAGCAACAAAAAGAGCACTGCTAATATTCTTCTCAAAGTTGAAAACATGATCTGTGGTCCCAGATGTGAGCGCTTGATCAGTCATCCATGCTCAAAAAAAAAAAAAAAATCAGCTAAACTCTCATCCTGAGCCGCGCGCTGGAGGGGGGAGTTTCACAGGTACTTCACAATACTGCTGGCTAAACAAACTTCCCGCTGGCTCGGTGGCATGAGAATTAGGGTACAATCTTCCCTGAGCGAACAAAAAACCGCAGCAGAAAGTACTGAGAAGCCAGTCTAGACACAGAGGAAAATGAAAGCTATGTTTAGCATCCCTAAGTAAGCCTGCCAGCTTGTAAGATCTGAGGGAGAGAAATTTTTCACTCGTCTGGAAAGAGACTTTTTCTCAGCGAAGCGCTCACTCCATCATATACATACACTGAGGATTTTCATATCCACACACACACACACACACACACACACACACACACACACACACACGGCTGCCAAACAATGCATGTGTAAATATGTGCAGATATTTATGTACAACAGACAGCTATGTGCTCACGTGCAAACAGACACACACCTGGATTACACCTGCAACATCTGGCCGCATAAACATGCACCACCTATCACATCGTTCCCTCTTTCTCTCCTACTTTCTCCTCCTCTGGTTCCCTCCTTTCTCTTTCCTCCTCCTCCTCTACATGCTTCTCTCTCTCTCTCTCTCTCTCTCTCTCTCTGCACTGCTATAATTAAGGCAATTAAGTCTTCAGAAGACTCTCCACTGCCATTATGCTGTAATTTCATGTTGCCTCCTGGCTTTACAGTTTATTAAAAGATAAAGGCATAGTTTTCTCCCATTGATTTCCTTATATGTGGTTGCCCCCCCCCCCCGCACACACACACACACACACACACACACCCCGTCCCTCCTCGCTCGCTCTCAGAGGAGGCATGTGCTCCAAAACATTATTTACATTCAACTAAAATGAAATCTAAGTTTTCAACGTGGCTGCGCGTCATCTGATTGGACGCCTGCGCAGCGCCGAGGCGGAAGAGAATACTACGTTTCTTCCTGTGAATAAAGCACCTTTGCACGTGCAATCATCCGTGCGATCTTGACGTTTTCATTACAACGGGATTTAATCATTTCCTCCCTCCCCGTTCATCGAGCGCATTACTCAACGGCTTCCCGGGCTACCTGCCGTTTGATGTTAACACTTCGCTGACAAACTGCTAATCTGTCACAACATGTTATTCAGTTTACAGATACCTGACATGTTCATGTTGGCCGTGTGACATGTAATCAACTGGTTTGACGCTCTGGTCGTGCTGGATTTGTTATCTGCTGTGTCACGACAACACGCAAAATAAGAACTTCCCTGTTCCCACAGGCACATAAATACTATCCTGAAACCGTTTACAAGGGCACAGTGTGAACTCAAATAACCTCTGCGAGCTTAATCCTGCCAATAACTTAGTTTCATGAATCCCCTTACACTCATATTTAAGGTTTAGACTCATGGCCATGAAATTTCACTCCTACATTACAGATTAAAAAGAGGTGACTGTGTAGTTCCTCAGAGTTTTAAACAAGTCATTGTTCAGTTTCTCCCTCCGCCTTCCCAAACTTTTGAACTCTCCCTGTTTGATATTCATTTGAATGCTGTTAAAAAACCCCCGGCTGCAGCACTTTTTTTTCTTTTCTTTTTTACGGGCGTCCCAGGACGTCTGAGGAACTGTTTCTCGAGCTGCATGAAAAATGTTTTACGGAGCACATAAAAAAAAATCCACTTGTGTGTCACACCGGCGGCGGAGAGGAGCCCCGGCGAGCCTCCTCGAGCTCCTCTCCATCTCACCGCCTTCGTATAAACGGGCAGTTTACTCAACGTAAACACGCAGGGGAAAGAATCACTTGAAGCACTCAGTGAGCTCACTGACTGCCATTAATATCAGACTTGCAGATAAGACGTCGGGTCAGGAAGTGAACGCGAACCTGTTTATCGTGTCTCGGCGCTGATCTCAGATCAGTTTAAGACGTCAGATTTGTCACACGAGATGGTCATCTGAAGCTTAAAGCCGCATGAATACACTTCTGGCCACAAGAGGGGAACATGCTGACAGATATGTTACAATGTATTTACACATCCAGCAGAATCAGTAACATTATCATTCATTTCAATTCATTCCATCTGAATAATAGAAGTTCAATATTCACTCTTTTAGCTCTGGTTTGGTCTCTGCCAACCAAGTGTTGCCACCTTTAACTTGTGAAAATCTGGGACACACACCTGGGTCCAGCTCTGGCTGCCCCACAGGTGACTCTTGGTGTCACCGGCTGTTGTACCCGTCTTCATACGTTTACAGACACAGGATTAGACACAACCAGGAGGAAAACTGAACAGCAGTAGAAGGAAACAAATGAGGTCTTATTTGAAACTATAAAATTCTCAATTAGACGTGCATCTTCACCAAAATCAGGACAATTTGTATCTCGGGAAAGAATATCAATTTCTCCGGGGACAGTCGCTCAAAAAAGAGAAAACCAGGACGGATGGCAACACTATACCAACCCCTGAGAAAAAAATATCTGGCTCTTTACCTGCTACTGTAAATGTCTTCATGAGCTAGTTGCTAACTCTGTCAGCCGGTACATGATGGCAGATTGTGTTGTGGCTGGAAACAGCCTCTAAAAAAGGTTGATACAACAAAGAACGGCTGAGACTAAAACAAATGTTTAAGATGTAAAAACCCAAAAACCTTTGAGCTAAATGAGGCTAAAACGTGAGAAAACGGCAACAAACTGAAAAGACTTTTTTTTTCTTTTCTGTTCTTCTCTGGATCCGCAATATCGCCACAGAAAATGGGCTCTTTTCTCCGGTGTACTTTGCTGCTGCTCAAAACTAATCTATCTACATGAATATTCCAGTACTCTATTATTACAGTGACAATCATGCATTTCAATTCACGTTTACTTTCCTTTTTTCTCCCAAAGAAATGGAAAGAAATGGAATGAATATCAAGGTCCTTGCACCACGTCATGAATGAACACAGTGCACAAAGTGTGAGCCAAGGGTCTAGATGATAAACCTCTGGACAAAAGACAAATGTTAAATGGAAATACATTTTGTTTTAGTATTGATGCTCAAACTCGCGGTAATCAGATGGAAAAAGAGCCGTGGTGGTGGTGCGTTCACAGGCTCACATTGTCTCATACATGGAGATCTGGGGCGGATGTAACGACTTCACTCTCAGACAAAGACCAGGTACACTGATCCCCGGCCATGCCTATGTGCCATACGTCATGTACGTGACCACATACGCACACGTACACGCACACTGATACAGTATGTAACAACTATCTGTCCAACTGTGTCACCATCCCTGGGGGGGGGTGGAGGAATCAGTTCCCATGGGTGACGTCTCTTCTTTCCACCAGTCTGAATTCCCACATGGGAGACAGAGCTGTGGAACAAACCTGAGGCAAAACACAACCGTTGAATCCATTTCCTGTCAAAGATGTGTTTCACCAAGAGGCCATCTTCTGGATTGGTGTGAAAAGCCTCTGTTAAGGTGGTAATGTCAGCTGTGGAGGAACAGAGCTCTACACGTCAGAGCAGAAGCCTGAGGTTCTCCGCAACGGCACGTCTACTACTATCTCTGTTCTTAAAGCGACCATCTCTCCGTCTTTTCTTCATTTCCCCTTCACTGAGTGTTCCTTTCCTCTTCCTCACCTCGTCTTTCCCATCCAGTAACCACTACCCCCCCCACCCCTACCCCACCCTCCATTTCTGTCGCTGCCTCAGTGCACATTGTGGGGTGGCCATTCACCCACCATTGCATAACCAGAATTATACAAGTGAATTGTGCTATCAATATACGTGTGTGTGTGTGTGTGTGTGTGTGTGTGTGTGGTGCAGGGGGGGTGGGGGTGGGGGGTGTTCTCTCAGGAGGCCTGCCAGTGGAACTTGGCAGAGAGCCGGCCCCATTAAAGAGTCGGGAGAAACAGAGTGAGGTGTACCGGGGAGCGCTCGCTCTCCCTCATTGTAAGACCCATACATAGTGTCTCCTTCTCCCTCTCTCTCTCTCTCTCTCTTTCTCACACACACAAGGCTTAACCTACTTTCCATACTGTGCAAATCCTGACCCTGATATTTACTTAAATACATCCTATCTGCTTTGCTTAAAGTGCAGACTCATGGCATGTCTCATCGAGTGTTCACATATAAAGCTGGGGATCAAACATCACGTCTTTTTAGCACCAAATCCTGAGTAACAAAAACTGTCAAGTACCCAAAGCTCATGCTCTTCTTTAACTCTTCTTTGATGAGCTTGTTCCCGACTTGATTCACATTTTTGCCGACATTAGACGACAAGTCCGTCAGTCTGTCAGACAAGAGCTCAGGAGACCTTTAGCTTCATTTGTTACACAAATGTTTTAGAGCAGGTCCAGTGAATAACCTTCAATGGCACAAAGGTAAACTGCCCATGGTAATAATAATTAAAAAAAAAACACTTAAGGGTCTCCAAGAACTGTAATTCTACAGGTTGATGACTTACAAACCCTCAATCTGCACAAAGGCAGCATTACAACAAACTGCGCTGTGTTACTGCACCCTCTGATGCATTATCAGGACAATACTGTACTGCAGGAAGTAGTACTGTATATATACTGGTAGGTCAAGGGTTCATCCTACAGCGAGATAATGAGCCAAAACTGGGCAGAAAGTGAAAGTAAAGCATCCTGCGTGTGGCAACACATTCATGGGAACTTCTGCAGCAGTGTTGGGCCGAACTCTCTGAGCGATGTTTCATCTCCATTGTAGAAGGAAAGGCATGAGTGTATCAGCTGCTGAATGAGCACGATTTGTTTTTATTTTCCCTTTAAAATCTTTGTTTATGCATCGTTTATTTATTTGCTTTAAATTCGTTTACACTGAGACATTGCCATATGAAAAATTTCAATAACAACTGACTCAACTAAATTTCCTGACGGCTGGTTTTAAGGCTCAGTTTCTGAATACAGGCTGCGTGCATTTCTCTGTGGACTGAGCGCTTTGATCCTTTCACAGTATTAATACAGAACCTAGACCTGATCTATAATCAAAGAAGACATGGAAATCTCACTTAATACAATACGGGACCTTTAAAAATGCATTGCCATATTCCTTTAAGGTCCATAAATTAGGCGACATGTGATTTCTAGGTTTTGTTTAACAAACACTCTGCGTTTTAAATATTCTTTTATCGTACTCTAATATCTTATTATCCTAAAGGTATAAATAAATGATGTGTTACTTGAGCCTATTTTCAAAAAGCTTTTGAAGAGTGACAGAGCAACTGACAAAGTGACTCATACTTGAACAAATGCAAAGCCAAACCCCAACCGCGTAGAGTCCCTCTCTCTCTCTTCTCTCGTCTCTCTCTCTCTTCTCTCTCTCTCTCTCTCTCTCTCTCTCTCGCTATCTCGGCTCTCTCTCTCTCTTTCTCAGTCTCTCCCTCTCTCACTCTCACAATCTATCCTCTGCTCTTCCTGCCTTCTCTCTGTCTCTTCCTCTCTCTATCTCTCCCCTCATCTCTCTCTCACTCTCTCATCTCTCCATCTCTCTCAGCTCTCTCTCGGTCTTCTCATCTGGGATAGATTCAAAAAAACTTTTTTGTAAAAAAAAAAAAAAAAAAAAAAAGTCTTGGCAGAAAGCCTTCATCAGGGTAACATAACAAAGAGATAATTGTTCTGAAACATTTAAATGCTAATGTCATCATGTGGACTTCTGAGGAAACACACTGACACACCAAGACTGTTTTAAAACTTTCATCAAGCTCCAGGTTGAAGTCGTTCATTTTAATCTCCCTTCCCTTTTTTCCAGCGCCTTTATTTAGGTGGGAAAATGAAGCAGCATGACATTAGCTTTTGCTATTCGTGTTATGAGGATATGATAAGTAGTAAATGATGGATGAGACTCACTCGCTGGAGTTCTTGTGAAATCCTGAGCATTTTTTTTTTTTTTTTTTTTTTTTTTTTTAAAGTTTTTCTCTCTTGAAATAAACATGTTTGTCTGACTTGTTGTGCACCACAGGGAGCATTTCCTGCCCCCCCCCCCCTCCACGGTTTCATGTCTGTCTTGTGGCGTCAGGCGCGCACACACTTACACAAACACGAGCACAGATGCAAAAACGCACTGACTCAGACCACCGCTAATCAAGAAGCCTTTCAGTCTTCTCTCCTCCTGCTGCCCACTGTTCTGCCCTGCCGAGACCAAACGCCGGGGCCGGAGGAATGGACAACCGCTAATTAAATTTCCTCCACTTTTCCTCTCTCTGTCCCTCCCATGTTGTTTTCTTACCGGTTTTGGGCTCTGGCCCTTTGTGATTCCCAGGAAAATAAACAAGCTTTCCGGCCAGTGACAAGAATACTACTTTTTAAGTGCTTCTTCTCCATCTAGTGTCTAAACAGGAGTTGTTTGGATGAAAGTGATGGAAAGTCTTGGTTAGAAATTGATTCATGATAAAATACCTGTTTTTTTTTTATCCATGGGAAACTCTGAAGGAGGAAAATACTAATATTAATTAATGAGATTATCTGTAGTGATTAGACCTGCTGTCAGTCAAAAGCCCTTGATGTTTTCTTTGAGAATATAAAGTTTTAATTGGTTTCAGGGAAAGTTAAGGAAAACTCATGCATGCATGTCTTGCTGCTTTTTGATACATGAGGCAGGAAATAACTTGCAGAAAAAGAAAAATCAGAAATTTTGATATTAGAGTTTTTGCTTCTGGGCTCTCAAAGGAACACTCGAATGTGGAAGAAAACTTTTTCTTGGTATTGAAAATTCTGAATTTCCATATATTTTTCAGGGGATGAGAGCTGTCAGACGGAAAGGCAGGGAGGACGATAGAGCTGGAAGCAAGTTAAGACAAGTGAAACACTGGGTTTGTGCTCGCCTGCTGCAAGTCTCATGGCACATAATAGATCAAATGTTACGCGGTTCTTCTTCCGATTTTTCAGCGTATAGACGGCTCTTGTTAACAGGCTCGGATATGAAAACAGTAGGTAAGACGGGTTGTCGTCCGCCTTATTTTTAAAAATATTTTACAGGAAGTTTTATTCATGCATTTTAACAGTGTTTCAAAGAACACATGACTGGAGGAAAACTTTACTCCAATGCAGCTCTGGTCTGCACCAAAAATTAAGAAATGCTACAAGCACACAGGCTTTCATCTCCAACTCGGTCTTCATCTGTATCTACACAGGATGCGTTCAGGCACAGGACTGAGCGTAGGCCACAGGTGTTTTTGGCAGCGCTCAGAACCCAACACACAATCACTGTAGTTATGCAGGTAAAACGGACTTGAAGTGTAAAACCATGCTTCAGGTTGCAGTTATGCATGTACAGCATGAATGAAACGCAAGCCTGCTGCGCCCATAACGACACAGTAACCGTTTAAACCTGATTGAGAGTTAAGTGACATTTCTGAATCTGACATTAACTGCTACAAAACAAAACAAAAACAAAAACATAGCAGTGTTTGTGGTTCCCTTGACCCAGGATGTTACAGTGCGAACATGCGGCATAATCCAAATGTAGTGATCTGAGGCGAGTCGAGGCGTCTCGAACGGCCACTTCTCTCCTTCCCCTTGATTCGTCTGCAGTCGTACGGTTTTTCTCTAATCTCCCTCTGCCTTCAAGCTGCTTTAGCAGACCATGTCCCTGCTTGCATGAAAGAGAAGCTGCTGTTGTTGCCTCTCTCTCTTGTAATACTCTTTCCTGCTGCTGCTGCTGCTGCTGCTGGTGGTGGTGGAGGGGTGTTGCTGCTGCCGTCTGTCTTCTTTCCCTGGGCAAACAGCGCAGAGCAGGTCAGGACTCGGCCCTACACCCCCCCCCATAATGCTTCTTTTCTTATACCTAACCTCTCATCTCCGCTTCTGTGCAGCCTCCTGAGCAGAGGAGACTGACTGAACTGAATGTTTTTTGTTTTTTTTAAAACTTAATTTAAGCAGATAAACATGAGAAAGAAAAGTGCTGGAGAAGAAGCTGACTGAGTCACTCCTTTGATGATATCCAATAAGGTCAAAGTTGAAAGACAGACAGCGAACGCCTTCCCTTTGAGAGACTGACGGTGGAGCAAAAGCAGCCATCTAAGAAAAGGTATGTACTGCGTTAAAGAAAAATACTGATTTTGCATTACACTCCTGTAATATTGTTGGAGGTGAGGAGCAGGCTCACTTCTGTCTAACTCCTTTTCCATTTTCAAACCGCAGTTGATGGAGCCTCGCCTGAGGTCATTGATCAGACTTCGCACCCACAAAAAGCTTTATAGTCTACAGTGGTACATATGCTGCTCAATACCTGAAGACAGGCTTTGATGTGTGCAGCCCCCCCCCCGCCGCCCCCCTTGAGTAACCAGGACAACACTTTCGATCCTTAAGACACAAGTCTGAGGGGTCATGAGATGGTTGCCAGGAGAGCAGAAAATCCCAAAATCAGGTTGAATTTCACAAAAGAAAAAACTCGCTTAAAAGGCAGGAAGCCACTGATTTATGAAATGGCGAACTCCATCTCTTCACCAAACCTGACACTGACACACACACACACACACACACACACACACGCCTCTTTCCTTTTGTTGTGTCCCGATGAAGATAACATCAAAGCAGGAAATGTCTGTGGCCGTAAATAGGATTTGAACAAAGAATGCCAGCAAGATGGTGCAATATATTCAGCTACGTTTACTCATCCAGCTCCAGCTCCAATATAACACCTCACTGTTCAGTATGGTTGGTCTTCAGATTGGTCGAGAAGCACACGCCTACCACCGGATCATACCCAGAGGTAACTAAGTAATATCCTAGAGTAGAGTTTGGAGGCTTTAATACATCTGAGAGGGAAATATTGCACCTTTTACTCCCCTACATTTACCTGACATTATCTAAAGGATTAAAAAGCTTCTTCTTTTTTTAAGTACCATTTAACCACGGACAGCCGCCAACCAGATGTCGCATGTAAATTTTATTGTTATATTGGTCTCCATAAACAATGGTAGCGTCTCTGCCAGGTGCATTCCCATTCTTCACCTCCTTCCTATCTCCATGTTTCTCTTTTCTCTTCTTCCATTACCTCACTCTGTCAGAGCATGGGCAGCTCCAATGTCGCCCTCACACACACAGACACACACACACACACACACACACCACTTCTCCATCTCCTTGCCGTGCCTAACCTTGCCTCCATGGCGGCACATAAAAAGAAAGTTTAAACCGCGAGAGCAGGATGCCATTTTCACCCCCCCCCCTCCCCCCTCCAGCAGAGGACTCATCTGTAGCAGGGAGAGGCATCAGATTAGCTGCGTGGGGACCAGGGGGCTTCAGTTTCCAGCTTCCGTGCCAGGCCGTGGGCCCGAGCCTTAAAGACAACACGGCCCTGACATACGCAGCAGGGCGCAGGACACGAGGATTCTCACGCACACCAGCGCACATTCCCCCTACAAAGCAACGGGCTTAGACGGAGATGAAGAGAGAAAAGACAGGGCTTTGGTTTACGTGGGTGGATGTCTGGTCCTATCTTTTCTGAGATTTACTTTTTCCACGGCTCATCTTTTGATCCAGCGCCGCCCCGTCTTTTCTGGATGCTGTTTGACAGACAGGGGAGCTTTAGCTGCGGCTGGCGTCTGACTTTCTAATAACAATTGTGATTTAAGAACAAAAAAGAAAAAAAAAAATCGATGTAAGGGAGGGGGGAAAAATAAAAAAGAGACAATTCCTCAGAGGTGCTAACTGCACTTTCTTCTCTTTCCTCCTCATTTCTCCTCCTTTCTTCCTCTCCCTCTCTCTCCCTCTGTTTTCTCCCCTCGCCTTCTCTCTCTCCCTCCATCTCTCTCTCATCTTAAGTCCCCAGGGCTCCTTTCTTCTCTCTTTAAATAGGGGCCTGAGCTGTGAAGTCTAATAATGGTCATTTGGCCTCCCATTGAAAGCTGGGTAATTCGGTCCAGGGACGGCTCACTTTGAGCCACATGACACAAGGAGCTTCCCAGTGACCATGGAAACGAGCGCAGTGGGATCCCAGGCGCCTCCCAGCGCCGTGAAACGTGGTGAAGCGGTGATTTAGGAGAGGGACTTTTTTTTTTTTTTTTTGGAGGGGTGCAGTAGGAAGGTGGGTGAGGGTTCCAACACAGCCTTAGAGAGGAGGGGGTGAGAGAGGGAGAGAGAGAGAGAGAGAGAGAGGCCCCTGCCTGGTCACAGTGGAAACCTCTCCCGACACCCCGCCAGGAAGAGCGGCCAAGATAATATCAGCAAGTTGAGGCGTACACAAACATGAAAGGAGAGCCCAAAAGGCAGGCCCCTGAGTGCCCCGCACTTCACAAGCTTTTCTCTCCCTTTTTTTTTTTCTTCTCTCCTCGCAGCTCCTCCTCCTCCTCCTCTCTTTTTCAATTTCTCTGTCTATCCCTCCCTCCATGCTGAGGTGTTTGAAAGTGTTTATGCAGCGCGAGGGACCAGGTGGAAAGGAAGCTAAAGCTCGTGCATTTTTACCCCGTCACACTGCGAGGATTTAGCTGCACGTTCGATTCGGTCACTTTTTTTTTTTTTCTAATACGGCATCATAAAAGTTGTGAATGCAGCTGATATTAATTAATGGGTGTTTTTGTGATTGATTAAGTGCAATCAACTCAAAACGTTTTGGATGTTTCTGTTGTACATAACAATGTGCAATAATACCCTTAAATTACTAAGACCCCCAAAATTTGACAAAACCTTTCACCTTTCAATGGCAGATCTCTGGAGGAAGGAACTCGAAAACTCCCTCACCTCGCTGCATCTCACAAAGAAAGAAGTTTATGAAGCTGCCACAACATTAGCCTCCATTATCCTTCTGCTGGCGGCTGCCTTCGTTTAAACAACCATAAACTGACTCTCAATTTGCTGCACTCAACTGAAAAGGATGTAAGGCCTCTCATTTTTAGCACAAGTATAGGGGGAAATTGTCTTATCGATATCCTGCGTTTTTACGGCTCGGCTGTCAAAAGATTTCTTTTTTTAAAAAAAACAAAACAAGCCTCATTGAACAAAAGCTGCTGTTGAAAATCAATCACTATTGTGGCTTCACTGCAATTTAACAAAACAGTATGGAGACTGCGGGATGTAAAACTACAGCAATTTTCTTTCCTTCTGTTATCAAGGCGCTGCGCTTCACTGAGGCCTTTGCAGAAAGGCGGGAGACGAGAGCGATGAGAGCGAC
This sequence comes from Seriola dumerili, assembly GCF_002260705.1. Lineage (NCBI taxonomy): Eukaryota > Metazoa > Chordata > Actinopteri > Carangiformes > Carangidae > Seriola > Seriola dumerili. Next base: position 1,206,865 of record NW_019174432.1, on the reverse strand, counting down.
AGTGAGTCATTCAGCTGTCTGCATAGAAACACAAGCTCATCCGCCAGCCTTCCACTTCTCCTTACCCAGACTGATAAACAGCGGATGAGCTAGTGCACAAATACGCACATCAACAAATACACCCACCGATCAGACAGTGTTCCTTTTTCCGGGAGGGCCGACATGTTGTGTTAGAGGTGGTCTGGAAACGCAGCCGGCTCAGTCCAGCATTGAAGCTCCTTTACAACAAGCCCCGCCGCATGACACCTTACTGGCATTGCCGTGGCCTCGGGACGAACTCTCGCACACACCTGAGTGTGTAGGACAGCTAACCTGGCCACAGGCTCGGAGCCAGTCACCCGCAATATCACACTCATCTGTCTGTTGCCATTTCTTTCTTTTTAAAGCTGCACTTTCTCTTCTTCACACACACACCATCCCCGTAGCCGTTGTGTACTTTATATATCCCCATCATTCCTCTCGCCGCCAGCGTGCACACACACACACACACACACACACACACACACACACACACACACACACACACACACATGCGCACACACACACACACACTGCACCCTCGCTACAGCTCTGGCTGAGATGCCAGACACGGTTAGAGTCCAAAAGCCACTTAGCACTAAGACACAGCAGCTGTTTGCTCTGGCCTGCCGTCCTATAGTGCCAATGTGAGGGCCACGGTAGAAAGAGACACAGAGACACGATCCTCTGCCCGCTCACATTGTTCCATGGCAACTGTGGTTTCAGGATTGTGTTTGTATGTGTGTCAAAAGACAGAACTTCCCACACAGGATACACTTTTTATGGTTGTGTGCCTCTGGCAAAAACTTTAAAGCAGCTCGCTTTATTTCTGGGAGGATATGTCAATAAAGATCTTGAAACTTTTCTTGTTGCTCGAGTTATTTTTAAGTGCTTCGCAGCAGCCGGTCTCGGCGCAGTTATGCTCCGCTGCAATGAAATGTTGTCTTTGGCCGGCGTTTAAGGTGGAACTGATCGCGGTTCAGAGACGAGCTGGTCAAGGGCAGCGCCAGGCCACACACACAACAAGCACATACCAGGGAGTTTTACATGCTATGCCAGCCAAGAGGCTTGCTTTACACACAAGCTGCAGGGCTGTGTGGGAGGATGGGTCGCATTTTTCTGCTTATGTGCATACAAAAAAAAAAAAAAAAAAAAAGTTGTACCAAGCGAGACACGAATCCCAGCCGCCCACTTACCAAACCAGACCCATTCGCCTTCGTCATCTCCTCGAAAAGCCAAGCCCCCCCCAACCTCTTTCTCTCCCCTCTAACTCCCACTCTTCTGCAGTTCCTCCCCTGGTTGCCTGGGTTAGTGGCTGATGTCATGAGAGCCCCGGGGCAGGATGAAAGGGGAAAAGCCGCCGTGCTAAGGCCCTGTGTGGCCACTGGACTGACACTGCGATACTTGAAAGAAGAGATATCTCCCTGGCGCGGCGACAAAGACCCCGACCAGCCCGAAAGCCAGTGGCATGATTTCATGTTCCAGAGAAGCTGCCAAAAATCGCAGTGTATGTATGTGAAAGACAGTGTGGAGAAAGAAGGGAGGGACGCCAGTTCTGAGAAAGTCGAGCAGCGGGGAGGAAATGACAACCAAGAATATGTTACTGACCGCAATAAATAGTTCAACTTGAGAACAGATAAATGTCTGCAGAGGTGTGAGCATGATTTACAACATTTACTAACACCTCAGAGAAAGCAGAGACTTGATAAGCCGTAACTAAGGAGAAGCAATTACTTGCAACTGTGTCCCGCTGACACCGGGGGCACCTTCCAGTGTCATCCTCAAATGACACCGTAACTCAGACGACCAAACCACCGCCTCAAAGAAAGTCTCAAACACAGCTGGCTACAGTAGGAACTGATTTGCTCTTGGTTTGTCCTGCTGCTGGGGGGGGGAGGGGCTCCTGCTGTGGCACACTGAGGTCAGAGGTTTAACAGTCCTGCAGCTCTCAAAGGAACCAGACAGGAAGTGCAGGAAAAAACTGTGTACATATATATGACACGCCAGCGCTTTGGTGAGGTTTGCACGCGGACTTCAGAGGCCGCCGTGACCGACCTCTCTTCCTCCTCTTCCTCTACGGGTAATATTTGCTGATGTCAGAGCATCTCTCTGCGACAGTGAGAGCGGCCTGAAGACACTCAGCCGGGTAATTAAGTGCAAGTTAAAATTGCACCGATGACAAAAACAGTATAAAAGTGTGTAGAATTAGATGTGTAGAATAGGCCAAAAGTAAGGAAATGTTCAGACGACGAATACCAAAACCAAAACAGAAGCTTCACAGTACCAAGAGTGTGTAGTAGCAGCTGGGGGCTCAGCATCGCTCTAGAGGGATCAATATAGTCAGCAGCTCTGAAATTATGGCAAGAGCTGCAGAAAACTGGAAAGAAAATCTACCCTGCGGAGAGTGGAGATGATAGCTCACATCTTTTGCTTTAGCATTCATTTTTCTGCTTTAAAAACTATCTGCATGACCATGTGCACGAGCCACTTACTATTGGACTTGTAAAATAAATGCAAGCCTCTTCTGAGCATACAGCCAACTCTAAATAGAGCAAGGAATGCCCATTGCTACGTGTTGACCAGCTCCTAAACACAGCTGGGGGCCTTGTGTTCCCAGACACTTTATATTTAGACATGGATTAGAGTAAACAGCATTTTTTTTTTTTTTCCTCCTACAATTCTGTTTTGTGCGTTCACTGGGATTCTGTAATTGAATGGAATCTAAATTGACCAGACAAGACCCCAACACTGTTGGTGGCAAAGTGGCAGCAAAGTGGAGTGGGCTCTTGGGTTCAGTCAGGGGCCAGTCGGGTAAGGCGGGAGAGGCGTTGGGGGGTGGTGAGGGGGGGCAGGGGGCGGGCGGGGGCAGAGCATGAGGCCAGACCAGGCGGGGTGAGTGTGTAAGAGTGGGCATAGTATCCGGACTAGGGCTGGGCACGGTGACCTGGCTGGCTGGGCAGAGTAAGCAGACTGGCAGGGGGTAAACACTGCACTGTCTGGCCTGGCAAAAGCGGCAGTGCCAACACAAAGCACCCAGCTGTGTTCGGGCCCCGGGCGAGGGTCTGTCAAGATGCAACAATGGGCTTTCCCTCCTCTAATTATAGTCCTGGCTGAATAAACACAGAGGAAGCAGAGTGGTCTAGAGGTTAGGGAGGCTGGCTGGAGGCCAAAAGGTCACAGGCCAAGGTTCCTGCCATCCTCACTACAGTGTCCCTTAGCAAAACATCAAACCCAGAATGTATAAAAAATGGCCGGCTCATTAGCACTCTGCTTTGACGGGTTCCACTGAGCGGAAGGTGTGGGTTTCTGGTGCTCAGGGTGTCCTCGTGGCTCAGCTGGCGGAGGAACATGGACCCACAACATTCTGGATCTGAATGCGGCCTGATCACATATCACCCCGTCTATCCCGTCTATCCCGTCTCAGTAATCTCATAACAACAACTGAACAGTGGTTTGACATCCTATCGAAGGCAGGTGCTGCACTGCACTGCACTCCTGTTACACTTTTATTCCACGCATTATTCTTCCTTGTCAAACCCTGGCGCCTACATCACCCACAATGCAACCATCATCAACCGGCAACTGCTCAGTCAGAAGTTTGGGTGTGTTACATCAGTAGCGGCTAATGTATCCTGGTGGGCTACAGAGGTCACTTGTTTCTACTTATTCATCACACAGATTTTTGTTCATTTTCAAACTTGTAGTCCTTGAGGAAACAGTCAACCAATCAGAAGAGGGGGCTCTGAGCCTCTCTTCTGGCTGACTGTTTTGTGAGTGACTGAATAAAAATATAGCAGGTTTCAGGTAAACACCTGGTGGGCTGGGCTAGGGGCATGGCGGCTTTGTTGTGACATCACAAAGTTACACAAGTTCTGACGGCTCGTTTTAGGGCTCAGTTTCTGAATACAGGCTGTGTGCATTTCCCTGTGGATCCCTGCGCTTTGATACTTTCACAGTATTAATATAGAACCTAGACCTGCTTTATATTAAAAAAAATATGAGACCTTTAAAGATTCACTACCTACCATTAACAATCATGTAGTGTCCTACAGGGATACTGGTCCCATGACAATTACCTTAGTGATAAGTGGTAAACAACAAGTTAAACCATTTGGTTTCCCTCTGGAACTGTTAACTGCTCCTCGAACATCACGCATCACTATCAATAAAGACCATTTACATGACAACGGTATATTCTTGGCTGCAGTAGCAGAGAAGTTTGAGCGCTGAACATAAGGCCTCAGCACAAGTATGCATCAGCTAGGTAACGGCAACCATCACCAATGAAAGTGCACCATTAGCATGTCTATACAGTACAAGGGCTCCTTAAATTATGAATGGCTGCTCTCTTTCTGTCACCAGGCATGCACGGGATAAATGAGACTATAGCCACCATCCACCAACACCCCCCCCCCCTTCATCCTCCGGGGAATGTTGGTACATTCCATTAAGAGGAACACTTAATTAAAGCATGATAAAATACCACTCGGAGACTCCAGAGGGGACTGGGCACTGGAGGAGGGAGGGGGGGACGGAGACGAGGGGGTGGGCGGTGAGAGACAAGGGAGGGATTCAGTTCACCCTTATTCTCCCAGCGATGGGAAGTGAGGAACAAAATAAAACAAAATCATCCTTCCGTGAATTGTTTCTGTGACTACAAAAGATCAAAGATAAATTCTTTAAAGGGTTTTAATTAAGTAAAAGGGAAAGAATTTTCCTTAACGTGAGTGTAGCAGAGGGAACTATCTGTATATACACACACACACACACACACACACACACACACACACACACACACACACACACACACACACACACACACACACACACACCATGCTGTCTGCACATTTCTGCTTGTCGCTCATGGAGCCAAAAATATCGTGCACTAACATTCAATACACCTGATAGTGTTGTTGTCTATTTTCATCAGTACCCTTAAGATTTTAAAAGATTGTGTTTACAGGCAAACAGTGGTCCAATTATAATTCTTCCAGTGTATTCATGTCCCAAGATGTGGAAATTGTTCTGGGTCTTGAGAACTATTAGATTTTTTAGCTTGAATATGACCAGACAATCTTCCATTAGGCAATGGATGAGAGTTTTAATACCACAAACATGGTTTCAGCTGTAGTAGCGCAGGGCGTCACGTCAACCTGCGCGCACATGGAGTTGTTTTTTTATGCGAGCGCAGATTGATACGCGTCGTCGGGAGCGTGGTGCACGTTTCCCTCTGACCTCTTGTGAAGAGTTTAAGCTGTTGTTTAATCTGTACAGAGCTCCGGTGCTATTAGTTTTCTGAAGATTAACTCGTGTACATCGGTGGGTAAATACAAAATGACCAGTGGGGAAATGTAGTTATTGATCGACACTACACAGTGACTTGAGAAGAGTAAGCGACCAGGTCTTTACCTTTCCCAGCACGGTGAGACAACTAGGGTCCAGCTCCGGTTGCTCCAGCTTCACCACTCCGACCCAGCCGTACTCGTACAGGTCCTCCTCATCGTTATTATTACATAGTCCCAAAGGATGCATCTGGAAAGACAAAGGTGAAAAGCATTAATATCAAAGCTACTGAGTCACTATTCTTCTCACAGGTGATCAGGGGGAAACCTTGTCATGTGTAAAACTGTGCAGTGTTTCCAGTGTCAGGGTCACGGATTTGCTCCAGGTGTGGCGTAAACCACTGGTTTAAAGTTGAACTAATCTCTTTTGGATACCACCACCTCCACCACCACCAACCTTTTTTAAATTCTAAAAAATTATAATCCACTTGTCACTTATTTTCCATAATGAAGATAAACAAACATAAGAGTTTAAGAGCATTAAACGTCTCTGAAGTATTCGCTGTGTGCGGCAAAAATCTTGCAGCATCTAAGCACATGTACAGCAGATAAGCAGAGCTGGGACTTGTGTACTTCCATGGATCTGCAAAGGAGGCAGATTTTCATTGAATTTCTACTTAAGGGAAGGTGCATTAATTCTGCTTCTATTACTGCTGAGAATTGATTAATGTTGCTGACATTTCTGTTGCGTTTGCACATACAGGCACAATGACTGAATACATTTTATTTTCACTTCTTCAATTAAAAAAAAAAAAAGTGGATGCTGACGTTTCACACCAGTGCAAACACACACACATACACACACACACACACAATTACATTAGGGTCTATCAGACTATCTTGAGTTGTCCTCTCATTACACTTTAGACCACTAAATTGGCCCAGTTGTCTGTGCCAAAAAAGCTCTGCACACCCAGCGGCTAGACGACGTCTTTAGAGAAGATTAAAGCTAAAGGATGGCAGACATCACAAACAGTGACTCACTCACTGGGCCCAAAAAAGAAAAAAAGAAAGAGGTGGCAGCTTCCTTACTTGCAAACTAACAGAAACATTTATCTTGTAGCTTTAATCTCAAAGCACTTCCGTTACTTGACCTGAGTTATCTGGGAAGACGATGAAGAAGTCTAGAGAATAGCTAAGTGTAAGACAAGAATTTAAAAAGAAATCTGTGTTCCACATTTTGACAACAAGAGACTTTTATCTAATAATCTCTGGAGCTCTAGTAAAACTAGATTTTACTGTTTTCTGAGTGATTCAATAAAAATATTGAAGATTTCAGGTAAACGCTCAGAGAAACCAAATCCTGCTAGGTTGGATGCTGGGTCCAGGTGGGTGGGGCCAGGAGCATGCGAGCTGTGACTGCTTTTTGTGACATCACAAAGTAAAGGAAGTCCTGACAGCTCATTTCTAGGCTCAGTTTCTGAATACGGGCTGTGAGCATTTCTCTGTGGACTGAGCGCTTTGATACTTTCACAGTATTAATATAGAACCTAAACCTGCTTTATAATCAAAAAAGACATGGAAATCTTACTGTTTACAATATGGGACCTTTAACAGATAACCTTAACAATCACAGCAGGCAATCACTGGAAGTGAACAGTGCAATAAAAGACATGAACCATGCAAACAAACCAAAAATGAAACAAAAGCAAATAGGTAAAAGGACAACTGCAGCTGTCAGCAAATTCACCAGCAGTAAATAATGACCAGCTCAAACAAGGCTGGATTAAAACTGTAACCAAGTAGAGCTCCACAATCCTGGATCCAATCCCCACCCTGGCAACGGTGCAAAGACAAGCTCCTGTATTAGCATTAGAACTGGGCCAAACTGACCTGCAGGCCACTTATCCTATTAACCCAATGACCACAACACCCCAATCAACCAGAACTGTGGCGCCGAGCCCTTGGCCACTGCTGATGACCCGAGATACCGTTCTCCCTCTGGTGACCCCCGACCTTTGAACCCCACTTCATCACGTTGGGAGCAGGTTAGTCGTGCAGCAGGCCAATTGAAGAGAGATTCAGAAGGCGCCCGAGTCACTTCAGTGCCACAAGGCCGAGGGGTCAAGCCCCTGACCTGAGGGGTTTTTTTTGGGGGGGAGGACGTAGCTGAGAGTAAGGGGGTTAAAATGCAAATCAGGTGGAATACGGACGAATCATAGGGAAGGAATGCGGACAACGTGTGCCGCTCTGTGACTGCTCTTTCCGCCTTGATAGTAGATGCTGAATTGGAGAAATCATATGCCTTTAAGGGAACTTTAAGACCAAAGGCACACGCACACACGCACACACACACACACACTCTCTCTCTCTCACAGGCTTACACTTGCCACATACATTTTCTCATAGATTCTGAATTGCACCTTCAGAGAAAAAGGAGGTTCATTCCTTGAATCCTCCTCCTCAGGCCTCCCTCACACACACACACACACACACACACACACACGAGTATGCCAAAACGTGAGAGATTGCGCTCTGATTTTCAATCACAACGCTTGTCCTTCGAAACAAAATGGATCATTCTCACAGGAGAGCAAGGAAAACCAATGAGGAGGTCATGGTGGAGCAAGGCTGCTCTGCCTCAAAACACCTTTTCACAAAACCGCAGGATGCAGTCACCTTGTCCGCCTGCATTTCACAGATTCACTACGCATTTTCTCAAAGCTTCCTTTTCTCTTGTAAACATACATACATACAGAGAGACGCTGCGCTCTGGATGACTGTTTGTAAGATAGATGGTAGCCTAGGGCCGACAGGAACGGGGAGGCAGCGCAGGTATACATTACATACACATTTGGTATGATAATTTCAGAGCGCGCTCTCCCTCTCAGCCTTTGGAGGACGCCAAAATTGAAGGGAAAGACAAAGATAAAAGAGCGTAGCCCCATTCAACCTGCATATCCTGACTTGCTCCTCCCACATATCGTGGTTCTATAAACTGTAACAACTCTCCGGTGCATACCAGCACATCCCAGTCAACTGAGGTAACACTTTGTGAGATGCTGTTGGGGAGGAAGCACAAAGAGCAAGTGTAGGAGGATCTAAAGAGAGGCTGAATCTGTCTCAGTCCATTTAAAGGAGGACCAGGAAGTGGAGCGCTGCTCGCTGTGTGATTATGACCTCTCTCTCCTGCTCGTCTAACAGCTTGGATGGCAGCGGGGAGCCCCGCCTGCGCCCCGGGTTCTGAACACTGGGCCATTGTGCGGGGGCTCTTGCACTCCAAATGGGGCAGTGTTGTTGTTGTGGACCATGTTGTTATTTTAGAGGCTGGCAATTGCACCATTATCTCCACCGCAGGGATTTTTCTTTTTTGTCAGATGTTGACGTAGGCGTTGATGGATGTTGGGGATGGGGGAGCAAAAGGAAAAGGAGCTTTGCTATGGAAGAGAGACGGTGATCTGGTGAAGTGGGTCACAGTTACTGGCTGCGCGCACAAAATAGTAATGAGCACATATGCAAACGTGCCTTCACACACACACACACACACACGCGCACACACACAAATACACAAAATGACAGAGACTATCCCCTCTTGTGTTCCAACACTGCCAGGTTTCCCCGCTAGGCCCCAAATCACACAAGCTCAGCCCACTGGAAACACCCGCTTGCTCCACTTTGCTCCACTTAGCTACCGTACCCAGGGTTTTGGGTGAAGGGCATCCGGCGCCCCCCGAAGTGCCACAAGGGGGCGGGCTCTTGTTCTGCCCTCCCTGTCTTGCCCCTAGGGGAGGCAGCCTTTCACATGAATATCCCCTTACACAGGCCACACTCTCAATGAAATCCTGGCGGGGATTTGAACTCCACCTGTCACTCAAGCTGGACACACCCCCATGCCAGCCCCCACCCCCCCAACCCCCACAACCCCTCACTCTGCAAAAACACCTGTAGAGGAAGTGGTTGCTCACGTGGGATGCTTTTTGATTTGCTGCTGATTTCCCCTGTCAACATGAAGACTGATTCATTCTGTCTTTTGTTAATATTAACCAATAAATAGCGACTTCTTATTCAATATTATTCCACAATATTTTAGGAAAGAAAAATAAAACTTAAGATAAAAATGAATCACAAAACTTTCTTTTACTCCTCTTACTCTTATTCCTTTATGGTCGTCCCCTGCGCAAGCAAGTGACCTGATAACAGTTGATAATGGGATCAAAACAGGGCCCTACTTCTAAAAACCACAACCACCACCTACCCTGACCCCCTCCCTCCCTCCCATTCCTCCCCGGCTCTCAAAGGAAATCAAAATGCAAGTCACACCATCCAACGCCATTCTTCTCCGTCTGTCTGTGACACAATTCGCTGAGCCTTTGATCATACAACAACCACTTCTCTTCTGCCCCTCCTCCCCTTGCAGCACCCCCTCTTCCTCTCTCTCTCTCTCTCCCTCTAAATTATTGGTGGCCCTAGTTACAGCCACCCCCCACCCGATTGCCCCTCATCCTCCCCAAAACAGTCACCCTCCCCTGCCCTCACCATGCTATATCGCCCTTGCATGAAAGAGCTTTTTATTTCCCCCCCTGCACAGCTGTGTACGTATGCACATTTTACACTTTCTATCCTCACTTGCACTTCAACATTAAAAGTTGTACTGGCTGTAAAAAGTAATAATCAGCAAGTTCGTTTTCTCCCTTTACTAACTTTTAAAAAATTCCTCAGAACGCCTTTGAAATCTTTTTAACTGCTCCAAACATCTCACATGAAACATCCCCACAGGTTAAAGAAGAAGAAGAAGAAGAAGAGAAAAAAAAAGCTTTCTTTGTGACAAAGCAGAAATTAAAAAAAAAAAAGACTCCTCTCCTCCTTTTGCTTTCAGCACCACCGGCCAGGAAAGCCTTGTGAACTCGTGAATGATGCTCACAGGGAACCAGAATCTAAAATTCTAACAGAAGTTGCTGAGTTGCTATGTCTATATTTAAAAGTTATGCACTTGCTGAAACATGGCTGCTCAATGTTCTGTGCATTACAACAAGACATCCCGGCTGCAACACACACCCTCAGCTCAAAACATCAAAGGAGGAGTAGGCGGAGAATGATTCCTGAGCTGAACTGATCCATACAGCATGAAAACATAGACTTGCATATATATCCTTCAAAACCTTAAAAATCTTATTAGAAATCTCAAGCGCCAGCACTTCACCCAGAACTGAGCTCCAACATGTCTTGCGATGGCATTTAGGTCACACCGAGGACAAGTTTCTGTCACAACAATCAAAGCTGCCTTGTTGTCTGAGGCAAGTGCCAGCCAAAGACAGTTTTTACAAGCTGCTCTTTGTGGCGCTGGCTAAATGATTAACCGGACAGATCTGTTGTTCATCGCTTTCTTTTATGAATTTTGGAAGAAGAAGAGCTGGCACCTATTTCACATGCACACAAAAATCTAGAGAAGAAGAAAAACCTGGGCACGGCGCCAGTCCTCGCACCCATCTGCTTCCCCCAGCGCTGTGCATGTGTTTACGTATCTCGCTGTTTGAGCAAAGGCGTGTGTGTGCGTGTGTGTGTGTGTGTCTGTGTGTGTGTGTGTGTGTGTGTGTGTGGAGGGGAGTCTGTAGTCTGAAACACATCATGGGTGACCGAGGGGTAACTCAGTGGCATCTCTCACGTCGCTTGCCCTGAACTCATTCAACCCAGTGTAGAAGGAGCATCCCGCCCACCTACCCGGGGCCTTTAATTCGGCTGACCCCTCCAACCTCCTCCCAAAGCCCCTCCCCACCGACACTTTCACCCTCCCCAGCACTGTGCTTCAACCTCCCTCACTATGGGGGGTGGTGGTGGGTGGGTGGGGGGTGGGAGGTTGTAAACATTCCTGGAATAACCCAACCCAGTCTAGCCAACAAGAGGTGGAGGGCGGTTGAGTTGAGGGCTTGTGGGGATGGGATGGCTAGGTGTGTATGTCTGATTACAGTCTCAGTCACAGGGACCTGTGGTGTCTGTCAGAGCGTCATGACAACATCACAACTCCCAGGACACACACACACACACACACACACACACACACACACACATATACATACACACACACACACACACTAAACAGCTCCACAACCTTGAGACTCAGTACACCTGCAAACATTCACACCATCTGCCAGTCCATATATTAAAAAATACACTACACAACACACACACACACACACACACACACACACACACACACACACACACACACACACACAGTCCAATAAAAAACTGTCAACAGTTCTTCAGGATGTCGTTGTATGTCGACTCTTAGTGACACATGCAGTTAAGCCTATAGTGAGTGTTTGGCAACTTAATCTGTTCCCTTTCAGTCAACACTACTTCACTCCCAGAGATAATGTGGCTAATGAGTGCAACTGTCACACGTACAGCCAAAGCAGCACAGTAGCAGTACAGCATTTTCATATAGGCAAAGGAACAGCTTGCAGCAGCTCTCCGTCTCTGCTTGAAGTTGCACAACAGTGACTGAACCTGTAGTTAAAATCGTTCCTGAGTTCATTCCTGCGCTGACTTGCATCAGCTGCAACTAGTGATTATTTTAATATATGATTAATCTTTCAATTGTTTCGTCTGTGAAATTTTTAAATCCAATACAAAGTGTTCATCACAAGCTCCCAGAGCCTTTATTCAGTCCAAACAACCTGTCAACTACTTAATTTATGGTGATAAAAATATAATATGAAGCAGGAAATGTTGGTTATTTCTCAATAAATGAACTGAAACAAACAAAAGTCATCACACTGCGGTTTCAGAAGTACATCTGTTAGCGGTAGATAGTGAAAGTGATGCCCAAAACCACTTCGGCAAACATCATTAGCAGCAAAGATTTCACCAAAACAATAAAACCACAGGACTACTGAGCTGCAAATACTGCCTATAATTACTGAAAAGCAGTTGATGCAAACCAGCACATGACATGGATGCTCCGTTATGCAACATCCAGCAAACAAGCATAAAACCATTGGCCAAAACACACAAGCTAGCAAAATGTCAACAACATGTTAGCACTGGCTCCTCCGCTCCGCCAGCCGCCCTGCTGCAGCCCTCCCTCACAACAAACTGTGGCGCGGTCAGGACGCAGTCAATCCCCCCACCCCACCCCATCCCCACCCCACCACCCCCCCACCCCACCCTCCCTGTGCCCTGCAGGCAGATATGGAGCACACTTTAACCAATTAGAGCCCTGCTGCTGCTGCTGCTTTACCCCCCCCCACCAACTCAATTCTCATCTGCAAATGTGCACACATAGAAAGACAGCAGTTCTTGGTAATAAGGACACAAATAACCTCCATCCACCAACACGCGCTCTCCAGACCTCCACTAAACATATGGAAGGTCAAGCAAGTGAGGGGAGGGGGTTTGCCGGGCACTTATATGAGCTGCAGCTCTTGTGGGTGAAAGTGGCATCCTAATTTAAAGTATGTGAGAAAAATACTTTCACATACACACAGAAACACACACATGGACGCACACACACTTTAATGAATGCCTAGTTGTCCAGTCTACAAGGCAGAAGTCGTCTCACCAGCTTCCACATACATATAGTGATACTTCATATAGTAACTTGCTCTCAGTAATAACATGGCTGCACACAGATTTACACACTACGAAAACAAGAAACTAAAAACACGCGAACAACCTCCATGAGGAGCAATTTTCATGTTTGCTATTGTGACACAAGTACATATTTTGTTAAGAAGTGTCTGGCTGACAGTTTGACAGTCATAAGTCAAAGGTCGAATTTTCCCAAAGTCTTGTCGCCATCTGTTCATGTGGAATGCCTCCTCTAGCTTTCATCCCCATCCCCACATCTCCTCTATTCCATTATCACACCTTCCCCACAGGCCCACAGACAGACTGTCTGAACCCCGAGGAGCTCAGACATCACATCAGAAGGACAAGAGCAAGGAAATCAAAGTCTGACGCTCAGCCTTAATCCAAAAGATGACCCCCAAACCCCACCCCCCCACCTCCCCTCACCCCTCTCAGTGAAGCAGGCAAGGACAGGGGAGAGTCATTTTAGTTCAGGTTGTGTGAGGTTAAGCTCCGGGTGCAGATTGGGATGTGCGTGTTTAACACACTCGGCGAGCACACCGGGAGGATTTACAGTCAGTGCCCTTGGCTGAAGACAGGTTAGGGTTACTGCCAGTCTTAAGACGTGACAAGTCTGGTCAGGCTTTTATTTTGTCTGGTTCTCGACAAAAAATAGACCAAGTTAGTTTTAAAGTGTCTTCAGGCAAAACTATGGCCCAAACATTCAACTTGCTCTCACATTAAACGAAACAATACCAAAGAGAAATCTGTTTTTTTTTGTTTTTTTTTACACATCAAGACTTTTACTTTGGAAATGCAGCCAATCAAGGGAGTTGCTGCACTGTGAATAACTGTCAATCGAGGTATTGAGTGGGTGTTTTTTTTCAAGCCACTAAATAATATATCTTCAGGGTTTATTGTGAGGTTGATTCATTATATGTCAACAAAACTATGAATCGTCTGTGAGTTTTCTGATCTGCGTACAGAGGTTCAATGTCAGGCTGCGTGGGGCGGAAACAAGCGCAAGAAACGAACAAGTATGAGTTTTGAATTGCACTCTTCTATGTATAGCATGCACAAATATACTCACAAACTTAAATGCACGCACTAACACACTACACGCACACACACACACACACACACACACACATGCACACCTCCTCTTTCACTCTCTCAGTCACTCTTTGCCCCTCTCGGTCGCTCTCTGCCCCTCTTTCCCAGCACTAGAAATAACTTCAAAGAGGGTTGGTAGCCTTGAGGAGAGAGGGAGATGGATCCAGTTACAGTGGAGCAGCTGGGAGGGCCCTACAGGTGGGGCCGACACTCCTCCTCCTGTAACATTATCACCGTAAAGGGATCCCTCTGCTTCTCCTCTCGAATAATGAAGACTTCCTCCCTTTTGTCTTCTCCACTGGGACTAAAGGAACAATTAGCCGAGCTAGCCCCAGCATCCATCTTTTATTTTGGCGGTCTGAGCCAACGTAAAGGAGGAGTGTAGAAAATAAATAGAATAAAAACATTTTTAAATGTAAACATTTTTTGTGACGCGAACAATCCAATGAAGTCAGTTTTAAGAAAATTTGAAGTCAAGGGCGCACCCTGAGCGAGCCTGCAGCATCAGTACAGTCATCATCTGTCTGTCTGGCGCCCCCACTACCCACTGCCCCCTCCTTAACCTCCCCTGAAAATCGCCTCCACGCCATCTTCATAGCAACGGGCAAAGCAAACAAGTGTCATGGTTTCAGTGTGAGCAGGGGACGCTGGCAGAAGACACCTAATATCATGTAAATGTCCTGATATGTAGCACAAGGCTCTGGGGTTGACAGCTTTAACACTGAGCAGGACGCCGAGCTTGTGACTCTATTAACTCTCTGCAAGTGCATCCCGAAACTGTCAATGGCGTGTGTGCGTGCGTGTGTGTGTGTGTTTGTGTGTGTATGCACACTCAAAAGTCTCTCTGGTGTCACTTTCAGCTCTTCAGTCTTTAAAACCCAGAGTGACACGAACAAAGGACAGGCCGACAAAGTTCAGGGGTCAACACTGGGCTGGATGCCACCATTTTGGAAAGGGGGTGGGGGTGGGGTGGTTGGAGAGGGGTGGAAACAACTGCCCCTGCCTCCCTGAAGAGATCACAGCATCTATGCGCAAAGATAAAGTGGCAACGGCGAGCAAACATATTGTCTCCGTGTGCAGGAGGCTGCTGTCCTTACGAGGACAATTTCCAAAGTAGGTGAGCACGCATAAATTATTTGTCATCAAGGTGCCACTGTGAATTAATTAGCATGACTAACAATGTAACAAGCAAAGGGAAATGGGGCTCATTAATAAACAATTCTACACAGCGCACAACTGCAGAGTAGTAAGTACACGTGTTCTTTCTCCCCGACAGCTTTCTCACAAGAATTCAACCTGAAACAGACAACTCCACTTCACTCTCGACAAAATACAGTCATCAAGTATTCTATGTTGAATTTTGAATTAGATTAAAAAAAAAAAAAAAAAAAGCAGCATTTTTTCTGGGGAAATCAATGAGTCATTTATAATGATTGTTGGTCTTTTTCTGTCCATACACAATTTATCAAACAACAACTTTCTGCCGCCGGTCAACACCACACTCAGTGTTTGCACAGCCACATTATGTCCAGTGCCAGCACTGCCCAAAATATCAGTGGCATCCCCCGCTCCGCCGCGCCCCGCTCCTCCTCAACCCTCGCCATAAAACAAAAGTCAATGTCACTACTTAATGAGCTATGATTAATGCTGCTGAAGATTGCCTGGTGAGCCCGGGGGGGGAAGGGGGGAGGCTGGAGGGTGCACATACCTGGCGCAGTCAGCTCGTTCTGTATGTGTGCGTGTTGGAGGGCTGAGGGGTTGAGGTTGCTAAAAGTGGACTGAGGAGAGGATTGCAGTCATCAACACCTAGGCTCTGAGTGGCCTTTGATGTTGCGCGGCGTCTTTGATGAGCCCGGCCATAGAGGAATGCTGCTCGCCCTCCCTCCTCGCATCAAAAGCCCCCGCAGTTGTGGAATGCAGCGCAAGCTGCTGCTGCTGCTCGGCCCGCTGGAATGGGATTAGAGCATATTGCCCTTCCACCCCTCCCCTCATCACGCTCCCACCCTGCCCTCTGGAGTGGACAACATGGAGGCAACCTGGTCCAGACCCCAATATTTGGGGTGATGAAGAGGAGGACATAACGCCCAGTTTCATGTGAACTCAAGATGCAACAGCAGCTTCTGTCACTCAGTCACAACCAGAAAACATCATGTGACATTTTCTTTACCGACGACTTATCCATTAATCATCTATAAAATGTCCATGACAATTTCCTGAAACCCACCGACCCCCTGAACCAAACCCACAAATATTCAGTTCATTGTGAGATGTGACAAAAAAAGGCAACTAACTTTCACAAGTGAGAAGTTTGAACCATTGATTTTTTTTTTAGTCATTGTTGCCTGAAACAATCGACCAGCAAACAGGCAGGTTCATTTTCTGTCAATCAATCCACTGTTTCAGCTCGAAATAGTTCAACACACCAATTACTTCTTGACAACAACACAGGATTTCAGTCACAGCTTCCGATCATATCACAAGACGAGTGAATGACAATCCTACAGTCTGTGGGAAGGTTTCCTGTGGAGATCAAACAGGTCCAAGGTGAGCAACTGGCCTGTAATCAAACGCTGCAGCACCTCAACCCTGATGCTCCGAGATATCAGATTAAGGGAATTGCAAACACTTCAGATGACCAGAGCAACTTGCCAAATATGCACAGTAGCTCTGGCATATGAGAGTGACCGAACTCTCCTGCTGTGGACTCTCACACAGATATACATGTAAATGTGTATTTGACAGCTCCAGTGGGAGATGAGTGTCGTAATCCAGCCGCTCCTCAGAGGGGAGACAGACGGGGCTTTCTGCAAAGGTCAGGTTCATGTTGTCCTCACGCACACACACATATACACACACACACACATACACACTTTAACATAGTGAATGACCTTCCACACAACAACTGCACAAACAAGCCGTTTTGGCCGTGCACGCTGGTGTCTGTCGGGGCTTGGCTATAGACTAGACTACGCTAACCAGAGCATTGGCTTACGCTGCACAGTGTGTTTGCTGAGGATTGTAGCTCCTCGCCAGTGAGAGTTGAGAGGAATGTGAACAGGACTTACAGTACATGCACATGTTCACACACTTATCGAATGTGTGCACAGACAGTGGGCTTCGTACTGTAAGAGCCCCCCCCCCTTTACCTCTGCTTTCCCCCTAGCCACAGGGTTTAGGGAGGGAGGGAGGTAAGGTGGAGAGGCAGCCAGCATTAGCACTGGTTTCAGATTTCGACCGCCTCTGACTTGTTTTCTTAAGGAAACACTTACTGGGGCTCCGGCTACACCAGGGGAAGTGCTCACCTACATCACTTCCGGGTCAGAAGGCTAAGGTCACGCCGCACTCGGGGGAAGGCGATGAAGAGCGGGGGCACCATTAAACCACATGTGGAATGCGTTTAGTGTCACCAGCAATTAACCTCATGATTTTGTCTCAAATGTACCGACCTTTAAAGCAAACACGGAGGAATAAGTGGCGAGGGGGGGATTTGAGAGATTGATTTTCCTTGTGAAAACTGGCCCACGTAGAATCGTCCTCTGACACTCTCCAAGTCTTTTCTTGGCTCGCTTCTGTCTGCCCCCCCCCCCTTGCCCCTCTCTTTCTTTCGCTCACTCTCTGGTTTCTGTGAATGGCTGCACGATCACCTTTCATGACAACCTGGAGGGGGGAGGACAGGAGGAAAGCTCGATCCGGGAGCTCAAGGATCCTCCGAGGAGCTAATGATATTCCAGAGGAAATGAGAACGTGAATAAACAAAGCCATGGCCATTTCCAGGAATAATGCAATGGAGAAATGTGGAATTAGCGGTGGTTAGACGGAGACAGGGGAGTCATGATTCGGCTTCCTTCTTATATTCCTTAAAGGACGACCTTGGACTGCAAGAAGGGGAACACCAGAAGCTATTTGGACGTTCTCCAAACCCACCAATTGCTTTCTCTTTGTAGTACCTTTAAGGATAAGATACATGCATAGTTTTACACACTGACACAATGCACATATGAATGTGCTTGCAGAGGCTTATCAGAGTCCACCTGATACACTGGCATTGGGCTCTACTATCAGCCAGTCTTGGTATGGTTGACACAAAGCTGTACATTTGACTGCCAGCAAGTAACAAGAAATTGCATCACAGAAAGCTATTGATGCGTCGTTATGTTACGTGTTCATGTTAGAAATTGAGTATCAGCGAATATAGTGTTATCAGGTTTCATCAAACTCTCAAATATCAAGTCAAGCTCTACTTCACATATAAACTTATTTAAGAAACAATTAGTTGATTACCGGATCGTTTATCACTTAAGTCCTTTACCAAGTAAAAAAAAAACAAGTATTGTGCTCCACCTTCTCGGATGTGAACAATTGTTTTTTCTGTTATCTATCACTGTTAATTGAATATCTTTGGGCTTGTGGACACAACTAAATGATTAATTGAGAGCTAGATTATACTAATTAAGATCATTAGTTGCTGCCTGGTGCAAAGACAATGAGGAATAGTTGTCAAAACAAAGTCAACTAAACCTTGGCGGTCAAGACAAACTTTGAATAAAAACTTGAACATCATCAACATAATGTGATATTTTTTAATTCAATGACATACTGCTCATCAGAAGCCTCCATTTAAAAAAACGCTGGGAGCTCAGAGACACGAGCTACGCTGAAGGCCTCGGGATGGAGCAGTGGGCCGGTTTATCCCACCTCTGAACTTGAAAGCAACAGTCATCTCTGCATGTGTTTTGGGAGCCTCTCCCTGTGCTTATTCTGACCAGTGATCAGGTTAGACAAGTCCCTCTATTCAGAGCTACACAGTAATACCGATATCCCCAAAGAGAGGGAGGAGGTGGAAAAGAAGAAGAAGAAGAAGGAGGGAGGGGGGGAAAAAAAATCCTATCTGAGAGATTAACTCACAGCACCCAACCGAGCCAGTGCTGGGTTCACTGGCTCACTCAGTCCTATCTTACCCACTAGTCTCTTGTTCTAAAGCAAAGCATGTCTTTGATACTCGACTAGAAGGAATCTGGAGGCGTTACAGGTTTCTTTTGTGCTTTGCACAGCACAGAGAGTCTGTGTGTGTGTGTGCCAAGGCTGGGATTTCTTTTCTTTAACCCCCCCCTTCCTCCCTCCTTTCTTTTTCTCCCTCGTCCCTTTGCCTTCATCTCCTCCTCCCCTTCCCCCACCCCAAGCACTAAATCAGTGAATCATAAACCTTTTCTCTCGTCTTTTTTTTTTTTTTTTTTTCTTGGTTACCATCACAAACTCTTCCTGCTGTTTCAAAGTTTCTAACCTGCTGTACTCGGGGTTCAAAGTGACCATATTTGGGTGGTGACCACTTCAGAGGAGGTTGAAGGGTGGATAAGGGGTGGGATTTTGGACAGAGAGGGAGGGGGTGGGAGGTAGTCGGGGGGTGTGTGGGTGAGGTTTGACTCCCCTTGGAGATTTTCTTAAACCCATTACATCAGCTTTTTTCTGCTTCATGGGCTCCAAGTCCGGGGCTTTTGTGAGGGTAGAAAATGACCTAAATTGACATTCAGAGTGGTTGTGGTTGGTTAATTGTGGCCAGGCATTTTTGGCATAAATAAAACAAGATTCCAGAGGCCTTCTTCTTTAAGCCTTTTGCAAATTCTGCTCCTTTGTAAGCATGACCTCCAATGAATGTAAAGTACCCATACCCAAAAAACCATGTGAGCTCAAACCCTGCAGATCAAAAGGGAGGAGGGGCATACTATCAGAGAGATTCTAGGAAGTGATAAGAAAAGTAATTGCTCAACACCAATGTTGTGATTCATCCTTTGAAGAAATCTCTACAGTTCTCACCAACTGTGCATCACTTGCATTTCTGCATTTCGAGTGGCCGAAAAATTTTGAACTACCTCAGATTCGATCGCCACAAAGAGGCTGTCAAAGTGGCACATCCGCTTTGGTGCACCATAGGAAGCCGGCCACCAGCAGCACAACCAAGCAGCGAGCACAAAACACCATGCTGTCTCTCAAGCTTTCTTCCAGTCCCACGGCGAGGGGGAAAAGAAGAAGAGTGGGCCGAAGAGGAAAGAGTGGCTGGGCAAACAGTGAGGGGTAAAGGCTCAAAGGGGCCTGGTTGCCCGGGTGAGGGGGACCCGCTGCTCCAACAATGTCCACATCAAGCGTCCGGCTACGGGCCAGGCCCCGCAGAGGTGCGCTCCCAGTGCGCTCGGAGGTCAGTGGCATGGACAAAAGGGAATGGAAAGGCCCTACTCTTGCAGAGCAGCTGGGCTCAGGGGGTATAGAAGCTCAGGACTTGAGAAGAGGTGTGTGTACAAGTGTATGTGTGTGTGTGTGTGTGTGTGTGTTTTGGGGGGAGGATGAAGGGGTAAATGAGAGAAAGCAAGCACAGGATGAAGTGCACTTTCAAATCTCTCAACATATCCAAAACCTTTGGTCTCCTATTGATCATAGAGGTGAAAAAAACGTGACATGCCACGAGCTCCATTAGTATTTTTCCCCTCTGTTAATTCCCATTTCAAAGTTCCACAACAAAGGAAGTTTTTTTTTGATGACTACAACCTGAGAATACTGAAAAACCTTTCCCCATCAGTTTGATACGGCAGACGGCTCGAGATACTACCCTACCCATGGGCTTCAGCCACTGTTGCTATGGAGATGAAGGTAGTTGTAGGCATGAATCAGAGCTGCTGCAAATTTGCAGAATACCTCGTTTCTGCCATTGGGCACAAAACACACGACTATAGATGGTGAATTCATATGATAAGCTGAAGTGTTTTGAACAGCTGAATATTCAAAGTGTTCTTTAACTCCTAATAACCACTTGTGGAGTATGACAGAACTCTAAGCTCATTGACAGAAGTGCACCTTGGGAGTTGTAGTTGACTTTATTCTTTGCTTTTCTCTGCACAAAGCTTGTGGCTTTGCCTGTTTAATCGAAGGCCCAGATATTTTCGAACACAGTTACTCATCTTTTGTACTGATGATCCAACCAGAAGAGTTTATTTCCCATCAAAGCCTTGGGAGTGCTCCAACTGCATGTCATCTAACACCGTCTATGCAGACTTTTACTTCCACAATCTTGGATGCTCCACACAATGCCTCCCACTTTGCAACTGTAAAGCAGATATCCAGCTCAGGATCCCTTTTTTTTTATTTTTATTTTTTTTATTTTACAACACCTCCTTCTGACTGTTTGAAAAACAGTGTACACACATACACAAACCTACACACTCACTCACTCAACGTCCCTCCAAACACACCAATAAAAGGGGGGTGGGGCTGCAGTGGTGATCGGACAAACACTGTTCTTGGAGCTCTGCCGAGCAAGGCTATTGTGCAGGCGCGCGGTAAAGAGACAGAGAGAAAGGTTAGGGAGGGGTGGGGGTGGCGTTGAGGTTGCTTCAATAGCTGGCTCCATCAGTGGGTGGAGATAAAAGGCAGAAAGGTGCTGGGCCAAGTTGAGGCCTGGCCGGTGTGGTGGAAAATGATGGACTTGCAGTGGCAGGTGTTAGCAGGTGGTGCGTGGTCAGAGAAAAGATGTGTGGGCGTTCTATGCAAGTTTGGGTCCAGATAAAACTATTCCAGTTTGGATCTCGTTCCAAGTTGATAAAATACTCACATTTGTTCAGCGTCTAACAAGCCTCTCATCAAATCTTTTATCTTGTCCTAAGAGTAATGTTCAAAAAATTCAGGTAGTCATTTTGCTAAATAGCTAATATGTAATCAATGTTGGAAAACTACTCAATAAATATTAAGTTAATGATTTTTGTTGATTCACGTCGAACGCTGAACCTGAATGGATTTGATACAGCTTGTTATGTTGATTGTCCAGAAAAATGGGGAAATTGTTTACTGAAAGACAAGTTCATGCGGAGGTTTGTAATCTGGGTGAACCAAGCCTTGAACTGTGAACTCCTCTATTCCTTAAGAAAAGAAAAAACAGGACCATAATGTCCAGAAGTATCTTGCATGTGTGCATCCTTTTACTAGTCACCTCAGGGCCACATGGACCGAAGGTCTGGGTGTGGATCCATGTCACCCGGCCATTCAATCCCCCTCATCTCCAACCCAATCGACCCACACCGCCGCCCGAGGGCAGAGTCTGTGGATTTTATACATTCCACTGTGGGAGGGGACACACTTCCGATTATCCCACTTTAGTGGTTTTTAATTTCCAGGACTTCATAAGTTGCCTCGTAGAAAAGGTAATTAAAAAAACATGTAAAACGACATACCCCCTACTACCATGCAAACAAGTTACATAAGATGGGGGGGCATGTAAACCACTCTGCAAATATTCCCGCAACATCCGTGGCAATTAGTGAGAGAGAGAAATTGGCATGAAGTAGACCGTCATGCCTTCTTCACTCCGCCCGCTGAAAAGCCCGCACCTCCCCGAAAATGTATGTTTGTGCCCCGGGCAACAGAACATTTCCCTTTCTGCCGCAGGAGCAAAACAAATAGTCTACACGGGGGCAAGGGGAGAGAAAAGTAAACTTTAATTGGCGTGGAAATAATTCCATTACCATATAGCTCCCTATAAAGGGTGATTTGTTCTTTTGATCACCCCAGAGAGTGTTTATGAAGTCACTGTGGGATCAGCCTGGGCCCAGGGGCAAGGCCAGCCACCAGAATTCCCCCGAACATTTGTTTATCAGCAGGCCGAGTGCAGAGCAGTGCACAAACGCAGTATTGTTCCTCCAGTTCTCGATGGTCATGCTGCCAGAGGTAGGAGCTGACGGGGCCGGGGAGAGAAATGGAAGGGAGTTGAGGGGTTGAGGGCCGACGGTTGGGGAATAAGCAGACCCTGGGGATAACGGCCCCTGAAGGAGTTAAACATCAAACCTGCTTTACACACAAGCACTTCCTGCCATCAGCGTTACCGAGGGCCGCTTTGAAAAGGTAATGCCCAACTTCTAAAGATCAGGTCATTTCACAGCCGAGAGGGCTGTTCCATCGCTGAGTGGTCAGAGCGTTTCCCCCTCCCCTCCTCTCCTCTCTTCACCACGTCGTGGCTTATAAATTATACAATCAAAGCCAACAAGTTCCTCCCACATCCATGCCTTTGTATGGGGATATTTGGAAAAGATTTATCTGCCCAAGAGTTCATGACTCTAGTGTTATAAACCCCTAGGGATCCATGTTATTTGATTTGTTTTTTATTAGAAACAAGGAACCACTTAGTTGGCTGTAACCTCTGGGGCATTTGGCTCCACATCTAAGAGGATTGCAGGTTGCAAGTCCTTCTCTGGAAAAAAAAAAAAAAAAAAAAAGGGACAGCCGTGGTAAATACTGCCTCTGGAGACAAAAAAAGAAGCTGGGAAAACGATGCAAAGTTACAGTAATTGAGACAGGATGTCAGAAAAAAATGCCAACTGCAGCTTTCTCTGCGAGCCAAATATTGTGTGTGCACAGGAATTTGCAGATTTGGCAAATTGTATGGCAATAAATATGAGTCATGCAATGTAGCTGATTTCACTATCTCTTTGATAGCTTCATGTTAAAAAAAAAAAAAAAAAGTGGCTCTGAGCTGATTTATACTGCAGTGTGATTATATGATTTATTTTTAAAACCCAGTCTGCAGGGGCTGTTACTTTGGGCCTCCGCCACCATGTTTGTATTGAACAGCGAGGCATTTGTGAGACTAGACTTTGTCTCTTTGATGGGCAATACAGACCCTTTTGAAACTCATAATCAGCGTGATGAAAATATTAAAAGGAGAGAGGAAGACGGAGGGTCACGGAAGGTCTGTCTGTCGCTGCATCAGCCAGAATTAACATATGACTCACCATGACACCTTGAAGATGAATACCTAATTCTGAGGATGATGAATGCTAGAAGAAGGCGAGCGCATATTCAAATAGCCTGGCAAGTCTGGCCTATTTTTGCATATGAAATTCCATTGCAACTAAGGGTCCGGACCTCTGGGTCCTTAAGGAAAGAATGCGCGACTTGAAATGGGAGACCAAAAGGGCTGCTCGCATCCCCTGGCCTCCCAGCTGGGAGGACAGCATACAGATCAAAGAGGCTCTGTGAATCTTCAAGAGGGGCGATCGGGATAAACTTGGAGGGCATGTGAAGGGTCTGGGAGAGCCCCTGCTCTTCATGCATCGCGTGTGGAAGCCTCGTCTTTTTTTCCTTGGACCGTTTACAGCTTCTCCTGATTTCGTTAATAATTCAAACAACATGAAAAGACCACAGCTAGCCTCTGCCATTAGAGTCCCCAGGGCGTGCTGCGAGCGTACTACAGCGTGAGTCACACAGTCCAGCGAGCCGCGTGTTTACCTCACGTTTGTCTTGGCCAGCGGTGTGGCGCTGTATCAGAGCAGAATGAAGAATGATGGAACCTCTCGGGACAGTCACGGCGGCTCCTTCTCCGCTGAAACACCCTCCTGTGCTTCAGAAGGCAAACAGGAGACATGAAAGCAGCATGTGCACGCCACATCTCAGCTCCGAACCAGCGAACAGTGGCCCTCAGTCAGGAATCAAAGCTTTTTTGTCAGTTTATAATCTCTTTACTCGTCAATTTCCAACATCTGTGCTGAATAAAAGCTTAAAATTCTCTGATAAATGGGAAATAAAAACCTCACAGTTGCAAAGCTAAATGCACTCATGCAAAATCAATTTCATGTGTCTATAAAAGCATTGATCAGTCAACACTTACTATCCTGAAGTGTTTCCCTCAGGATGTGACTGGAATAGATTTTTGAATGACTCTCCAAAGGTTCAATATTTGCTACGGTTTTTATTTAATATGGTGAATATGTCCTTGAAACATTTAGCCAACAAACAGCATAACAAGCAGGCTAAATAATATTGTTCATGCATTGCTTTGAAGCTGTTGAGTTAAACCATATTCTCACCTCCATCATATCAGCATTGAGAAACACCAATCAAAATTCAAATTTACTGAAAATCCAACATCTGCAAAAACCAATTATCCATCTAACCCTATAACCATGTCAAAACATCCAAACACAGGTGGGGATATACGTAGTTGGCGCTGCAGACCATTGGCTCCCACCTGAACCTGTGTGTATAAGTGTACCTGGCATGTCACAATAACAAGGGCTGGTCATGGAGGCAGAGAACAGTGCGTCTTTTGTAGGGAGAACCAGGACGACCAGCATCCCCTGTCGGGCTTCTGCCCCTATGAGAGAGCTGAAGTCTCCCGACCTCCAGCACCTAATCTGCCAGCCAGCCAGGGCCCAGCCCGGAGAAGCCTGTCATCACTACCACAGAGGCCTCTATTCATCCCTGCAAAGACAAAGCCAAAAGTGTACAGCAGCCATCCAAGGCATCCCAAGCATCCAGATATCTACCAGCGATATCATTTTAGGCTTTTGTGAGCCCGTGCTTTGGTTTACCCACCGTTCTCCTCCGCACCATCCCTGCTCTGCGCTCGCTTCACGTCAAGGATTCGTCCGTTTCGTGGTGCGAGGACCTCACATGACACTGCACATCCTTGGTGCAAGGTACCACGTACTGAAACTGGTTGCTAAAAGATCCATGAGAGGTAAATTTAAACTTAACACCCGCTGCAGCAGCAGCAGCAGCAGCTGTTTCTTTGAGGTACGTTCAATGTGAAAACACGCTGCCACATTCTTTAGACAATATATTTCCTATCAAGAAATCTTTGTTGTCATTGGTGGTCTGTGTCTGGGGTGAAGACCAACACATTCATGGTGTTGATGAGATACCACATCATGGAGCTCATTTTGCACCGTTAAACACAAACATAATTACTCTAAAAAGGGACACGAAGAGCAGCACATTAGCATAACACTGAAACATTCAGCATAACATCTTGCTGTTGACTATGACTCAAGGCAGACAGCACCAGCAGTGCTACTTCATCAACAACAAGTTCAAAGAAAAACACATTACATTACAGCCAGTGCTGTTTGACAAGAAAACTCTTTGAAGTGTGCTGCAGAAAAACTACTTGTGTCACTCGTGCGTTATGACTTAGGAGCGAAACTAAAGAGGCAGGTGTTCAGATGACAGTGAGGTTCACATTTGTTCAGAGTTCACATTGCACGCTCCCATGTCAGACCCTTCCGGTCTGGCCCTCCTCTGGCCACACTGGGCCCCGAACTTGGTGGTGAAATCTCCACCTGCTGATAGGATCAGCTGCCCCCCCCCCCCCCCCCCCCTTCTTTCTTCTTCTCTTGGGCATGTGTGGCGGCCACTGATAAAAGAACTGTAGATAAGAGGAAACACAAGCTGTGATGAGGAACACACTGCCAACCAGGAGTAGAGAGCAGAACATCAGCCCAGCGGAGAGAGATAGAGGGAGAGGAGAAAGAGAAGGAGGCAGAGAGGGAGAATCTGAAAGTGATTAAAGAAAGAACACTGGTTAAAAAAAAAAAAAAAAAAGAAAGCTGCTGTGTTACTCCAGGCTAAAAAAGGAGAGACGACAAGACTCTGTCAAACAAAACTTAACAATAATAAATTTAAATCGCCAAAGAGTTATTCCTGGAGGGAAATACCCGCAAACTACATTAAGTCTATACTGTGTATTTCTGAACCAAACCAGCTCCTTGTGAGATTATCATGTGGTTCTGTCAAAAAAACAAACAAAAAGTAACTGCAATCAAGTTCACAGACAAACACCCTTAAATACAGCATAAAGGCACGGTGCTGTGTCCAAACAAGATTATTACGGTACAGAGGATTGTTGTTGTCTTCAGCAAGAACTACTGCAGTGTTTCAGTGCATGATTTTGCAGAAACCCTGCAGCAATGACTACCGAGCAATCACGAACTCCATCGACTCACAACATGGCAGAAATTTCGGGAAAACACAAAAGCAACCCCACTTGCGCCGTTCCCGGCTCAGTTCTTTGGAAAACAAGAGTGAATGTAAATAAATCTGAGCTGTTGACACGGGCTGAGAGTGGAAGGGACAGGTGCCACAATGACTCCAGCGACCTCCAGGGGGATGTATGCATCCCATAGCGGTGTCCCCTTTCAAGATGGACACCGGAGGGGACAAACCAGTTGGTCCAACCAGGGGTGTGAGCACAGCAGCGGGTCACTCTGCTGCAGCCAGGGGAAACACCCTTAGGCAACATAGTGTGCGCTGTTTGTGGATGTTTAGCCATATAATCACATTCCTGTCTCTCTAATGCTACCGACAATTTTTCAGTCTAACGAAGTAGAAAAATCCCTTCCAGTTCTTTCTGAGCTTATTTTTCTTCCTTCATTTTCCCCTTTTGCATATTATTTTGGGGAGAACCACTCTCCTTTTTCCTCTACGCTGCTGGGCACAAGCAGCACTGGAATACTTCAAATGTAATCTAATATATTGAGCTCAAAAGACTCTATTAGCCTGCATTTGACCAAGTACGCCCTGCTCCTGGCCAGGCTTTCTCCTATTGGCTCAGAGTCAACGCAAAGTGTCCTGCTAATCCAACAGTTGTCTGTCTACGCTGAAAGTCACCTCTGAGTCCAGCTCTAGCACTCGTGTCAGGAATCCACAGGCTCTTTGCATACCGAGCGGCCGGATATCCTCTAGTTAAAGAGGGCCCTCAAAGCCAGGGCCATGTGTTGGTCGACTGGGGAGGGCGACAAGGGGGTAGGGGTGTGTTTTTTTTTTTTTTTTTTTTTTTTTGGGGGGGGGGAAAAGGGGGGTGGGGGGTTTTTTTTTTTTTTTTTTTTTTTTTTGGTGGGTGGTGGCAGAGATGTACAGGCAGTGCTTAAAAGGCCTTTAGAGTGACATCAGCGTCACTTTGAGGCGAGACAAAATGGCAGAGCGAGGGCCGAGCGTTCAGGTTCCATAGAAACCAATCCATTTTCCTGCGGATCCTCAGCGCTGTGCACTGTGCCGGCTTAAAGTGCAGTTGCTCCTGCTCCGAGCCCACGGATCTGTGCATCTCTGAATGGCTTTTGTGTTGCTGCCGGGGCAGAACAAAGTGAGTTCAGGTTACTGCACTCCTCCCGTTATTGGCCCACATTGTCTCTAATTATTCCAGCAAACATTGACACAGCATGTGTGGTCTCACATTTATACCCCCCCCTCCCCCCTCCCCTCCCATGTTTAACAGAGTGAGAGAAGACAGGGAGAGAGAAAGAGAGCAGAAAACAGCGAGAGAGAGCTTATGAAAGGGAGGGAAGGAATGATGAGAGAGAAATGTACTTGCATTCACTGGTTTGTCCTTCGTTGTCATACAATTATAGGTGAAATTGCTTCAAGATGAACTAAAACGCTCCGTTGTTTGTCTTGTTTTCATGTCTGTGATGAGAACACAGTGTATACTCAGGGGTTTTCCTCACCTGTCTCCCATGCCGCCTGAGCTCAGGAGAGAACGAACGCACCATGCCAACTCAAGCCTTTAATACATGAGCAACAGAGACCAGCCAACAGGGGGTAGATTGCAAAATGACGAAATTTGCTGGGATGCAATAACCAAAAACAGAAGAGAAACAGTTCTTCTCCACAACTTTAAAGCTCAATCCCACACTCTAATTTGAATTCTGAAGCTTTCCCGTTGCCTGGGCAATTCTAACTCCAGCTTTTGCAAAACAATAATTATGACGAATGTATGCATCAGTAGCTTACCAAATCCTCTGTCCGTGAGTTTAGCTTGGGGCGATGCTGCAGAAAAACTGACCCAAATATGCCACATGTGGTTGCCAATAGGAAATGGTTTAAAGTTAGGCGAAAGGTCGGCCTGGTGTAAAATCAAATCACAAATTTTTATTTTGAAGAAACCATCGCAACGGGCGAGATTAGTAACTGTAAAATTGGCACAACCCTCTTTGGTAGCAGTGCAATAGAACACCTCAGTGGAGCGTTAAACTGTTACTGTAAAATCCAAATACAAGCCTTTCTGAGCAGATCTCCTGCAGATTTTTACTGGAAGCCATTAAAGCAAATGGACTGACTCATGTGTTAGGAAGTACAACATTTTCAGTTTCCTCTCCTCTGATACGTGATAAGATCATGATGTTTTTTTCTGATCAGATTTCAATTACTGATATACTGAAGCCGACTGTTGTACCTTAACCGAGGGGTGTGGGTCATTATAAGATTTTACTGAAGCTCATACCTACATCATGTGCGGGTGGTGATGTTAAGTTCTTTCCTGCAGTGTCTGTGGGTGAACCCTCTGTGCGACAGTCTTTATCTGCTCAGCCATGGTTACTATGGATGCTAACTGCTAACACCCATTTCAGCTGATTTCAAACCAACTGATGTTGCTACAGCTACAGCTGCAAATGCAAAACACATCACATCTAATGTGCCAACACACAAAATATATACAAAACAGTGGGGGCTAAGCAAATGATGGCTGTAGCTTCATATTTCATGAACAGATATGAGAGTGCTATCAATCTTCCTCACCTAACTGTGGGAAATACTTTTCCCAAAATGTCCAACTATTCCTTTAAATGATGCTTAGAAATGTATATTTTGAGCTTTATCTTCTGGATAAATAAATCTACAATACACAAATTATAGATCCTCCTGCATCTGTTATATGAGAGAGAGCGGTGCCTCCAACCGACTGGTGAGGCCACTATCCAAATCTTAGAGCCACATTCCCTGGGATGTGTTTACTTCGAAATGCCTGCGGGATGCATGTCACCCCGGGGGTGACAATTTGACTTTGTCACATGCCTGTGGGATACAGACGGAATAGCAAAAGGCTGTATTGGCCCCTCTTTTTCTGTCATTCCCATCTTCTCCCACTCGATCTCTCGTTTCTCTCAAAACAGCTTTCTGAGAAACTAGACTCCTTGACATGTCCAAGGACAAGTTATCATTAGAGAGCCAAGTGTGTTTGGACAAACGGCCCAAACACTGCCAAGCAAAGAACAGCCAAGATCTCCTTGGTGCCTTTTTTTTTAATTTATTTTTTTAAACTGCTAAAAATTTTACACTGACATATGACAGAAGAACGAATGTGGATAAACAGTGGGGAGGGGGGTGAGATGGAGAAAGCACAGTGACCCAAATAAGGATGTGCTCCATCTCACTCAAAACAAATTGATTGTTCCTTCATATTTTCCTTAATGTTAGTGACCTGTAATCTCAGCCTGAAAAATGTATTCTGGAAAAAAAAAAAAATACCTTGACATTTTTTCTGACAGCAACTTGCAGGGGCAATGAGAGGTGAACAGATGGACTGCAAGGAGACAGAAACGGACCCAGCTGGCCAGGAGTAATTGTCCTGACCTTTTCATATACACTCAGGTTCACAGAGCCAGGGGGGCTCGGAGGAAGAGGGTGGGTTGGGTAGCAGGAGTCCGACATTGCATATAGAATTTGCATGATGAAAAATGTCATATCCATTAGTCTAATTGACTAAGTATCTTTACTGATACTGTCTAGACATCTCTACTCCATTTGCACTTTTCTATCTCGATCATCTAAGGAGATCTATTATAAACCCTCTAATGGATAAATTAAAAAGCCCTGGTGTGTATGGAATACATTTTTTTTTTTTACCCCCAGTCAAGGTCTGAATAATTTATATAGTGAGCATAGGCAGAGTCCCAATCCACAATTTATATTTTCTTATAATACAGCTGCATGGGGCAAACGTATGGTAAAGACACTACATTAAAATTAAAGAAAATCCCATTTAGAAGCTCTACATAGTTCTACATTAAGACCGTCTGTACCAGCACCGTCAGCAACACAGCTTTACTTCAGAGGGTCTCTATGCTTTATACAGCTTCCCACAGTGTTTTATAGGATATCTGTGGTTTGATGATTTGGAGAGCACAGCATCCACAGCATGACGTCCGATTGCAGTTTTCACCTAACAACAGCACTTCACAGGCACAGTGCACCTGCAAACTGACTGAAACAGAGGCAATACGGCAATTACATAAAACTGCTGGCTAAGAATCTTTTTTCTGCGTGACGCTTTGCAGTTCTTTCAGTGACGGGGCTCTGCATCAGGAACCGCCTCCAGTCTTTTGATGCAGTGTCATTACATGTTTTTAAGAGGCTGGCTTGTTCGTAGCACATATAGGCTACAACAAAAATGGGACTAAAAATGAAACCGGCTTCACTTGCTGATTTCAATCAATTATATAATCAATCAATAAATATTAATTGGAGCAATGAAAGATAATTGCCAACTGCAGAATCTATAGAATGTTAATTAAAGGTCCCATATTTTACATTTTTCCAGTGTTTTTTTTTTTTTTTTTTTTGAAGTGTTGATCCATTGGAAGAAAGGCTCTGAGCCTCTCTGCTGATTGGCTGAATGTTTTTTGAGTGATCAAGTAAAAATAAAGCAGATATCAGGTAGTAACACTGAGAAAAACCAAAACCTGCAAAGTTGGAAGGTGCAATGTGCAATGGGCTTGGGGGGGCACGGCTGAGAGCGGTGACTGATTTGTTCTGACATCCCAAAGTTCAAGAAGTCCTGACGGCTCATTTTAAGGCTCAGTGTCTGAATACAGGCTGTGTGCATTTCTCTGCGGACGGAGCGCTTTGAGACTTTCACAGTATCAATATAGAACCTAGACCTGCTTTATAATCAAAAAAGACATGGAAATTTATCTTCACACAATATAGGACCTTTAAAAACTACTCTGATAATTGTTTAATTGTTAAGTCATTCATCAAGCAAAAACATAGCAAGCTACTTTTCTCTGCTGTACAGCACTGTAATTTGAATATCTTTGGTTTCGGGGCTGTTGGTTGGACAACATTAAAACACATTTCTTTGGGTTCAGAGGAATTTTTGGGGGGCATTTTTCATTATTTACCGAGATTCCACAGCCTAAACGATGAACTGAAAAACAGAGTCAAAAGGTGAATTGATAAAGAAAAGAATTGTTATTTGCAGCCCTAAATGGAAGCTTTTCGTATGAATTGTGTTTTGTCTCTATCCATTCAAGTACAGCCATTAGCCGGATGGTCCTGTGATAGTCATGAATTGCTACAGTCTACATTGCTGGAAACAAGGAGGTCTCTTCTTTACAAGCAGCAACAAAGGCTTTGTGCTGCAGCCCTGACTTCAGAGTCCGACCCAGGATGCAGGAGTTAAAAGACCGACCTCCGCATGAACTCCAAATAAATAAAAGTGCAGCTGTTTACTGCTAATGTAACATCAAAGCGACGTACAATCACAAAACAAGGGTGAGGAGAAGATGTGGTTCCCCTGTTAAACAGCAGGAATTAAGGCAGGAATGTTGCGCCTTTATCCTATATAAACGGTACGAACATGGGCCGGAGAGGCATTGACGTTCCACCTATACGCCGGCAGCGGAGGTAGTCACAGAGCCAAACTGACATCTGTCAATGAGAGAGAATGAGAGAATCCAGGATGGCAAGACAGTAACACCAACACTGTGGTGTTACACGTCACGCCTCTGATTCTGGAACGCCGGCGTGCTATCTGAAAACCACACACCGGGGCGGCATCACGCCACCTTTGTTTGGTTGAGTGTAAACAACCAAAGGCGGCAAAATGAAGGGTCTTTTTCACAGGAACATCGCAGGATCTCTCTCTATAAAAAAAAAAAAAAAAAAAGAAAAAAAAAAAAAAAAAAAAAGAGGCTGGAGGCATTCGAATAACCTTTGGCAAACCAATCACCAACAGCGAGTTATTGCTGTGCGTCTTCAACGAGATAGGTACTTTTCCTGCAGTGTGAGCCTCTCCACTGTCATGGGAGCTGTCAATGAGTTATCAGCCTGATGATCATGGGGGCATTTTGAAAGGATCCGTGGTCACGCTTGGTTTAACAGACATTACAAGGAGAAGTACATGCACACACTCTTTGCCTCCACACGTGTACCCACACACACAACACACACACAGACACACAGGCCCTGTATAAACTTTACAAAGAACAGAGTCAACTCTGTTCACCTGTTGTGTACTTTAGAGACGCCCAGTGGATTAAAATATCTGCTGAAATCAGATAAAAAATCGTTTCCTGTTTCAAGCCCTCCATCAGAAACGTAAATAAAACTTTCTTCACCAGGATCCGTACGCTAGCATAGCGCCAGGAGGTGACCCAACACCTCCGCCTGCGAGGTGTTCTTAACTCTCCGGCTTCAACCAAACACTCAAAGTATTTTTTCCTCACCGTCTTGTGCAAGGGAACA
Organism: Seriola dumerili; assembly: GCF_002260705.1. Taxonomy (NCBI): domain Eukaryota; kingdom Metazoa; phylum Chordata; class Actinopteri; order Carangiformes; family Carangidae; genus Seriola; species Seriola dumerili. The sequence goes on along the minus strand of NW_019174432.1, from coordinate 1,173,827 downwards.
CCTCCACCTTTATTTGTATGGGAGCGGAATTAGCTCGAAGGTCTACAATTACATATCAATTGAGTTTTGCAGCGCCGCATATCAGGGCCGGCATTAGTCAGAGAGGCCTTTGAAGAGTTTGGCCCGGCCCTCATTCACTCTCTTCTTCCCTCCTCCGCCTCCACCATCCCTCCCGGCACTGCCTTTTGATGTTAGCGCGTGGAGCTGCGCCGAGCGTCGCGGCCTCCCAGGCCTCCCCGCCTCGCCTGATCCTATCTGCTCAGGCGGCACATTCATGTGGTTTACACCCGCAGCACGACTCCCGGCAGCTATTCACTCCAGCCCTGCAGGCCCCCCCTGTTCAGGGTCCAGGGCCTGGAGAGCCAGGCAGCATGGCCTGAGCAGCCCGATGGGGGTCCAAGGGAAGTACAGGAGGCATTGTGGAGGCTTTATCAAAGCCCTAGGCTGTATTATGGAGCTTTTATTGGCGTGCTAATGTCAGTGAATGTACTGTATTTGTAGATTCATAAAAGTAAGTTACACCTGACCCTTGAGGATTAAGGTTTTACTCTTACAACTCCGGAAATAGCGACTCAACTTCTCTTTGGTTGCAACTATACTGCTGAAAATGAGCTATCCTTCAAAAATAAATATTAAACTTCATGAGAATAAACAAACAAGACAAGCGAACAGGAAATGGAAAACCAGTATAGCCATGATGCTGGGACGACATAAAAACAAAGCCAATTTTTCATTCAAAAAAATCTAGGGCGCATCTTCAGCAACAGGGAGCGCAGGAGGAGGGAAGAGCGTGATATATGTTCACTGTGGAGCTAGAAGACACGCAGCACTGCCAGACAAAAAGAAAAAAAGAATGCAGAGATAACCCAGCTTGTTCATCTCTGCCCAGCAACCTCCATCCTAGACCGGTGTCCAGTGGCTCCTTATGTGTGTCAAAAAAGTTTTGGGGGGGGAGTTTGCGGTAGTTGTTCAGTAATGAGGAATATCCAGGCCTGAACACAAAGGGGGGCAAGAGGTATGATTGGATTGACTTGCTCGTCACATGAGAAAAGCTGGGTTTAAATCTCTGCAATTTTTTTTTCTTTTTGTCTGGCAAAAGTGCTGGCGTGTCCTTCTAGCTCCACAGTGCATATATCACTGGCATCTCTCCCTCCTCCTGCGCTCCTGTTGCGAAGATGCGCCTAGATTTTTTGAATGAAAAATGGCTTTGTTTTTTTATGTGTCGCAGCATCAATGGCTATACTGGTTTTCCATTTCCTGTTTCGCTGTTCTGTTTGTTATTCTCA
>NW_019174432.1:889406-1172516 GCF_002260705.1 Seriola dumerili | reverse complement strand
CACTGTGGTGTTACACGTCACGCCTCTGATTCTGGAACGCCGGCGTGCTATCTGAAAACCACACACCGGGGCGGCATCACGCCACCTTTGTTTGGTTGAGTGTAAACAACCAAAGGCGGCAAAATGAAGGGTCTTTTTCACGGGAACATCGCAGGATCTCTCTCTATATAAAAAAAAAAAAAAAAAAGAGGCTGGAGGCATTCGAATAACCTTTGGCAAACCCAATCACCAACAGCGAGTTATTGCTGTGCGCTCTCAACGAGATAGGTACTTTTCCTGCAGTGTGAGCCTCTCCACTGTCATGGGAGCTGTCAATGAGTTATCAGCCTGATGATCATGGGGGCATTTTGAAAGGATCCGTGGTCACGCTTGGTTTAACAGACATTACAAGGGAAGTACATGCACACACTCTTTGCCTCACACACGTGTACCCACACACACACACACACACATGCACACACTCTTTGCCTCACACACGCGTACCCTCACACACACACACACACATGCACACACTCTTTGCCTCACACACGCGTACCCTCACACACACACACACACACAGACACACAGGCCCTGTATAAACTTTACAAAGAACAGAGTCAACTCTGTTCCACCTGTTGTGTACTTTAGAGACGCCCAGTGGATTAAAATATCTGCTGAAATCAGATAAAAAATCGTTTCCTGTTTCAAGCCCTCCATCAGAAACGTAAATAAAACTTTCTTCACCAGGATCCGTACGCTAGCATAGCGCCAGGAGGTGACCCAACACCTCCGCCTGCGAGGTGTTCTTAACTCTCCGGCTTCAACCAAACACTCAAAGTATTTTTCTCACCGTGCTTGTGCAAGGGAACACCTCCACCTTTATTTGTATGGGAGCGGAATTAGCTCGAAGGTCTACAATTACATCATCATTGAGTTTTGCAGCGCCGCATATCAGGGCCGGCATTAGTCAGAGAGGCCTTTGAAGAGTTTGGCCCGGCCCTCATTCACTCTCTTCCCTCCTCCCCCTCCACCATCCCCTCCGGCACTGCCTTTGATGTTAGCGCGTGGAGCTGCGCCGAGCGTCGCGGCCTCCCAGGCCTCCCCGCCTCGCCTGATCCTATCTGCTCAGGCGGCACATTCATGTGGTTTACACCCGCAGCACGACTCCCGGCAGCTATTCACCCAGCCCTGCAGGCCCCTCCCTGTTCAGGGTCCAGGGCCTGGAGAGCCAGGCAGCATGGCCTGAGCAGCCGATGGGGGTCCAAGGGAAGTACAGGAGGCATTGTGGAGGCTTTATCAAAGCCCTAGGCTGTATTATGGAGCTTTTATTGGCGTGCTAATGTCAGTGAATGTACTGTATTTGTAGATTCATAAAAGTAAGTTACACCTGACCCTTGAGGATTAAGGTTTTACTCTTACAACTCCGGAAATAGCGACTCAACTTCTCTTTGGTTGCAACTATACTGCTGAAAATGAGCTATCCTTCAAAAATAAATATTAAACTTCATGAGAATAAACAAACAAGACAGCGAACAGGAAATGGAAAACCCAGTATAGCCATGATGCTGGGACGACATAAAAAACAAAGCCAATTTTTCATTCAAAAAATCTAGGGCGCATCTTCAGCAACAGGGAGCGCAGGAGGAGGGAAGATGCAGTGATATATGTTCACTGTGGAGCTAGAAGACACGCAGCACTGCCAGACAAAAAGAAAAAAAGAATGCAGAGATAACCCAGCTTGTTCTCATGTGGACGAGCAAGTCCAATCCATCATACCTCTGGCCCCATTGTGTTGCAGCCTGGATATTCCTCATTACTGGAACAACTACCTGCACCCACTGACACACATAAGGAGCCACTGGACACCGGTCTAGGATGGGAGGGTTGCTGGGCAGAGATGAACACGATGGGGTCGCAGCTTCCACCTGAAACTGATTTGTCCCCATCTGGCACCCCCTGTAAATGACCTTTGCCACGGTTCTGTGGGAATCCATTAAGAGGAAACAAAAGGAGGAGAAAGAAAAACGGCAGGGTTTCTGACAGAGGGCCTGTCAAGGAGAAGCCTCGCAACATTAATATGATGCATTAGGTCGACGGTGATAATGTGCACAAGACCAGTAATGGCTTCCTCGAACAATAACCAGAGAAATTGAAACTAGGGTTAAAACATGATGGTATGAATCAAAATGACAACAGGGCAGGATCCTCATTAACAGCAACATTATGTTTTCTTTTAGACATATGAGGCTGATAATTATGTAATGATGTACACAAAACAAAGAACTTTGAACCCTGTGTTCTTGAACTTGGGTGAGTGGGACAGATCTGTGATAAGACCTCTCTCCTTTCATGAAAACAAACACAAGCAGTAAAAGGACTGAGGGCACAAGGATAGAAGTATATAGAGAGGTAGTAGGAGGAGGAGGAGGCAGTGAAATGGACTCCCTGCTCCACTGCTACCTTCCCAGTCTATTGGCAAAAAAAAAAAAAAAAAAGTACAACAAAAGGGGAGGCTGGCGTTGTGGCCTTCCACGGTTAGTCAGCACATTCCTGGCAAACAACAAAGCATGCCTCTGCCTGGATGAGCCACTGTGAGCATTGTCATTTCATAACCCTCGACCCCTTAGCCTTTGTTTTGCAGACCCTCTGTGTCAGTGGATAAAAATGTGGGCTGATGGGATGGACTGGGCCTTTCAGCGCCGTTTCATCAAACGCACACAGGCTCACCAGGGGCTATTCAGAAAGTGAAAATGCCCACTTCAGACCCCTTCTTCGTCTTTGAGTTGTTGCAAATATGCTTTAAAAATAACCTGTGTGAAGACAGGTTGGTGTAAAGAAAAAAAAAAAACATTTTTTTTCCACCTGTCAAGGTGTGACGTTCTGTTATGGTGCATTTCCCACTGCTCATCACAGAGAAATCACAGCCTCAGGGCAAAGATGAATTAACATTTCCTCATCACTGGTGTGTAAAGCAGGGGACAAACACAAAGACATTCATACAAATGAGCTCGGACACATAATCAATAGCAGATCAGGAGGAGAGCGACACGGGGGAATAGGGTTCCCCTGGGAGAGACCTGGATACTGGAGAGAGAGAGAGCGGCAGCAGCAGCAGCAGCAGCAGCAGCAGCAGCAGCAGCAGCAGCGAGCATCAGCGCTGACTGCTAATCTCTCCTGGAGTGGAACATCAAAGATCGGCTCAGCCACTCAGCCCACTGGAAACTCACATAGCTACTGGGGCCACCAGTACCAACATGCACTTGTTCCAGGTGGAGCTGTGCAGTGAGCGGGAATGAGAGGCTCAGAGAGAAAAGACACAGAGAGGAGAAGACAGAGTAAAAGAGCCAGGGGCAGGAGAGGAAACAGGGGCCACTGGTTTGGGAGACAGTGTTGGCCAATTAAAAGAAGTCTGGACAAGTACTAAGATATCCAAGAGGAAGTTAGGCGCTTTAAGACTGACATACACCTGCACACTCACTGCAGACTCTCAGTGTTTTCAGTGAAGGGCTAAAAGTGGAATACTAAACCATTTATATACATTTATATTTACAGGATTTTATTATTTATTATTTTATATTTTCATTATATTATTAGCAGGTTGACAGGGTGGGGTGGGGCGGGGGGGACAAAATGCGATAAAGCTTGCCAGAAACCACCGACACAGCCAAAGTGACATTCCACTGCATGCTGGTTAAGAAATAGTTGTAATCATCACTCCAAGTCGTTCTCATGCAACATGGAACGCATGGCAAATTTTGGCTGCATCAAGAAAGAGCAGACTGGTGGTGAGGGGTGAGAGCGCGTGTGTGGGAGTGGGGTGTTAAGCAAGAGAAAGAGAAAAACAGTTTAGTCTGTTCTATTCCGAAAAGGGGAGAAACGCAGCCTCAAATTACTTTGGCTGGGACATGAAAGTGAAACAGGGTGGCGGTTAAGAGACGATAGCACTTAAAATACAGCTGCAACCGCCAAGCCAATAAATGGAAAAAAGTAGGGAGCAGCACTTTTAACCTTTTAAACCAGCGTTTGTGTACTGCTACTGTTGCTTTGGCGCTGGGAGTGGCCCGATCCCTGGCACCTCCCGTCTGGGACCGGCCCATTATGGCCTCTTGGGGTTTCCAGCCTGTGGTGAGAAAGCGCGCTGGATGCCTTAAACCACTAAAGCTCTCATTATAGTCTAAATGCAGAGCGACACAACTCCTGCCAGCTCCAAGGTAGGAGCTCCAGTATTTAAGCTCATCGTTGTCTTAGCTCAAAACCACCACTTTCCCCCTGCACATCCATTCAGAGAAAAAAAAAACTGCCACTTTCAAAGAACCACATCATGAAGTCTCCCAGCTATAGTTACTGGCACTTCATGCACATGGAGATGAAGTTCAAAGGTGAAACAGCTCGTGGGTGTTGGGGAAACTATAGCCTCTTCTTCCTGACGCTGGATTCAGAGGATGCTCTGTGTCCCTTCGGAGAGGAAGTAGGAGAAAGCCACATTATTCCCTCTGGTTCTGGCCGACGACACTATGAGTTCCATCTGGTCCTCGCGGTGCCCCTGCCACGTCCCTGCCTCAGCTCCTCACTCACATGCTGACAGCACGGGCCCGCTGGAAATCAGAGGCAGATGTGCACTCGTGCAGTGCATCGCAGCTCATCTCGCTACAGGAAAGACAATTTGGCGTCTGGGAGATAACAGAGAATGATGAACAGCAGATGGCGTCTCTCCTCTCGCATCACACGCGTTCTAATCGGGAGGGCTGTGCGAGCGCCGTCAACGATGATGTCAATTGTGAAAAATACGGTGACGGGCAGTCAGTCACAGACGGAGCTGACGGCACAGTGAGGCTATTCCTGGAATTACATTATCAGTTCATCTGGAGGCAGAGCGCTTTCAGCCCGTTAAGCATCCGCTGGCTTTGTCAACCCACACCACTGTCCCTGTTCACACCTGGGAGTCTCAGTTGGGGGGGGGTGATTTGGTCATACCATCACTGCCCCGCTTAACAGGCTCAACTCAAGTCAAAACTGCTGCTAATATGTGGACAGGTATCAGAAGACTATCATCATTTCTAAACTGTGTAAGATATGAAATCACAGCACTGAGTTGTTCACTGCAGGTGCTCTGAATCAGGCTTTTGGGCTTTGGGCCTAAAGCGCTGCTGCCTTTCCATTTTAGCGGGACATTTTCATTAGCGTAATGTAATCAGGAAGTATTTAAATCTGGGACAAGGGGTGAATACAATTAACCACCTGACAGGATGGGCAGCCTGCAGTCCTCTGGCCACCAAGAATCAGAGTTAACAGCTGATGCTGTAAATATTCTCTCAAGGTCGTCCCAGGGAAATGTGTGTTGATGTCTAATTTCTTGACAGGATGATTTAAAGACACATTGATTACTTTGCTATTACATAGTCAAACTGGAGCAATCACAGAAACTGGCTTGAGAAGCCCGGGGCTTGGCACTGTGGCCAAATCTGCATCGTCAGCGTCAGCCCCCCCCCCCCCTTACAGCAGAGTGAGAAGCAAATTAACTTAATTTATTATTTTTGGCCCCAGCAACGTGTGCCACTTTTCGCACTCTTCAGGCAGAGCTGAGCGGGTGTTAGCTTTAGGGAATTAGCAAAGGCGAGTTGAGAGTGTATGAGCAGAGGCTGTGGTCGGGTCTTTGCTCAGGAACACTGCCAAGCCCCCCCTTTCCCCTGTATTTGAACCCATACCTGCTGAGGTCTGGTCACTACTGTACACACACAAGGTAACGCAAACCCCTCAGGGCTCTGTACAAACTGCAGAGAGAACTAGAAGGCCCCTTAAAACCTCAGGCAGACCAAATCAAGCAGCCTATTCACTGTGCACGAGGAGGCTCAGACCTTTAAAGCAAAAAGTAGTCAAGTGCAATGGTGGCAGAGGTCAATGTGGACGCCTGAATGCACGAGAACCTAAATATTTGTCTTCAACCCGATTCCAGAGTAAAATTATATCCGTTACAACACCGCAGCAATTTCCCAACACGTTACTGCGATGTTATTTCACAAGTATAGAACCTGCAAGTGGGGAATTTGATACCATCTCAAAATTATACTCTTCAGGTTGTATGGATGTCATTCGTTGTCAGTTTCAGCTTTCATAAATCTTTGGTAGAATACATACTGTAAGGAATTCAAGACAGTACACTGTGCTGGACAAACTGCCCCTCATTACAGCCTGACAAAATATAAGCTGCCTCTAAGTGGTCAGAAAGCTATGTTAGCAAAGAAAGCAAACCTAAATAGATGTGGTTTTCGATGTAAAGCTGAGGTCCGACGTTTCTGTGTGGTTACCAAGTGGCGCCAAATGGCCATCACTGTGTATAAACAGGGGCCATTTTTGTGCTGAGTATCCCCTAATTTGATCCCCACATATCATCTTCCTTTCAAAGTAAAGAGTTTTTAGGGAGAACAAAAAAAAAAAATGCAGTCATGCACTGGAACGATGCTGCTGTGCGGTGGCGGATGCAGCCATTGTTGCAGAGTGGCGAGGGGTGGATGGGGGATGCTACCAGCTGTGTCAGGTCAGTATCAGTAATGTGCAACTGAGGTGCTGCATATGACGGCTCGTGCTAGAGTGCAGATAAAATGCTATGTCACAATCAAGGTTTCTTGTGCACTACTCAATGCAACGTGGTGATTAAACTCAAAAATGTGTATTCGCAGCCCACCCCACCCCTCAACTCTTCTCAGCACAGGCTGCATTGAAACCTGTCCTCCCAACACAAACCAATGATCTCATGGAGCTGAATAGTTTCTTCAGGCCGAGGCCACACTTCAGCAGCTACTGGCATTCATAGAAAAGATGAAAAAAAAACCCTTCAACCATCATTTCTGCTGGGGCTTGCGAAAGATTTGTTCATGGAGTGACACCTTAACTTTCATCTGCTGATCACAAAGTTCATCTCAACCGATTTCACATTAAATTTTTTCAAAAGGATGCAAATTCAAATGAATATGTTAGAGGTCAGGAAATGAAAACATGAAACATCAACTCTCCGGCACATGACTACACCCCAAAACTATTTGCTGCCTTACAAACAGTGGCCAAGCAGCTTAAAATTTCAAATAAACACTTGGCACTGAGGAAAAAGCTTCATATTTTAATGACTTCTACTCAACACAAAGTTGGCCGGTTGATCCGAGGTTAACCCAGCTCCAGCCAAGTGCACTTGTCATGTTTTGGAGGGGGGTGGGGGGCAGGGAAAAAAAAAGAAGAAGCTGGGAACATGAGATGAAGGGGTGCTTCTATGATGACCAATCATTCATTCATTCTTTATATTCATTTTTCAAAAGCCTTAAAATAGTTGCTAGTTGGCCTAAACCAAGAACATGCAACTTCAAAGGCGGCGTTGATGACGGCTACATAGTAACAGGCTACAGGCGGCGGGACGTGTGGGTGAGTTTACACGCTGCTACGGTCAATAAAAACAAACATATTCCGCTATTAAAACCAACTTTTTTCGGATGTAAAAGTCGCTATTTGACCAAAAGTCGCCGCTGGAGCGGATAAACAGACAAAACTAAAGCCCAAGTAGTAGTAGTCGCAGCCTTGTTGCTCTTGTAAAACGTGTAAAGCTTGCTCCGGTAAAGAGGAAAAAAAAAAAGTTTACAAACTTCTTGGAAGCGGTGGACGGTTTATCACTTCTTTTTTTTTTTTTTTTTTTAAGGAAACCCGTTCTCTAAAGTGTGCGTTTCAAGATGAGGGCAGTTAACAGTGAGGAGTGATCGCCAGACATCAACAAAATAACCTGCAAGAGCATGTTTTCCCTGTGAATGAATTCCACAAGATAGGAGCCATCTTGTGACCGCATATGCTTGCAAGCTTAGTACCATCCTCACACTGCCTGCATACACACACATATACACACACACACATACACACTATATACAACTCTTGTCAACCCCCCAGCCCCCGTGGAAAAAGTTTTACGAAGGGCAGCTTGGTGAAATTACACCCCGGGTCCCGGTAGTGTTACTCGGGACTGCTGCTTGTCATTCCCCCGTAAGAAAAAAAAAAAAAAAAGACACTTTACACGTACTTGAACGATCTCCCCCTCCGCGCTGATAGTGGCTCCTGCTTTGGAGAACCGTCCTTGCAAGCCAGTCGTGTAAGTAGTATAATCTCCATTGGGACTGGACTCGAACAGAACCACTTCCACAAAGGCAGTGTCCTTGGCGAAAACGGTACCAAGAGAAGCGGCGACCACCAAGATCACCAGGACCACCGAGTCGGGTACGCGATCTGAGCCTCTCCTTGGTAAAATCATCATCTTGCCGGCTGGATCTGCGCCGATCGGGACATAATTTCACACGGATTAATTAATCGGGTGAAGGTAATTGAAACCAGGTCTATGCGCGCTACGGGCGATGCGTCAAAAGAATCAGAATTGTGCAATAAGAGCTGAGCCTGGGCTGAAGCGTGTTATTTCACCACTGCAAGCCTTGTCAATTACATTGCCTGCAAACGCTCCCTCTCTCTCTTTCTCCCTCCCTCTCTCCCTCTTTCTTTCTCACCCCCCCGCTCTCCTCCTCCCCCTCCTCCTCCTCCTCTACAAAGCGGATCTCCTTTGATCTCCAAACACGTGATTTTTTTTTTTTTTTTTTAGTTTTTTTTTTTTCCTCTCTCTCAAAAGGGTTATATCCCCACCCACCAATCTTTCTGACCCTCTCCCTTGCACTCCCCATTCTGAAGTGCCAGCACTCAGTTAAGGAGGCACCGCGGACTTCGCTGAGCAGCGACGGGGGGAACTTATTGTTTGAAAAATCATCAAGTTACGCGTTTAAGGTTGAGTTATTTCAGTTTTACCGTCTTGACTATGAACCGGGGACTACATTTTCAGCCACTGTTGAAATCCCGGGCGGTCCGGCGGCATTTTTTCCCGAGTTTGACACGTTTTTCGCTGTGGTGCCACCTTAAAACAAACACTACCCTCCTCAGGACGCTTCATGATTTAACCGGGCTAATTTTTCAATCAGATTCCGATATGCTCCCCTACAGTTTACAATGTAGTTAGGCTAACTGTTTGCAACATCTCACTTTAAACGAGCTGTGCAAAGTTTATTTTCCTTTTTCTTGATGCATTCTGTTCTGACAGGAATAAGGAACGTTTACCAACAAGAAAATCAACTTTTACTATCTATCTATCTATCTATCTATCTATCTATCTATCTATCTATGTATCTATCTATATATCTATCTATCTATATATCTATCTATCTCTGTCCTCATATCTCTTTAGAAATTGAATCAATACTTTGCTCAGTTATACACAAGGCAGTTCATGTGCACAACACATAACTGCACCAGTCTTTAGACAGATGGGTCTTCAATTAACTTGCCTTTGATCTCCAGAGCCGTTGTGCTCATCACTACAGGCCTGACAAGCTAATCACACATCATTTCAGGCATTTTACAAACCTCAAAATGTTTACAAGCAATTTGACATGATTTCTATCTACAGAAAGTTAAATTTGTGGCCGGTTTGAGACGTTACAATGGCGAGCGAGCTTATGATTCATCGTGCATTTATTGAGACGCATCAGCTTTATTATGCTCTTTGCAATTGGCAGAGATCTTTTATTCTTCTTTTAAACAAACTGTTGCTGTTATTCACTGCAGAGGAAGGCAGTTATTTTTCAGTCGTTCTCTGTTCGGAATAAAAAAAGTCTATTGTGAAACTTGCATGCAGAACCGTTCCTGGAGAACACGTCTCAGACCTTTCCTTTTCAGCGTGTGAGAGCGTTCATTATGTGTCTGCAAATAAAGCACACTGTGTCCTGAAAGAACACAGACACACTATCTTTTTATTCCCCACAAAAGAAGATGATTTGAATCTTTGTGCGACTGAACAATTCATGGAAAGAGCACATAGTGTACTGTGCTATGTAATGAATGAAGGTTACATCTTGAATTGAGTGGACGATATAATGTTGAGTATAATCTCTCAGTTGAAAGAAAGAAACTTGACATTTGTCAAAATATCACACAATAATAATGTATGAAATTGGAAAATGGAAAGGCCTGTTTCCAATAGTTGCAAAGAAAACACTCAGGTGTTTTTAAGCTCCCAAATGAAGGGTGAGCTCTGCACAGTGATAGATGTCCAAAAAGGCCCAGAAAACAAGGTCTCATCTTGCTGTCAGCTGTGTGGCAGTGTGATTATGAAAACCAACTGTGAGGACTTTTTAGGTCAAGAATGCAGCCGCCTCTGGAAGAAAGCGTGATGGTCAACATGTGTTCAGACTCAAAAAAAAGAAAAGAAAAAAAAAAGGCTGAGTGGAAAACAATTCAAAGCCGAAACGTTAGAAGTTCTTCAGCACCTCCAGCATGACAATAATTTACAGATCACATTGGACGTCACTCTGTTTTATGAATCCTGATCCACACCACATGTGCCATATCAGTCTTGTGACACTTAACTCTGTTTCTATTTCTCTCGCTCTCACACACAAAATCAAATGCAGATACATTATGACTCTAAACGGATAAATCCATAAATGATGGGACTTTAAAGGCACAATGCCTGCAAGCTTAATGATGAAGTGAAATTAGATTTACTAATGGACCACAAAATGCATTAGGGCAACAAGTTACAGTGATCCAATTACTGTCAGAAGGTCTTGTTCCTCTTTAACTGCAAGTCTGCCCTCTGCTGGTTACTGCAGGATTTCAATCCACGAGAGATGTTTAAAGCTGCAATGCCACTTTTGTAGTTCCCTAACTTAAATGTTCACATGGTTTACTTCCCAGATTATTTAGCAGTGTATGGTGACCATGTGGCCCTTTTTTTTCTTCTTTTTAAATATATTGTGATGAGAATACGCCTCATTATCTTTCCAGATAAATAGTTGACCCCCCACCCCCCCTGTATGAGGTTGTCATTCGACAGCAGCTGTGGATCCTCTCCTGACGCTCCAGTCTCTCTCTGCACCAGTGTTTAAACTCGGGGCCACCCTGAGAAGAATCAGCTGTCTGCTTGTTTAGGCTGAGAGAGTGCTGAGAATAAGGATGACTTTGAGGGATGATGGCTGGCCTGACTCTCTGCTTCACTGTGCCATCTCTTCCAATTGGCTGTTCTGTGAGGAGATATCCGTGGGGTTTTCCTTTTTCCAGTTGAACATGGAGTGAGACTCATTGGCTAATTTAAGACATTTCACGTGATACTGCAGAGCTGAACCGCTCTTTCCGCTGCTCTTTTCTCCTTTAGTCAAACACTCGCTTCTCTTTCCTTTCTTTTCTGACTCTGGCTAGAGCTGAAGAAATAGGCAATTAAGCAAGTATTTAATCAACAGGAAAAAAAATAACTATTCTGCACTATTTTGATAATCGGTCAAGTGTTTTAAGTCAAGATACAAAAGATTACCTGATGATTTGCTGATTTTCCTTGTTTTATGTGATTTTAAACTGTTCTGTCGGAGCAAACAACCGCCACTTTGGATCTCACAAATTCAAATGGCCATTTCAATTATTGTCAACATATTTTGGACCAAACAATTACTCTATTAATCACAAAAATAATCATCAAAGTAATCGATAACAAAAATAATGCTTAGTTGTCGCCCTGACATACTGCTGATTTCTCCCAGTTTTACCCAACACAGATGTTTATTTTGTAGATGAACTCATTTTAAATGTGGCAGCGTCAAGGGGAATACAATCATATAAATACTTGTACGAAAATAAAACTGTCTTTAATTTATGTTGGTGGATGTTTGCTTAGTTTTCAGCATCATTATTTGCTTTAATGGTGTCCTCGTTTCTGCAACCTTATCTGTTGTCCCATTTACTGTGTCCAAGTCCTCACGTGTCTGAGCAGCTTATCCCCGAGCTACGTCACTCTTTGACAGATTTAGACACATCATTATTATTTAACTGTAATGATACTCATTGTTTCTGTAAATTGTTTCTGTCATCGTGAATAAGGATTTGTCCTTAATCGACTTGCCTGGATAAACATATAAATATGAAATAAACACCAGATCACGGGTTACTAATAATATCCAAAGGGAACATTTGAATGTTTGATCAGTCCTTCAACGCTGCACTATGTGTACCAACCGGGCTCCCAGCCTCTGTGAATTGTCCCTTTGTTGGCATGGTGCTGACGTTATGTTTTAATGAAGGAAGGAGATGATGAGGAGGGGGAGCATTTACATTCATGGCTCCCAGAAGAGCGCATCACTGCAGCATATTATTACATAAAGCAATTAGGGGGCCCCACAGACCCCAGATTATGGGAGATGCTTTCCCCATGACTATTGACTTCAGCCGGCTCAGAGCATGTTGCATGTTTGCAATGATGTCACTGCACAAACCCCAGTGGGAAACTCTCATGAAATGTTTTGAGTTGAATCTTAAGTTGAGAGGAGAGAGGGGGGAAATGACAGCACGGACGGAGGGATGGTGGGGTGTCCTTTGGTAATAATAAGTCTGAGACCACTTTTCCATTCACGGAGATGTGACCTTTGGACCCCGCTCTTTATATCTATATATATGTTTATGGAGTGCCTTCCCAGACAAAATAAGATGTGAAATTAAAGCGGCTGCAATTGATTTATCTATAATAACAATGCATGAACTGACAGCCTGAAAACCATGTGATAATGTGCTGTTAAGTTTCAGCTCATCATAGTCGTCTGGCTCGTAACTTTTACACAACTCTAAATGAACATTAATGTTGCTCCGTAACAGCTGGATGCCTAAATAAGCAACAGTCTGCTTATGACAAAAAAAAATCAGTTAACGTGGGTTTAAAGTGAGACTATGTAACTTATGAAAGAAGAAATGGCACAATCTTAATCTTTAGAAATGAGACCTGAGAAGTTGAGATCATGAGCAATGAAAATGTAACCTTGCTAAATTTAGCACACCCAGGATCTCTGCTGCAACAGCTTTACTTGTTCTGGTAGAAGTAGCTTGTAGTGGCTAATGCTAGCAAACCAAAAACAGATACTGCTGCGTACGTGATACATTTCTTCATCAGTTTGCTCATGTTATGGTTTTTCTCTACTTGTGCTTCTGCTACTCAACATTTAAGCTCAGTAAGTGCACCTCATGATGCTGTCTTCTCAAGAGTGGAGGGAAGTGATAGGAAATGCAAAGTGCCATTTCTGGGAGTTTCTGCTTGTAGGTGATAAAAGTTGTCACAGCATCCACCCATTAGGCATAATGTAAGTATCCTCCTTAAAGTGAGACTGTGTAACTTTTAAAAGAAGAAAAAACACATTGTTCTTCTTACCAATAAAAAGTTGCATTATAAGCTCCTGCTAATTTTAATATAGTCAGGAGTTTTGCTACTGCAGACATACTCCATCTAGTATTACCAGTAGCTTATGGTGGCTAATGTATGCTAACATTAGCAAACCTTAGCTAGATGCTGCTTGAGCACTGTGTCAGTTCACTGATAATATACTCTTTTCTACTTGCTACTGTTATACATGGCACAAAACATTGTCTCATTATTGTCACTTATGGCCACAGTGCTCATTGTGCAGCAGAAGTACAGACTTACTTTAAATGAGTAAATAACATCACATAGAAATCAAAGACTTAAAATTAAAGAGGAGCCAAACAAAATAACTCCAGGGATAAAACATAAGATAATACTTGGACTATCATGTGTTAGAGAAGTTGTTTATGATGCAGAGTGTACTTTTTCTTAGTGAAAAAGCAGAACCAGGCTATGATAACATTTGATGAAGACCATAAGATGCAGCCGAATGCTCTGAAAAAGCCAACAAGTGGAGCTTGAGTAATTTTGTTTGAGTCAAAGTTTTACTATGCATTCTTGAGAATATTTCTCTTACACCAGAACTATAAAATCAGCTGTTTTAATGTTGATGTTTAGAGTTTTGTCCACATTTGTTTCACTTATCATGACAATGACAATCAGGCCAAAGAATCTGAACATAACAGAAAACACAAACATGTGGCTTTCTCTGCTTGATATCTGAAAAGTTAATTAAGCAGTGCTTTATAAAAGTAATTTTATCTTATTGAAGTTCTGGTCAGACAATTATAATTACAGTATCAACTTTACAGTGGACAAACGATAGCATCAATCACTTACTTCTTTTTTTTTTAAAAGTGTTCTCCAATTTTCAAACAGCCCATAACTAAATGTTACAGGCTTTGAAGACCTAACTATTCAGGGGCTGGGCCCTTTCCTTTCCCCTCGGATCTGGCTCGAGGGTGAAAGTCGACTTTGAAGTGCAGACTAAACCAGGGGGAGGTATTTCAATAGGCCCCTAGTTCAGTCAAGGGGTAAAGTTGCAGCCATAAGGGGGGAGGGGGAAAATGAGAGAGGAAAAGGAGTGAGGGAGAGAAAGAGACGAGTCTTTTGAAATGAGGCACCTGTACATTTGAGGCTTGCAAGAACAGGTATGTTCCCAGAGGTTAGGGGCTTTGGAGAATTCAAAGTCATTTCAGTCAGCTCCAACACTCATAATCTGTTCTGAGAAGTGAGGAGGATAGGGGGGATATGATGTTGATACACTCACACAGGCGTGAACATGTTCTCAAAAGACTGGATGGATGGATGGATGGAATCTGTACACACACACACACACACACACACACACACACACACACACACACACACACACACACACATAGCAACAAGACAAAAAAAAAGGAGAACAGGGTGGTGATTTAAACAAATGTGTTGGCTCACTTTGCTTCTATTACAGGAGCTGAAATCTTCTATTCTAGTGACAGGGCTGTGAACAGTGTAGAAACAATATTTAGGTCAGCAAAGAGAGAGAGAGAGAGAGAGAGAGAAAGTTAGTGGCTGATATCCTCATCAATGATGAAAGAGCAAAAAGAGTAAGTAGAGTAAGTGCCTGGTGGCGACATGATGGGAAAGTGGCGACCCCTCAGGACAGTGTGTGTGTGTGTGTGTGTTTGTGTGTTGGTGTGTATGTACATGCACAATACTGTGTCTGTTTCCATGCTTGGTAACTTCCTCCACTTTACAAATCTCAACTGTTAAAGCTGCATTGTCCAAGATTTTTATCTAAATATCCACTTGTATCATAAACATAATTTACATCTGTTTCTATGGTAACTGGCAAGAAATACTGACGCACCAGAAGTTTGATTCAACTTTACCTACTTGGTAATGCAGTTTGTTTTTTTTTGTGATTTTGCGTAACAAAAAGAAGCGTGACACAAAGGGTACACATCGTGGACAGACATGTAAATGACAACAAAAACAATAAACACTGCATAACTCACAAATGCATAACTTGTGAGTGTGTGTGAGTGAGTAGGATCACATTACAGTTCAATTTACAGGAGCTAAAGCCCACTAAGTTTTTATCTCTTACCGACACTTGAAAATGACCGACTTTCAGTCACTCTGTCTCATTTGAATTGATCTCCTCTGTCACCTCCTCTCTCTCTCTCCTAACTCCCCTCCCTCACTAACTCCCCATCACTCTCTCTGATGGTTCAACAGAAGCCTCCCGTTTGACTGCTCCCTTACTGCTTCTGACTGCAGGCGCAGATCATCACTCTGAGGAGGAAAACAATGCGTCACGGCACCAAATCCCAAACATCTAAATCCCCAAATGAAAAGCCGGTCTGCTCGTCACACATGCTAGTCTCAAAGAGGGGGGATGTTTGGTTTGCGTGAGAGGACATGCTGACATGGTGCAACACTTTGCCACATGTGCCACCCAGTGGTTGGGTGGCAGTAAGAGATGTAAGGACGGGGGAGGTCGGCGTGAGGGCTGACTGGAGAACTGGTCGGGGAGAGAAATGTGGTTCACCGTGACTGAAAACAGATCATCTTCCCTCCTGGGTCTCTTTGATGTCTGTGAGACTTATTTTGTTTTCTGCTGATTTTGTGGTAGTGGGTGCACACGCACACTTGCTCATGGACTCGCACAGGAGAAGGAGACATCAAAGGGACTTCAGTTCAGACTAGCAAGCCGGTAGACGTAAATTCAGTTCCCCTGGAGAATCAGATCTTTGTATGAAGCAGCGGCTCATCGAGTTATTACTTTACTGTATTGAATTCATTAGAACTTAACTAGATTTTCAACTCAGATATGGGCCAAGTCTCTGAAGTACAGTAAGACAAGCCTCTTGTTTGTTCTTTATGTCCGTAAACTGCAATAGTTATGATTTAAAGTTCATCTTTGACCTTAGAAACAGCAGTTAACAAAATAATCTCACCACCACATCCTCTCAGTAACTGTTTTGGAGCTGAAGATCCCATTACACAATCTTCCTCAGTTGGTGGAGTTTTCCCAGTTTGGGGCGCGAACTCCTTGTGGTGAGATTATTTTGTCAGCAGCGGTAGTTATGATGCTGCACCATTAACAACAGTTTTATGCATCACAAAGAGCCCTGAAAGGTTGGCTGGAATAAGGTCATGTTACCACGTCAGGATTCAGCAACATCTGAAAGAGAATCTGATGACAGTTGCTTAGCTAACTAACAACATTTTCTAGCTTTAAAGTAGCCATTTACAAACTATAACTCCCACTGCTCTCATAACATCAGCTGCAGAGGAAACTACTACTGAACACTCCCTGCTCAGAACCACACGGCAGACAGTTGGTGAACTAGCTGGTGAACACAGCGGAGCTTTTGGCAGCTGAATAGCCAGGTATTTCCCTCAAAGGTTGGCAGAGAGACCACAATAGAGACCAAAATCAGAGCTGAAAGAGAGTGAATACGGAACATTCGTTTGCTGGGTGAACAGAAAACACAGCTCCGCATGAAAGCCAATGTCTTCATAGCTGCTGGATGAGTAAATAATCAACTGCAAACTTAAAAGGTGATGTCAATGTTGTGTTCACAAGCTGTTTCTACTGCCCTCAAGTGGTGAAAAAATAAATCAGTTATGGCAGGTCTAACTCTGATCATTACTTATTTAGCAATGATTATTTAATGTTATAGAAAAATACTTCAGATTTCAAACTAAATTTTCAAGGGTTTTAAATATTTCTCAGTCCTTCCCTTGTGCTCTGCTCACTCCTGAATAGTGTGTTTTAGCTAGCTCACTCAACCAGTTGGTCATCCCTATTTTCTTACACAGTTTATGGACACATCTCCTCAAAGAACACACAAGGATGAACAAAGGCACTACACTTCCCCCTCATCTTTTCAGAAACAGAAACTAATAATGTGTACAGGGTGAAGTCACAGCTGCTGGTGTAAATCATTTTTGATATTCTTTGCTGGTACACGGCTGTTTGAGTTTAATCTGACATATATATATATATATTTCTGTAGTGGTAGTTTCAGAGCATAAAAGTCTGTTGCATCATAAGGCTCTGGTGTTGTATAATGTATTGTCTAAGCTACTGAGGCAGTGTTAAGACGGCCTGCTCAGCTGTATTTTAGCTTCAAGCCATCAAGAGTTTTGGGGAATTACTACATGAGATGTGGTGGTTAAACAAAGGTGATCCATCCACTTTTTCAGTTTTAGAAGTATAAATGGGTGTAGAACTTTCCAGCAAATTTCCACTGGAGTCGTCATAGACAAAGTTCAGTGAAATATCTGTGAAGGGATGTGTGTCATCTTTCTTTTAGGAGATACTGATCCCAGTTCAACATTTCAAAGGAAAGTCAGATTCAATCATGTCAATTTTAGCAAATAAACATTATGTCTCCGTGTCAAACCGTAAAAACGCAGATCTGGGATAAAAGCAACTCAACTTGTTGGATGCAGAAATGATATTCTACAGCTGTCCACCATATGGCAGAAATGATTTCCCAATTTTAACAGCTTGAATGAGAAGTCACCCATTATATTATTTTTGTCATGAAATTTTTCAGCATTTTTTGTAGGTTTTGTAATTTTGTGACTATGAACATCTCTTTTCCCTGCGCTGTATGACAAGTTATTTTAAGAGTGAAAACTTTTTTTCTATCTATTAAAAAAAACAACTCCTCAGCTCAAGAAGGGTTTTGTTGTGTCACGTGTAATGTGCCGTTACAAACACCAGAGGGCAGTAAGACACATGACTTCTCCATGGTCCGTTCATTGCCAGACTTGAACCAGGCAAAATCATAAGTGGGACAAGTCAGGTAAAAGGTTAATGTTAAGCCGTACAGGAGTCACATATCTGAGTCTGACGCTGACTAAAGGGGGAGGAAGTGACAGTCATGTAGGAAGATGCAGGTTAGAATAAATAGGAGATTACCCTGAGTCTCATGTCTGCCTCCTTGACTCTATGTTGCATCAGATCATTGTTGAATCATAGTGGAGAGATGATGCAAACAAAATCATTTCCTGTGTTTCTGCTGATATTTAATCCATTTCCTCTGGCACACCATATCTTGTACATACACTATCACTTTATTATTGTGTCTCTTCTTAAATGGGACAAATTACAGAGGTTAGCTTGTTAAATTAGTAGATTTAGGATCTGATTCAAGTGTTGAATATATGTGTAAGTTTATGTAAAGTAGGCCTGCGCATCACTTCTGCTGTATCTTACATAGGCAAATTTCCAAATATACATACTCTCTGCAGATAAAATGTCTGACAGACTGTGTAGCAAGTGCATGTTAAAACCCTGCAATGACCATCAAGTGAACACAGCAGCATCAACAGGTTGTGGTGAGGCTCCTGCATCATCTTGCCCTCCTGTATCTGAACATTACAGCGTTGTTGCTGGCAAATAGAGTTGTTGTTGTTATTGTTGTTGTTGTTGTTAGTCTGCCAGTACAGTGAGAGCAGAGTAAATGTGGCCTGTCAAACAAAAAGAGCGCTATGTCAGCTCTCTGTACTAACAAAGCACGGCTTATCCCGGGCGGACAAAGTGCTTGCAGAGACCCTAAGACAATTATGGGGAGGACAGACAACAAGCACTGTTCCACTGGTTGGATTTAGGTCAATTTAAACTGGAAGATGTATTTGGCCTGATTGTTTTGTGTCCTATGATGTCTCTTAATTAATGATAGATGTGTCATTGGCGGCAGAAGCTGCATAATGGATGGATTAATTAAAAATTTGTGATGCATCATGGACAAGAATGATTTCTTTAATCCAAGAGCAGGGACACCTCTGTGCCACTGAGGACCGTTGGTGTCTCTCTAATCTGTTTTATTGCCGCTTAAACAAAAAATATATATGCAAAATGGTACCGTATCTCTAGATTGGCTGACACACAGGTACATGCCCTCACACACACTCAGATTAATAGCCAACTGGTTGTAGACTAACTGGTGTCAAGAATTCAGAATGAAGTTACTGAGCGAGTCACTGCAACATCACGCTTCACGGTTAAGATGGAATGACACTGCAGTAACTCGACAGTGCTGCTTTCTGCAGGGCTGCAACGGCTCTCACTCCTGCACAGCACTGAGGTGCAAAGTGGAAATGACAAGAGAAAAATGCACAAGAGAAAAATGCACAAGAATGCATTTTCTGACATTTATGATAGTGCTGAACAAAGGAGAGATGTGACAGGAAACAGCAATGGACAAAAAGTAAAAAAAAAAAAAACACAGAGGATAAATAAGAGGCAGAGCAGGAGATAGAGATGGAGGGTATGGGAATGCTCCAGGCCGAACAAACACCCCAGTGGATCGTGGGTAGGCAGTGAGCAGGCAATGGGGAGGAGGCATAGGCAAACACATCGACCCACCGCCCCCTGCAGCTGGCTGCCTTCCCAGGGTGTGACCCCACTCACCTCTATTATCCAGCCCGGCTTTGCCCTATAACACCACTGTTTACACCGGTGCCCGCCCCGGTGAGCACACACGGGCGTTTACTGTTTACCCTGCATCCCATGCCTTCACTGTAGAAACCAAGAGTCTTAGAAAAGACAAAAAAAGCAAAAAACAAACCATGGTCAGTTGCAGACAGCAGCCTCTCATTAAACATGCACTTGTATTTAGTTCTTAATTAAATCATGAGTGCTGGAGCTGAGACATGCTGTAATCTAATAATATTGTTTTTAAATCAAGGTTATAATTATAATGAAGGGAGAATGCAAGTGTAGGATGTGACTGATGATACAAGTAAAGCAGCCAATAGTTAATATCATGCAAATATCTTTAAATTGACTGTTTTCAAGTCATCAAACACTGATTGTCAGGACTCCATCCACATACATTCTGAAACTGAATCCTCACAGATAAAAATTTAAGGATGGGTAAATAATTGGTCTGCCACTGAAAAGGTGTGGTGGCTCATCCTGCCACATTCTGTTAAGTTTAAATGATCAGTTAATTTACAGAGATATGTACCCAAATATATAAAACTGGCTGATGAACTAACACTTATCTGCAGGTTTCTACAGGCTGATTCTATGAAGCTGTTACCAGGGAGCATCACACTCACGATAAGAACTTTTATCAAATTGAGCACCTCACCTAAAACACACTGAATTATTAATATTATTGCAGCTGGTGCAGCGTAATCACTGCCCGTTGTCTTGCCAGAAAGTCACACAATCAAAATAAAAATGATCAAATAAATTTGTGCAGTTCTTGACAGGATAGAAACGACTGGCATAGCTTGAAACCAAAATGTATTAATTCAATAACATTACCTAAACCAAGCTTGACGTAGTAAGATGTCTGTCTCAGGAAGAAAAGGGCAATGAGACCAAACATAAAAGCTGCCGACAAATGACATACCACAATGTACTGAGACACAAAAGTACATACGCCCTCATTCGGCACAGCAGTTTAAATACCACAGGGTGCAGTTTTAATCTGGAAGCCCTAGTTAAATCTTGCATCGCAGCTATGTCACCATCTGGAAGAAATAAGGGCAATTTACACGCCCTGAGATGCTTTCTGATGCTTTTGGGATTGGTCCATTTTAGAGGATCCACCCACCTTAATCACAGTCTCCATGGAGGATCCCGACATCTGCATTTGTAAATGTATCTGTATTTGCCTGTGTGTGTGTGTGTGTGTGTGTGTGTGTGTGTGTGTGTGTGTGTGTGTGTGTGTCTTAAGTACTGGTTGAGCCGAGTCTAGCAGCCAGGGCAGACTATACATAGATTTAGCTGTGCACACAGTCCCTCTCAGAGCCTCCCAGGGAAGATTAACTGAATCCAGGATGTGTAACCAATGATTTATGGCTGACACTGTAAATACAGCACATACATCAGTCTTATGTTAACACTCAAAATATAATGTCTCTTGAAATGAATAAACACTTCTTCCAGTGGTTTCTACTGTTTGTTTCTACATATTTGTACTTCTTTCCAATACAACAATTCCTCTGAAAAATGGTTTTATTTGTGCTAACCTAATATAAATGCTTATAATGTGCCTTTTAAATCATGCTGACTCCAATAAAGCTTTCTACCCTCCCTTTACTAACAGTAATGGACCAGCTGGAGTTCACTCTGAAACCAGATGCAAATGCTCAACTTTTTTGTTCATACCAGTGGGGATTTCTCTAAATAATTAGTTGTGCTGAAACTTTACATCCCTAAAAACCACAAGGATAGAACTGTGTTTGCTAAAACTTGTTTAATCAATCCCAAGCTACTCAAGTTCTACCTCTTAGTGAGATGGAATAGGGATTTAAGAGACACTAAAAGACATCTAGTGCTTTGACTCTGGAATATAGGCCTAATATAATAATATAAGATAAAATCATAAAATACAACCATTCAAGCATATCTAAATATCTAGCAGAAACAAAAAGCGATAGTTTGGCATTCTGGGAAATATTTGCTTCCTGGTGCTGAGTTAGATGAGAAGATACCACTTACATCAAACGTTAAGCTACAGCTAGCGACTGGTTAGCTAAACTAGCTTGGTGTTGTTTAGTCAATTCAGTTTCTGAATACAAAAACAACAATTTGCCATTTTATGGGGGTTGTATGCCAGTCCATTTCTTGGCTCTGAGAGGGATTAAACAAACAAGATATAACATCTTAATTAGTGATCTTTAGAGGGTCTAGTCTGCAGATTTGCTACTTTTGGAGAAAGCTGCCTTTGTACTAAGCTACACAAATTAGCTTCTGGCTGTAGCTTCTCCAAGGGAAAGCCAATAAAACAGAGTGATTCTACTGGATTTCTGTGTGTGTAGTCATTTGTTGAAGCTGTTTCTTCATTGGAACAGTTGTTTTTAATGAAAAAGAAGTTTCAAGAAGCTCCAGGGCTCTCTTAAAGGCAAAACCTATTCACAGTGCAGTTGAAGGTCTAGCTCAAGCATTCTCCAGATGCACTCCAGAGTCTCTTAAACCAGTCAGGCAGCAAAGACCTTTAAAGTTTAAGAGGGCCTGGCAGTTCCTTGTCTCACACTTGTATTCAATGAGTGTTAATTGTTTGTTCTTACATTGTGCTGTTACACCCATGTAAGCACATCATGTATTAAGAGGATTTTCATTAAGCACTTACAGAGCATTACTTCGTGGTCACAACACTCTGCTCTGTGGGTTAATTCAGTGAGTCTGGTGGGACATTTTACTATGGGAAGTTAGAAAACCAAACACATGATTTGCATTTTAAATGTACAAAATTTTCCCAACAATAGCAATTATTTGACTGTTAAGCTGCCACCGTTCACATTCCCACATTGGTGACTGATACCCACCGGCTATGTACACGGGACAGACTATAGAAAGACAAAAGTATGACACATAAAAAAAAAAAATCCCTCCGGCTATTCTGCAGAAAGTTTTGAATTCTCTAGAGTTTTTACACCGTCATCCCACTCTGGGTTTAACCTAACTTAAAAGCTACACAAATATAGGAGGTCACTTCACTTTTAGCAAATGTGACACTTGTCTCACCAAGACGGGGCATCCCCAACCGACTTTCAAGGTCAAAAATAACTAACTGTTTCATCTTATGACAAAAGGGTAGGTGTATAATATTAATTATTTTTTAACCTTTTTGCTCTCTCGAGTGACATACAGAAAGTTGAAAGTAGGAAATGGTCAAGAGGAAGTTCAAAGTCATGCCTATTTCCCTATTTACTTTGAGGTTTATGGCAATTTATTGTCAGCTTTCGTTAAAGTGGACACAGGAGTTGGACCCATTTGGTATACTGCGGAAAATAAAGGGCATCCTGTATTGAAATCCTGTTTTCTTTCTTCAATACTACACCACACTATGACGCACACACACACACACACACACACACACACACACACACACACACACACACACACACACACACACAGCATCATAAACCCCTGCTCTCACTTTCTCAGATGTTGATTCTGCAGTGCTGGTAAAGCTCTGCAAACAGGCCAGTGTTTGTTCTAGCTGCAGTGGTTACTCCTCCTGAGGTGACAGACGAAAGGGGCAAAGGGCTACAAGCTGTAAACACGGTGGCCAGATACCGTAAAAATGTGAATTCCTGTTTGAGGACAAATACGAGTTTCAGGCAGAGAGCGTACTCGTGAACTGACTGAGGCCTGTTTACTTTGGGGGAGGAGGGGGGGGCACCTTTAGTGGGGACACCTTTATCTGAAACGAGGGGTGACTGTTTGTTGACAAAATGCTCAAAGCCCTCTGAGGAGTTTTTTTTTTTTTTGTGATGGCATGAACAGGTTATTATCATATTGATTCCTATCTTTCACTATGAAGGTCTCCATTCAATACATGTGGTGAGCTGAACAATTCCCCTCTTGTTTTGCTCGAAGTTGGTGAGTGGTTGCTGAGCTATCTCTTCTTGCTGCCACCACATCCCGTTGTTTTCTCTGTATTGTGAAGACCTACTTTTGTTTCTTGTTATGTAATTGTTTTTATCAAACAGACTTCTACAGTTTGACGTCAAACCTTTTTTGGGCCAACTTTACATTAAGTTAAAATCTGAACTGTAAAGTAACAAAATGTTGCATCAAAAATGTAGCAAATTACACTATTTCCATTTTTAGAGATCAATCAAAATTTTTGATAATATGAGCATAAATGAATCATCCCGTCATCTATAATGCTGTTGCTTTAATTTAAAATTTGATTGATTTTGTAAATTACAAAATAATGCTAATAATGCTACTAAAATCGATCCGTAAAAGGCATGAAAACTTCCTTTAGAGAGGAATAAAAATGAAAGGACTCACTGACAGAAAAGAAACTGTCAAACACTTGATCAGCACTCCTGTGCAGGAAATAGGAAATGAGCATTTCAGGGAAAGACGTCAGAGTGGTAAAGCTTGTTTTATTTGTGTCACTGGACTACTTCAAAGGTAAGAATGAGGAAACTACACTGTACATGTCAATGAGATGGGAACATAGCATACCCTGCAGAGGCCAACTGACACTACCTTTGATCCATGACTTTAAAAAATAAATAAATAAATAAATAAATATATATCTACTATCCTGAAAAAAACTAAAGCGAACTGGAATTTATGTCCTTTAGCCCATTTGACATAAGATCGAAATCCTCAATGTGACCATTGGCATGTAAAACGCATATAAAGTAATCAGTGCTGTTTGTAGTACAGAGGTTGTAAATACCATACAGAGCTGCAATAAGAACAATGCTGGATCCAAACTCCAAACCAGTGTGTCCACTATCAACACAGTGAAAGTACGCATGGTAAGGGCTCATAGTGTATTGATGTTAACTGTGGACTGAGTGACTCTGTGTTGGGAAAATCTGACGCAACTCCTGGAAACAGGTATGTGAGTATACATTGAAATTCCTGTTTAGTCTATCAAACTGTAAAGTCGGGCTTAAGGGTCTCATGCTGAAGAGAAGGGAGGAGAAGAAGAGGAGAATGAGATGCCTAAAAGGACACATTGTTTACCTTCAACAGGAATTTACGCTAAAGTTTTGATGGGAAATGCCATTTACAAAAAAAACTTAAGGTACTTTAACTTTATAAACTGTGAAACTTCAAATGCAAATTACATCAGCAGGGCGACCAATCACAGGCTGCAAATCTATTGCGTCAGAGCCGCCGGGAGCCTATCAGGTATCACCACGATAGTAGAAAAAGATCGCAGACGCAACCCATCTTGTTCAACAGTTGAGACTTGCCGGTGATCGGACGACCGGGGAAACCTCAGGGTTTCTACTGATTTTAACAAGGATACCCGGTTATTTCTGATTTCAAACAGCGCAAGAAGGATATTCCAACATGGAGGTGGTAGCAACAGGGACCGGAGGAGCCCACAAAGTGCTCCTGATATCCGGGAAACAGACCGGCTCCTCTAGCGGCTCACAGGCAGGCTTCAGCCGGCCCATATCTGTCGTTTTACCGTCAACGGCCAACCAGGTGTCGTCGGATTCAGACTCCAACACGTCTGCGGGGCCGCCGGTACGAAAAAGACAGAGGCTCACACACTTGAGTCCGGAAGAGAAAGCACTTCGCAGGTTAGTTTTACAAAAAAAAACAAAAAAACCCCAAATATCTTCACCATTATATCTGGATGTAACTAGCGTATTTTTACAGCAGTAACCCCGGCCATTGTTCTTGTTACTACTACAGGGACACGCCCAAAGATATTGATCTCTTAGCAGGACAAAAGTAATCCGATCTAACGTTTAAATCAATACACAGAAGAACTGGTTCAATGGTGCATCATCTAATATTGTAAGTAGGTTATCTAAGATGTGTGAAATCGGCCTATCAGGCAGTTAAATCACTAAAACGTAGTTATTCTGTCATCTTTGGACTTTAAACTAGCTTGTCAAAACGCTATCTGAGTGTTTGGCAGGGGCCGGACCCGCCCGGCTCTGCTGTTACAGAGCAGGACACTGATATCCTGGTATGCCTGCGTGGCAGGAACATGGCCGGTGATTGCGCAGTACTGTGAACCCAAGTCATGTCAGGGGGCTTAGTCAGCATCATGGAAAGACTGTGTGTTAAATTCCTGTTTTTTTTAACCCTTCTATTTTTTTTTTTTTTCCCCAGGAAACTCAAGAACAGAGTCGCAGCTCAGACAGCCAGAGACAGGAAAAAGGCCAAAATGGGGGAGTTGGAACAGCAAGTCCTAGAGTTGGAGCTGGAGGTAAATTTGTTATTGTCATAAACACATTGGAGTGTAGTTTGGGAATGCAGACCCCCCCACCCTTATATAAGAGGGAACTATGATTCACCCCCACCTTACCTCCACTCACTTCCCTCATGCCACACACATCACCAGTCTGTCTGACGTTGTACAATTCAAAAACGTATAATCATGCCTTTTTGAATATATAGAACAATTAATGTTTTAGGTATTCCTTGCTTGGTGCAGTTTCTTTTCTAGTTTTAGTTTGTTTCACCCAGCACACTTCATGCATCACTTCCTGATAAACAGCTGTTTCAAGTTTCAGGTCTAAAAGTCTTTGTTTTTTTTCCCTCCTGCAGAATCAGAAACTTCACATTGAAAACAGGCTGCTTCGGGATAAGACGAACGGCTTACTGACAGAAAACGAGGAACTGAGACAGAGACTTGGGTTGGACACCCTTGACTCAAAAGAGAAGGTAAGACAGAGTCAATGGGGGAAGTGGCGTGGGTTGGTTTGCAGTGATTATTGGGTTGTTTTGTTTTTGTTTTTGTTTTTTGTTTTTTTTTGGAGTATTTTTAATTCACCATCTTTCTATTCTTTTTCTCACAGGTTCAGGTTCTGTTGTCCACCGGGAACGACGCAGGTTTGGGGATCGGGTCTTCTGAGTCCGCAGCACTCAGGCTACGTGTGCCTCCGCAGCAGGTGCAGGCCCAGCAGTCACTAAATCTGAAGACTTCCCAATGGATACAGATGGTCCTGACACTACAGACAATGAGGTGAGTCTGACAAAGATTTGTGCTTTGAGATTTAAGTCCTGTTGCAAAGAAAGCTCCATAATAACACCAGAGTCAGGTCATGGGTTACTAGGCTAATCTCCTGTTCTCCCCCTTCTCTAGTCTGATTTGCTACTGGGCATTCTGGACATCCTTGACCCAGAGCTGTTCCTCAAGTCTTGTGAACAGGAGTGCCAGGAGCCGCAGGTGCTGCTGGTCGGAGGGGGGGACCCAGTACCTGCCACCACACCTGCGCCTCTGGGGGCCCCATCAGTTAAGCTGGAGGCCCTTAATGAACTGATTCACTTTGACCACATCTACACCAAGCCCGTGGAGGAGGTGAGCGACGGGCAGTGCAACGACTCGGAGAGCGACACAGAGGAGAAGATCGACGAGGCTGCCTTCCCCATTACTGAGGTGGTGGTCGAGGAGGAGACTGTCTGCATCAAAGATGAGCCAGAGGAAGTGGTCATCCCCAGCTGTGACAGTCACAGTCAGGTGGATGACTTTTTCTCTGCAGCCTCCTCCCCTGCCCTCAGCGGCCTGGATAAGGAAGCCTGCCTGGCGGACACCTACAGTGACTCCGGATACGAAGGGTCCCCTTCCCCTTTCAGTGACATGTCCTCTCCCTTGTGCTCCGAGACGTCTTGGGACGACATGTTCGCTAATGAACTCTTCCCCCAGCTTATAAGTGTCTGAATCCAACCCCTCAGCCCAATAAGTTATAATATATCTAGTTAATATGTAGTGTTCAATAACTACAGTTAAGCACACAATGCTTTATAGTACTATAGAACACCACTGAGCCCACTCATGTATAGGCTAAAGTTAAGCACATAATCTCCTTTTTATTACAGCAGGTCTGTACCGCTGGCAATACTGCATTGCTTTGTGGGAAATGGAGTTCATGACGGCTTACTTTAGCTTCACTTAATTAAAGCAGAGGATTTAAGATTGAGATAAAAATCTTTCACTCACTGTTCAAGATGAAACGTGGGTGGAATCCAGTATTTCTGTAAATTTATAAGGGGAAGGGGGACCGAGCATTTAAATATAACAATTTTATTTATTTGTGTAGCTTCGGAGTCATTGTATGTTCGCATGTAAAAAACGCTATCTTTAAATCTGTTTGCGCTCTCCTTGTAGTCTAATTACTGCATTAAAAAATTTTTTGCATTGCATTTTGTCTCCTTGTTTCAGTTACTGATGATGCTTATAGAGAGAAATTAACGCTTGACAATGCTCAAGATGTCTTTTTTTCCTTGCTATACTGTTTAGATGCAGTGTCAAATTGGGTCATCTTCACTCAATATGCATATGAAAGCAGGATAATAAAAACTGGGTAGGTAATAACTGTGGAGCGGAAACTGCTGCAGAAATCCAGCTGATAATCGACTACATGACAGGAAACTGACGAGATTGTTGAGGTGCTAGTTCCAGCTTTTCAAATGCAGGGATTTTCTGCTTTATCTTGGTAAATTGAACATCTTTTGGATTTTGGATTGTTTGGCAAAGTCCTGTTCACCCCTGGGAAAATTGTCATGAGTGTTTTCCACTATTTTCAGACACATAGACTAAACCAAGTCCCGACTAGACTGTCAGCACTTTCCACGAGATCCCCGGATAAATCAGACATCAGAAAAAATATATATTTATCTTGCCTGACATTCCTTTTAATAGTTGCAGTTCCCATGTGCTACAGGCTACATTCACCACTTCAGGAATTTCTTTAGAGAAGGAAAAATCTCTTGAATGTTCAACGGCCAACAACTCCACTCAAAGGTCATAACCTGTGATGAGAGGTTGCTTGTCAAAAATTGCGTCATTTAAAAGGGTCGCAAGCCAAAAAAGTTGTAGATATTTCTAAAGGTAATTGACAGATTCATTAGTTGCAGCCCTAATGGAAACATGTTCTGACCAGTGAGACTTTGTTTTGCCTACTCAGTTTCATTTAAAAAAAACAACAAAGAATTGAATAACACTGTTTGGTGAACGCCTTTTAAGATTTGTTGGGGTATTTACCATCTTTTAAATCAGCGTTTGTTATCTTGCAATTTAAATTACATCACCGATGTCATTTGATTTCCCCCCTGACATGATAGTGATATCAGCAGCTTCAATTATGCAAATGACGGTTAATTAGACTGGAGAATGTTTACGGTGCTCTTAAGACAGTACGAAGGGGCAAAGGTTAGACTATTTTCTCAAAACAGGTTTATCAAACTAGTTTAACCAAAGTTATTACATGTTATCTTAAACTATGAGATAAATAAAAAAGTTTAACTATTATACTCTTGAATCTCGTGGTCAAATAAAGCATGTTGTTTTCCAGACATGTGCAGACACAGTGTTTATATTCCCTTTCTCTCTTGTGCCAGCAAAACTTGCCTGCTTGTATTACATAACACTTGCAATGTAACCAGGAGTTTCCTGGGAGTCTAACCTGAGACTGTTATATTCTTTTCTTCCCTATAGAAGTAGGTCAGTTTAAGTATCTTTGTGTTTTGGTTTGGTGTGAAGAGAATAGGCAGAAGAGGTGTGGATACACCTTTCCCCCCCGAGGCCTTTACTCTAATCACAATGAGGTGTCATTATGCCTGTTAGGGAAGATAGTTGCCCCTTTTAACTTCCCATGGCTGTGATTGGTATGACCCACCCATTGAACAAAAGCCCCTGGAGTCCTTGTCGTTGTATGAGCTGATTAGATCAGGTTTTCAGATGCAACGCTGATGTAATTGGTCTTAACTCTGCAGGGCCGGTCTGTCTGTCTCTGTTAACTTTAGCTCCAGGACACTGATTGCAAAGCTTTGTATTAGTAATGTCCTCCACTACGATTCACTGCAGCTACTTTAGTTTTTGAGTAGGCGTACATGACAGCAAATTACCAAGAACTGAAGAGGAACAATGAAAAATGTCAACTCAGCGACATAATTGTAATTCGAGCTCCACTTTAGGTTCTTGTGGTGGGTTGTTGGAAACCACACCAGCCTTTGACGTAGGTTCGCCCAAGCTACCGTGAAAAAACTGTGGTGAGAAGTTTACCGTTTCCTGTCTTGTAGCTGCAAACCACAGCAAAGATGAAAACAGCCTTACAGCTGTTCAGCTGAAAGTGAAAAATATCTGCCGCAGGTCTTTCGATATCAGGCTGTAGATTCTGGTTTATTCAGAGACAAATGATTCACTTTTGTTTCCTACTCGGTGGATGTGTATGCCAGTCTTAGTCTTTGTTTTCGTCACCTATTGGTTCGATTCAACAAAGTTCCACTCAAAGTGATTACTAATAATCCAAATTTCCTGCCAAAATTCTCATCCAATGTTGAGATGAAGCTTGTTTTTTCTTTTAACATTACAGGAGATTTTAAAGATGTACCCCCTCCCTAAAGCACCCAAACACATTTCCTCTCAGCAGTTCTGAAACTCAACACAGTTCAGAACTGATATTCAAATCATTAACAGTAAACTGAAGAACACTTGAGGATGTGAAGTTGCTGTTGGGCGCTTTAACAAAATCACAGGCTGTACCTTTTAATACGTATATTCATTCATGTAGCTATTTAAGTAGAAAAGTCACATACTGTTAAGCCATGCACCAACTAGACGTCATCTATGGACATCACGCATCAAGTAATGTGACGTGCATCTTGCCATTGGCCACATTCGGCTTGTTTAACCAACAGAAATGACCCTTACTGATGTGTTGATCTTTTGAACTCCATGTCTTACGATAGAACTATGTCGCCTGTAGTGCTCAGGCACGGTGGGCTTTAACACAGAACAATTACCTGCCGCACCTCAACAATCACACAACGAGTCACTGCAAATCCTAAATCTGTCCGTCCCCCTGTTGGACCAACATCAGAGCCGCCACGTGTACGATACGTACGATTTGTGCATTAATTAAGCCCTCTGTACGATGTTTGATCGATAACTATAAAACTAACCCTAAATGTCTGATCATTTCAACATGTCATACTTATTAGGTTTTTCTTTTGTCATAGTTAGATGGTGCTAAACTGATTTGGAAGCAGCCTGATTAATTGTATGTGAAGTCAGTAAAGTATGACAGATAACTGACCCTGGACCTGCCATAAATGATCTAATCTCATATCTATAAACATCTTGTGAGAGAGCTCCTGTTACCACTTACAACCGCATATGAACTCTATGTGACTGTGTTTCGCAACATCTGTACGGTATGGTGTAAGGGACAAAAATATCTGTAACCTGTTTATTTACATGCTGGGATGCGCAGTCCGTTCTGTAGACTTAAGAATAAACAACAGCTACTCGAAATCCATTTCAATCAGCTTGGTGCATGGATGTACTGTGAACTGGATATAAGCTGTGTCTCAATTCAGTGGCCGCATCCTTCGGAGGCTGCATTTGAAGACAGACTGCGTCACAGCGGTGCGACTAGGCTGTCCCATCCCTTCTTTTCTTGGCCAATGAAGGCTCCAACAGGTGGATCCAGCATGGCCCAATGTATCCCAAGATTCATTGCATGCCGGTACTGAAAATATGGCAATGGCAACAGAGAGCCCGAGGATTACACTTTGAAATGTAAGGGCCTTAAAATCTCAAGTTTGTGTTAATAAAAGTTAAGTGTTGCTAGGTGACACGTGCTTTGTGATGCAACGGTAAGGGCAGATACAGCTGGTGATGCAAAGCAAAAATCCTCCGTAGGTCAGACCGTCTCTATGATGGCTGCGTCCTCCAAAGGACGCCGCCCCTGAATCGGGACACACATTGTCCAAACTGACATGTGAGATGTTTTGAGACCTAAAGACTGAATTTTCTCTTCATTATTGTTGCCTTGACGTTATCGAGACCTGATAAAGACAGACTCCGGATCAGTGTGTTACTCTGAACTAGTATGAAACTAGCCTGGTTGTGGATGTCAAAGTTCGTGCTTAAATTAGAGCCAGATTTGTCTTGCTAATATGACACTGTCGTCACCTATGCATGGATTTGGATAAACCTTACTGCAGGTCTCGAGTTACTGCACTCAGCAGTATTATAAAGAGGATTGCTAGACCTGCACTGGCAGCTGCCGCTTCAATGTAAATCCAGGTTTTACAGTTGGACCTTTCGAGCTCTTCAGACTAAGCAGTGCGCTCAAAATGTAGGGCAACATTGAAACGAAGGGAAAAAGGGTAAATCTGCTCCGACACAATAACAGAGACCCCTTTTAACTGTTGAACTAGTATAACTTCACTTTACCACTGAGACTCTGAGACAAAAGTGAGCAGGAAAAAAAGAAATGTACCAGCTGATCAAACAAGATTTAAAGACAAAGTGAGTCAGGTGAAAAGCAAACAAGAGGTCAAGGCACCTAGAGGCGCAGAACGTGGCTCATGTGACAGTTTTCTCATGTGAGGGGTAGTGGTGATGGTGCTGCGGGGCGGGGGTGAGCTCGGGTCACTCTCTGCAGTTGCGGAGCCTCAAGGGGCTGACAGAGTTCAGTCACCTGACACAAGTGAGGGATGAAAATCGCTGAATCGCCCACCCCCACCCCTTCAGCCTTCTTTATTAAAAGTCAAATTAGTGACTGATCACAAGCTGGGGAGGGGGGTATGGCCTTGGTATTTAGGCCACTTAATGAATGATTCAGCAGCGGAAAAGTGAGTCATCATCTCTGTAATTTCCAGCAAACAACATCTGTCCATCCCTGTTTGCGTACATGGAGGAACATGATTCACCAGCATGTTTAAAAGACAAACTGCTGCTCTCAATCACCGTTTCATATTTGGAGAAAAAGGCTTGTTAATCACGTCTTCCCACTTCAGAAAGGTGTGTTTCTGCTCTCTCTACCGCTTCAGGTCTGGCTTGTTTTTCCAGATTTCAGTCAGGTCCTACATTCCAAATGATCATAATAACAAGCCATTAATCATTATAGAGAAAAATAGCGATCAATCAACAGTCTTTCAACTGCATCATCCCGTTTGAGCTGTTCTTTTCACTTCCAGGAGAGAACAAGAGATAGAAAGACAATACTAGCACGACAACCCCAAACCTCCTGTTATTATGCGAGGATCAAGTCACACATTTAACACACTTAAATGTATGTGCACACAACAAGAATCTGTCGACGTATGTGATCGGGGACACACACATACCAGCGTGTGCTCGAACACAGATGCACACTTCACAGTCAAGGTGGCTTACTCTCGAGCTGTGAGAGAGATCATTATCTTCAGTTACCACTGGCAACAAAGGACAGTCAGTGGAGTGTGTTAATGCGTGTCTGCTCCACGGCACTGAGCCAAAGCACACTGAGGAAACAGTCGGGCTACTTACAGGCGTCAGACGTTCCTGAAGGTCAAAAACATGCAGTTCCAAGGTAACGCTGTAGAACCTCCAGTTAAGACATGATAAAACATGTCTCCTACTTCACTGTAAAGTCCACTGTTAGCGTGCGCTGGGGGGGCTTCAAGTTTCCACGTCACATTTATTAACTACACATTAGACCACACCAGTTGTGGTGTCACAAAATCATGGTTGTATGGTCGCATCTTAAAAGGAAAACTTTCCCCCTTTAGCAAATGAAAGTGAAAACAGCCATCAAGTGTCAAGTAACAATAAGCAAAATATATTTTTGAGTGGGGGAAACTTTAAATATAAAGGCAACATTTCTCCAAGATTGGAAGTGGAAAAACTTATTTTCAAGACTTTTGTTTGTTTTTTTTTACACCTAGAAACTATGACATCTCTCCAAAGTATGCAAATTAATGAATGGCAACACAAAGCAAAAAACTAAGAGATGACTAAGACACATGTAGTCAAGTTAATTAAGAGATAAGCTCTCCACCCCATAACCGTCTTTTAGAAATTAACAACAACAACAACAACAACAACAACATGTTCCTCTGAACAAAAGCCGAGGTCAGCGATGAGGAAGACATGAGACGATGAGACGCTGTATACAGTGAGTGACAGCAGGCTGGACGAGGCTTCCCGGAGTGATATTTAATAGGCATAAGCTAATGCAAGCTGCGGGGAGAACTGGCGTCACACATTACACAAGGCTCCATTGCCATGGTTTCACTTCCTGTACATGTGGCAGGTCTGCAAGAGGCAGCCTGTCTGCTGGAAGAAAACATTAATCACTTGGATTCCTCCTACACAGCGTGGCAGATTCTCCCTTTGAAGCTCACTCAAAAGGCAGCAAACCCACGTAACAAAGATTCAGAGCGGATCAAGGGGGGGATTTAAAACTGCACATCATGAATATCTTTTAGATGTCATCCAAAGGACTTCGGCTCACAACCTTGACAGAGCTTTGCATTTTACTCAATCTGCAATCTAAGTCAAATTCTGAGGTAACTAACTTCCTAAGATAGTTTCTCTCTCTCTCTCCTCAGTGCAAACCAGAACTGTTGGCCTTTCGCCGCTTGTCCCAACCAGGCCCCTGAGGTTAAAGGCTCGTGCGTCAGCCTGCGTCTGCCAGCAGTTAACACAGTCTGCTCGAACATGATCACAGAGCACGGACAGACAGGCATGCACACACACATACGCAAGTTAAGTACAGTAATTCCTCTGTGGAATTTCATCTTTCGTGTGTTTTCATCAGGACCACCTAGGGCCTTCTGACACAACAAACATCCCTTAGCTGTCACAGCTTGTATCGTGTCTGTTGTAATATCAAACACTCCTGCGGTGACCAGGTGGAAGAGTCATGGATCAATAGTGTTGCAACAAATCTAGGGCAACAAATAAGGAGGCACCTCCAGTAAAAAGCTATGAGATAAGATAAGACATGTTTCTTTTAAAAATGTCACGGTCCTCAGGCAGACTGTTCCAGACTAAACGCCAATAAAGGTAAATAAAAACTGGATTTATAAAGTTTTAAAACAACTGCAAGGAGCACCATTTGCTTGAGTCATAATATACGAAAATTCAATTCATATCCCTGCCACTGACAGGGAGTTGATGCAAAATAATACAGGAAACTGCTACATTCACTTCATATTCAAAGGAAGCTAATATGATAAAAAACTAAGGCCATCTGTCCGACATACTGTGCAGTCACGGTCAGATGTAAAGAGTGAGAGCAGCACACGTTCACCACTGGACCCACAACAGGTGGTTTTTCCCTCGGCGGCCTCAGCTGTAAAAGTGTTGTGAGTGTGCTTTAAGCTAACGCTACGCAGCTATTTTGGTCGGCGGTGAGGACAGCCTTTAGTCCAGCCTGTGCGGCCGTGTGATAAGTCACTTTGAACTTGGGGTTAAGTGACATTTGTCACCGTGACATAAACGTTAGTTTTTGCCCCAGCAGACCTGTGGAGAAAAAAAAAAAAATAGTAATCGGCTGGAAATTTCAAGTGTGAGCGTGACTTTGAGAACGGTGTAGGTGCCCTTTAGCTGTTTGAGCAGTGATAAGAGAGTGTCTACATGTGCAAAGAGCCAGCTGCGGGGAATTTATCAGCAGGACAAAGGGCTAAATGAGGGAACATGCCGGAGCAGGAAGACACAAAGGAACTGATAAAAACATGTCATGTAGCTATTATGGTTTTTACATTTGATATTTCAGGCAGATCGCTATCACCTCACAACTAAAATACAAGTTTAATGTCGTATTTTCCACCATGAAGCTGCAGGAGCAGTACTGCAAAATCGCCCTGTATTTCACAACCCCTAATGTCCCAGTTTGAAGTTTGATTTCACTACAACTCAGCTTGTTTATGTAATAATTGCAAGACTCCGCTTCTGGTTGCACAACTTTTCAGCATTAAGCAAACACTTCCTCTCTACACGAGCAATGTTGAAGCTGCTGCTGGTGAACTGGAGAGTAAATATTGAATTTTCCTGTAGGCGGCTCAGTTGTAGTGCTTCTGATACGATGTGGCCGAGAGAACACGAGGTTGTAAGATCAAGGCACCGACACGACTTCACCCTCATCTGAATCCTTTTTTATTCTTTTTTTTATCAAACTCATTTTCTGGTACATTTTAAATAGAAATGATTTCATCGTTCTTATCGTTCTGATCACCGCTTCAGCTTGTTCCACTGTTAAACTTTCACTTATCATTATGATAAGCAGATGCCATAAATTCTCTTAAAATATAATTGTTAATTTTTAATCTCAGTCTGTTTTTATCTTGTTCTTTTCATTTCTTCGCCTTCAACATTTAGCTCCTCTTTACTGTTCTGTGTTTTCTGCTGCTTGTGCTCTTCATTATCTTCTTATAGATCAGTAAAAGTAGATTGAAGAACCCTTGGAGTCTGACAGTTTTTCTCTCTCTACTTTTAAATCGTGTTTACTTTTTAAGACACTAAATCCAAATCCACAATCACCGAATAGTTTGCAGGTTCTTGACTCAACAGCGAAACCACACTCCAGATACACAGTATATCTGGGACGGTCACTGCCACGCTCTGCTGTGCCACCAGCAGACCGGCCTTGCAATAGCAGCTGTTTTTTTTTTTTAAAATGGTCCCACACAGTTGCCTCAGTGTCCGCCCAGTTGTTGCTCACATCTTTCATCATTCACAGCAGTTTCACCACATGAAATCAGCACACATGATGACAAAGACGCACAAGCAGAAAACAAAGGGATCATAGGGTTAGATCTCTGTGCATCCAACTTGAAATGATCTTTCATTACACCTACCCTGTCTTTCAAACTCAACGGCCACAGTTTAAAATAAAATTTGGTATCACAGTGATGTCATCAGGGTTATCTTCCTCACACCCGAGACCCACAGAGGAAAGTTCACCACTGTTTTTACAGTTTGTGTAGGACTATGAACTGGATTATACTCTGTCAGAAATGTTTAATTTGGGGGTGGGGGGGTGGGGGGGTGGATGCCCACATTTTCACTGCTTTGACCATGATCTTATGGAAAACTGGAGGGGTGCTGCTTTGATGTTCACGCGATCAGCTATATTAGATTAGTTTGTAACTTTCCATTTTGAGGCTAAAAAGATCCCAGCAGGTGAAGACTGTAATAAGAAACCTTAAACTTTTGGCTGGTAACTTTGTCATTTAAACACAACTCCTCTGCGCCCGTTAAACATCTGTCTTTTCATTTTAATCAATACTTCTATTTATACCAGTTTGTTCATGCTCACCGCGACAAAGACTCATTTTCATCTTAAAACCTTATTCTAGATGTTACTTATGTGCATAATCGTGCCAGTAGCTATGTTTGTTAGCTATTTGCTATCTTCCACTTTACTCGGTCTAGACTTTGCGCCCTGAGGCATGAGCTCTAAAACCTGAGTGAGAAGTTCAAATGAAAGAATGATTGTTCCCCCTCATGTCTGCCTCTGCCGCCCCGCACCCCACCATCCCCCTGCCTGGAGCTTAAGTGAGGGGGAGCGTGGGGGTGGGTTGAGCTCGGCTCCCAGACTGTGTGGCATTCCTGAAATGTGTGCTAGCTCAATGCTGCCCCCCCCTTCCCAATCCCACCCCTCCTCTTCCCGGCAAGAAACCTTTCCCCTTTCACTCTGTGCTTCTCCACAACCACTAAACATACAGCCACACACACACACACACACACACGCAGGCTAGAGCGGTTTAGCCCTGCCCCATCTCACATGGAAAAAAACATACAGTACATCTTATCATGATGAACGGATAAGGAGGACTAGAAGTTACTAGAAGTTAAAACAACACAAATGGTGTTTTTTGTTGTTGTGTATTTCGTTGTCAAACATCATTTTTCACTCCTCACAAATACATCTCAACCACATTAGGTTCATACATTCACAGTCTCAAGAAATGATTTCAGACACATTCACTTTCATTTCCACCAAAATGCTGAAGGCGGCAATAAAAAGTGAACTGAAGTTCATTATTCTTATCCAGCGGGCGGAGAGTCAGGGGTCAGGCACTTTTATTTCCCCCTCCATCAGCAGGCGGAGCAAGGTTAAAGGTCAAAATGAGTGTTTAGCTGGGTTCAACAACACAACTGAGTGTCCGTATATTGGCTTGTTTATCCATCATCCTACTGTTTGTATCATCGCGTTTAAGGTTTGTCCTTTTGCAAAAAATATCTTATGTTATTTTAAATAGTGGCCTGTGATATTTTCATGCAAAGAAATGCAGCTCTCTACAGACAGGTACTACAGACAGGTAACACTGTGTGTGATAGTGATTCAACCTCGCCAGTTCTAAAAAGCTGAACACTAAGTCAAGTAGGTCTTTCCTTGCAAAGAGGAAGGGGTGGGTCTACAGTGAAAGGAACATCTACAGTGGTTTTTGTTTTTTGAAAAAATAAAAGAAGAACCGAGTAGTCAGCATGATTAGCAAAGACAAACATAGAATAATTTACCGCATAGGATTTAAGAACTAACGAGTTCTAACATATAACCTGTGAGCTACCACTGGAGACTTGCAGGGGAAGAAACCAGGAAGGCCTTTTGCAGCTCTTTGTAACAAATGACTGTAGATTGTCTTGATAAAGGGAAGAAGTGAAAGGTATGCACCAGTCTTACTTCCCATTTCCCCCTTGTTGTTTATCTGTATCTCCATGTTTATACCTTCCTGCACATGTGTGAACCACAGGCTTACACAGATAAAAAGTCTTGATTATTATTCCTTATTCCTTTTCTTCAGGCAACTATCAAATAATAATAATAATAATAATAATAATATTAATAATAATAATAATAAGTCTTCTAACATTCAGTTGAGCTTTTTTTGTTACTTGTTATGTGATTTTTCTGAAGCAAATTTCATATATACTCATGATTTTTTGCCCAGTGACTTTAAAGGCTATTTCAGCCTCAAATTAATTTAAAACCTTTGTGCGTGTGCTTGTGTTCTCTTTATCTATTTGTCCCCGTCTGTGACTTTCCTTTCAGGTCTTCCTGCTGAGTGCGGTTCACCTGGCGTATGAGCGGCACGGTGGCACTGCGGGGGCAGAGTGACTCTCGAACGCAGCCAAACATCGTACTCCTCCCGGGGCATCTGGACCACATGCTGCATGGCAATCTGACAGAAGAATAGAGAGGGAGGAGGGGTGATTTAAACAGAGACAGAGACAGACAGAAATTATACTTTATACAATTAAAAGCAAGAAATAAAACACAAATATACAACTGATTTGACATAAGAGGTACTTGACAAAGACTGTAAATTAAAAACTGAAAATTAAGAGCTTCTCTATGTTGGCTTTGTGAAAGAAATGAGTAGTGGCAACTGAACTAAAGTATACTTTGGAGCCCACACGCCCTGCCACAACTTTCCCGTAAACACATTCATACACCAGCAATCCTAGACACCCCCCCCCTCCCCCCAGCCCACCCTGGTGTCCTCCTACTGCTCCAGAAATGGAAACCAAACAAGTCATCTGTGGTGGGTTTGATTCAGCACTGAGGTTCAGAGGGAGCCGCTGCCAAATACAGGAACACAGAGAGAAAACTGCCGGTGCCCACCGCTCCCCACTGACCCTTTAAATCAGCGAGCCATCCTCACTGTCCTCAAGTGTTATTTATCAGTTGGCTCCCTGTCATTACACCTCTGCTTATCTGCTTTCCAGTCTGGCAGGAATGCATTTCCCCTCATTTCTGACCGGTAGGGGCGTGTTCAGAGGGTCTGGGGTCTGCTGGTTTTAGAGCGAGGCTCGTCCCTAATTGATGGTTTGGTACGAGTGACCAGGAGTTTATTGTCGGGCTTAACTTTGAGGGAAGAATAGAGGAGTTCAGTAAAATCCCACAATCTAATCTCTTTTATTTCTACCAAATTTTTAATCTGTTACTCAACTGCAATAATAAAGAATTGGGCTTCACACATTTTGTCCGGTTGCCTCTCGCAATCTTGGAAAACCAACCGTCATAAAGTGGTAAACTTAGTTTGCATTTATATCATGCAGTGTCGACTTGTGTGTTCCTGGCATTTATTGGCAGTGGAGTAAACTGTTTAAAAAGCTCCCCAAAAGTGTAAAGTTATCACTAATTTTTTACCAAATGACAAGTTGCAAGGTGTTCTGTTGATTTTGTGATTCCAGACTATAAAAAAAAATGTGTATCTTTTATTTTGATAACATTTATTTCTATATATTTCTAAGGGCTTTGGCATCGATGTGACTTTACTATTTCAATACTAAATGGCAAATTTTTAAATACTATCTCAAATACTATGTTATTCTATTATTTCATTTCATTTTCAGAGTCTAAGCTGCGGGAGAGATGTTGTCGGTTTTGCAGCAGTTCCTTAACGATCATTAAAAAGTGTGAGCCAGCTTCCTGTAACTTTGTGAAATGTGGTGTGAGCACGAGCTTTGTGTACCTGGATGGCCACACACAGCTCGGGCAGACAGAGCTCCCAGGGCTCAAGACCCCCCAACACCCTCAGGAAGACGTGAGGTCGAACCCTGATCGTCTGCTGCTCTGCAAAACCCCTCAGCTTCTGCAGCACCCGGCCCACCGCTCGCTCCTCACACACCTCCACAGGCAGGCTGCTCAGCAGAGTGGACAGCCTGATAGAGATGACAGAGCGAGCCAGCACAGGTGTCAGATCCGCTGGCAACAACACGCTTCGACGCATGAGAATATGGTACGCATTAGTGATACATATGTATAACATGTGTGCATACAGATTCACAGATGTGTGAAAACACAAATGTGACCCCCCCCAATAAACCCTGTCGTCCCCTCCACTGCACATTCCACACGAGTTAATGTCTTCACCAGGCTGCATACCACATATTGTTGCTGTGCTTGTTTTTATTGTTGCTGTTTGGAGCCTCTGTCTCTTGGGACTTGCAGGTCACATGATGAGGAGCGTGGTGGGATTCGGTCATGTGACACAAAGCTCCACACCTCTGGAGGCCGCTGTCTAACC
Organism: Seriola dumerili; assembly: GCF_002260705.1. NCBI lineage: Eukaryota > Metazoa > Chordata > Actinopteri > Carangiformes > Carangidae > Seriola > Seriola dumerili. Next base: position 1,132,074 of record NW_019174432.1, on the reverse strand, counting down.
TCTCCCTGAACGGGAGAAGAAAAACTGAATGAAAAAAAAACAACATGTAGGAGCTGTAATGCAGCACGTTTTTACTACACGCTGCTTGTGTTTGACTTGTATTTAAATGTGCATTACATTAAACACACAGACTGATAACAGAGCAAACATGTGTGTTACGTAACCAGCAGTACCAGTTAGGAGGAGGTTTAGGACGTTCACCCTCAGAGTCAAGGTAAAGCAGTTAGTGAGTGGGTTAAACTCTGTGATAAAGATCACGTGATCGACTTTGCAGTCAGATGAATTTAAGCACCATCAGCTGTGATACTGAATGAATGGATGATGAAACAAAATTGAGCATCATTTGCAAGAGCAGTACAAGCTATCATAAACTGCCAAAATGTTAAGTAACACTTTAAATACAGCACAAATATCAGTTTGTATAGTAGTACTTAAAAGTTTAAAGGAAATAAAGATTGAATTTAATATAAATGATGCTTCTGAGAAACACAGCCCGGTAATCATCATGCGGATATGTGAGTGGCAGTCTGGGAAAACGGACTGGATGGTTGCCAGACCTGGCTTTGAGCTCCAGGATGTCGATGTAGCTCTGAGCCGTCTCCTCAGCCCTCTTGTCAAAGGCAGCTCTCAGCCTCCGCAGCATGGAGGTCTTACTGCTGATCACATGGCTGATGGCTGACGGGGGTTTGGCAGAACAGCTGGATGTAGTCAACACAAATAATCATGATTAGATTTATTGCCGTGAAGATGTCTTTCTCTCAGCTTTTGAAAAGTTGAAAATGTCAAATAAAAAAGTTAATTCTTTAGTAAATGTGATGAAAGAATTAAGGCACTGACATATTTTTTGTTGTGTTCACTCTGGACTCCAGTTAATTAGTCATCAGCTGAGCTCCTCAGCGTAGGAGCTGTAACCATTTTGGACAGCCATCATATTTAACATTTGGTGTCGAATCTGTTGCAGTTACTGACACATACACCTCAGAGGATACTTGGTATATTCTAAAACTCTTTCCTTTGCACTTGGAGCCACTTCTGTCGTCTGTCTGCTGAGGTAAAGGATGTGTTTTGGACTCAGGTGCTGTCAAACTGGAACAGAGTTTGAACAAGTAAGACTTGTTTATGGAGGAGACGGTTAAAATAGGGATGGGTCAAATGGGCTAAAAGTATCCTGCCTATTAAAGCTGAGACTGGATGCTATAGTATGTCGCCCGAGATATTTCTCTCATATATAGAATAAACTCTGGGCCCCTGTTTCCCAAAAGCACTTTAAGGCTAAACTAATCTTAGTCCCTGTGTAAGATTATGGGCTACAGTCACATTAGCCTCAAGACGCTTCTGTGAAACAGGGCCTATGTTTGTTGCTCTTCAGGGGAAGTCTTTAATAAGACTGGTTCTAATGGCGCCGTATGTTGTTCGTTCTCTCTTTGAAAATGTGATGTTTTCTCTCTGTTTTATGTAAATTTGTACCCCAAGATCTCCATCTGTGTTTGAAGGTGTGAAGGCTAATTGTTAGATTTGTTGTGCTGTTTGTTACAACTGTTATGTGCTGTTATATTCCATGTAAACTTGTACATTTGTGTTCTGTGTTTACATTTGTTTACATGCTTTTGACTGCATGAGGGAAATGTAATGGAATACAACTGAAAAGCATGGATAAAATTTGGCACACCAACTATTTAAAGTCAATTTTTAAAGTCAAATGTTGATGCAGATCTTTTCAACACAAACTCATAATTACTGAAAGCATTAGTGGCTGAAAGAAAACCTGGCACATGTAATCAGTCACTGAATGGTGGTAATCATGTGATCACACCTTTAACAGCAAAGGTAAATATCAGGTAGTAGAAAGACGGCAATGGCAAGGTTTTACGACGTGCCTTTTTGTCCCTCATCCACTCAACTATTCCACTAATGCTCGACAGAAAGATTCCTCACATAGCCTTTGAAATCACAGGCACTAAAGCTGTGAATAGGCCAGAGGAGGAATGAAAATGGAAGGGGCTAAAAATAGAGACACAAATTGAAAGGTTGTCACCACAGAGCGAGTGAGAATACAGGCTGAGCTAGCTGCTGCAGCTTTCTTTCCCCTCGCTCTTTAAGCACAATCATTCCAGGGTAACACAATACTGTCCTGGCCATGATAGTTTGGACCTTTGTCCTCTTTACGATTAGCTGCTGTTGATCCAGGAAATGAAGCCTCTGCTACTGTCCCAGTTCTTGCAAAAGCCCCAATCGCAATTGGAGGAGCAACTGCAATCAGGGTTAGAATTTAAGGATTTATGGCAGCAGGCTGGTGATGATACTGGACTATAATCTTCATGTTATCTGTTTTTACAGTGTTGATACTCAGGTTCAGGCTGTCGACTTAAGGAGCTGGTAAAATGTTGATACTGGCTAGCAGAACCTACCTGGCTGCCACGCTGCTGCTTTGGGGGCTTTGGCACTCCTTGAATCTCTGGCAGACATGAGTCGGTGTGCGAAAACCTAGAGATTAAAAAAAAAAAAAAACCCATTTAATTATAACTGTTCTCTTCATCCTCTTCTCTTGCAGCCGTGCAGCTTTTATTAATCTACAACTTTCCCTTGCTTCAATTTTTTTAACTTTTTGTCACAAGAGTGGTTTGCACAAGCTAAACAAGTTATTTTCCATGTGACGTGGAGTTGAAGATAAGCACAGGGGTTGGAACAGGACATCAATTCAAGTTTACACGCTGTCATTCAGGAGTAACATCACTGCTCTCTCTCCACACAGAGAATCTCTCTGTTGTTGAAAGGCAATTCTACACTCCACTCTTCTTCTGCATGTGCAGCTGTAACCTACTCTGTGTCACCCTGCCTCCATATACAAATCAATATGATGCGTTTGTCAGTGTGGAACAGTTACTGTTACTGACCTCTCAGGTCATCTTGTACTCCTGCTGTGCAGAGGGTCACTTCGTACTTGGCTCCCTGACAGCTTGAGGTTTGCTCAAATTCTTGGACATCTCAATGATGAGTTGTAAGTGAACGGTTTGTGTGCCTTCCTGTTTGCTTGTTGTGAAATGCTATTACTATTTTCTCTTCCTCTTTCTCTCCTCTTTTATTTTCATCTAAAGCACAATGGATATCCCCCTCTACATATTAATAAAGATTGCCTTTAAATTTTGCCTGATAAGATTTCATAGAATTGCAATATGTAGGAGTTTATAGAAATATATGTAATGGAAATAAAAGTAGGTCTAATTGTGCAAAAATACAAATAAGAGCTTGTGCAAATATTACAGCAACATGCATTTCAACAAAGTAAAAAAAGTTACAACATGAGGTCAAAATGTCTGTGTTTCTATATATTATCTCATAGTACCCCCTAGTGCTCACATGTTGTTACTACACCATGACAATGACTAGGGAAAAGTTGATCCCAGTATACACTCTCACTGAAGCAGCAGCTAGTAGTTTATACATAGATGTCTCACACGGCGATGACACAATAAATCTTCATGAAGCTTCCCGAGAGTACAAAGCATTCATTAAAATGTTAAATACCAGCCTAAATGATTCAACTTCTCTATGAGCTGTGACAAAATTAATCACAGTGTGGCAAATCAGGAAGATGAGGCGCTTATTAAAATGTATAGCACGATTCCTCACGAGGAACAGCTATAAAAACCTGCAGCCAAAACTGTAATAGCCAATAACTTTTGCAAATTGGCTGGCTTTAGATTGAATAAATACAGTTCTTATTTTAATTATCCCAAATGAATGATTCGGATTAACTATCTGCTAAAAAAACTACTGCGGGAGACATTGAAATGCAAAGATAAATCTCCTAATTATTCAAAGTTTTACAATTCCTCTTTTCATCAAAGAGTTTGAAAAACGATTTATTTTTTTTTCTCATAAGTAAAGAACTCCTCTTTCAACTTCATTTACCAGGAAAAACAATGTAGTGTGGGCAGAGCTGCACATCTCCAGTGGCCAATTTCTGGATTTGAGACATAACTCTGAGGATTAGCTGGAAGAGCAGTTAATTGCTTTAAACCAATGACGCTGAATTAATCCTTTGATTTTTGGACTCCTTTTATGATTAGAGCGAGAGCATGGGAAGAAGGGAAGGAAGGGAGGAGAGAGAGAGAGAGAGAGAGAGAGAGAGAGAGAGAGAGAGAGAGAGGAGAGAGTAATGGAGAGGAAAAAGAAGAAACAACAACCTGACAAAGACTCAGGCAGCGACGGCTAGCCGAACAGTCTTTCATCAGGAGGTAATGATATGAAACCTGTAATCTACAGGAGGTGGGGTCGGTGGGGAGATCAGATGACTAATTATTACTGTGTTCTGAAGGCCTGAAGCAGTGCACTCTGGGAAGCAGCACAGGGCATAGGAGGGCTGAGCACTGGCAGAAAGGCTCTGATCACCCAGCTGAGTGTTTCAAACAGACCCAACTCTTATTTTGGTTTCCATTTCTGGCTCAGCAGGTGGCGGGTAAGTGTGTGTGTGTGTGTGTGTGTGTGTGTGTGTGTGTGTGTTCACAGGGTTGAACAGGGAATTCAGGTGCCATTATGTTTTTGGTTTTTTTTTTCTTCTCTATAAAGCTGTCTCTATCTCTAACCGCAAGAATAAAGTGACTTTTTAAGGCTTTGTGTCATTAGTTCATGTCAAAGAGCCGTTTCTATGACAACAGAGATGAGTTTTTCTTTGAAACGAGATTGTACCTTCTCAGTGAGTGTTTTTACAAAGAGAGATTGTTTCGGCTGATTCTGTTTTTTTTTTTTCCTTCTACGTCCAGTTTTGCTTTAAAGTGGCTTCGGAGTTGAGTCTAGATTAACACTACATGTTTACTGCTGCTGAGTGACTGATAATGACAGCGGTTGATGATGCTGTGTTTTCTGTATTTCAGTGTCATGCTGGGAACATGTAACATTTAGAAGGGAACTGCTTAGCTCATGGCATTTTAACCTCTTTACAGATGCTCCCATTTTTGTGCAAAATAATGTACCCGGAATGAAAAGGTTACTGTTACTTCAGCCATTTTGATTACAGTCATATAGTATGGTCTCCTCTGAAAGGTCTCTTTATTTTTTACAACCAAAAAGTCAGAATGAGTTTAGAGGATACAAACACTGTAAAAATATATATATATAAATTTTATCTTGTCTATTTTTTGGCATTAAAAAGTGAATGTAATTCATTTAGCAGTTCCTTTTATGTGGATAGCTGCAAGTGTGAACTGCACCAGCTGTTGCAGTCATACGATTTAACACTTAAATAATAACACTTAAAACATGTAGGACCAAGAGACTTAAAGCTTTCAAACGATGTATAATTTGTCAAGACTGTGTGAAGATTGAGTCCAGTACAGATGGCTCGGCGTATTTTAAAAAGGTGAAAAACATCAACATACGTCACAACTCGTGGACTCAGAAATAAAAGTTCAACAAAAGTTGAAAATCCCATATTGGCCCCCCTATGGAAGTGTTAGGATCAGGATCAGGATCAGGATTAGGTTAGAGCTAAGGATGAAGGCAACTGAGACCTCACAATGACACGCATCACACATTGCAAACACAGGAAAGGCCCATTATGGAATATTTCATGCAGATATTCACACTGTAAGATAACGTTATTAGTACAGTAATGATCGTAACCGTACAGTGTGATTGGGAGAGGTTTTGGGTGCAGGTTAGGGTTTGGCTTTATGGAATTAATGCAGTCAATGGAAAATCTATATGTGCGTGTGTCAAAATATTCACCTGTTATGTGGCTTTTGACTCCACTTATTAATATTTAACTCCACCAATGTAACAACTTCTTTATTTCCCAGTTTTTCTGCATCGAAAAAAAAATGCCTGAGTAGTTGAAATGTCCAATTTCGATAACTTACACTCTGAAGGAGGCCGGCCTGCCTCCTCCGCTGCTCCTGCATCCTCCGTGTCCTCCTCAGTGCCTGGGACCAGAGAGGCCAGACTGCCGCCTGTGGTGGTGAGGGTGAGGGTTGAGAGCGAGGAAGACTTCTGGCGGGCGCGGAGGCGAGCGGAGGAGCTGCGAGGGCGCCGCGGATGAGTTCTACAAGGCTTTAGGAGGAGATGAGGGAGGGGGAAAAAACATTGAGCTGTGGTGAATACTCATGCATATGTGAGATTCATGTGTTATGTTCATTGCATTTTTATAGAAGTGAGACGTGTTTAATGACCAGGAGGCACACACACACACCACACACACACACACACACACACACACACACACACACACACACACACACACACACACGAGTGATAACCCACTGTTTGTTATGGTCACAAGTGCAACAGACTTCAGACTTTCAGCCCATAGAGGTCAGTACAACAAAGCTTTTCTGCCATTTAAGATTTACTATGGAGCTGCAAGTCAGGAGCTCTTCCTCTTCTCTCTGAGAGGCATGGTTTACACATGTATTTGTTTATTGATAACAACATTATTGGAAAGCTGCCTTCATATATTATTTGCATGCTAGTTTGGTCCAATGTACAACATTACACCAGGACTAATGACTGGCTTGTGCTCCATGTCCCTCGACTTCACACTGAGCTTAGAAGAGCTTCTTTTTTGGCTTCTTCGCGCCATCCACATGGAACACACTACAAAGCACTTTAACATTTCATTAATTGGTACTTCTTGATCATTTCTAAATCCTTCAACTCTAACCTTCTGTTTGTATCTGCTTTAATTGATTTTGTTGTCACATTATTCAATAATTGTATTTACGTGTTTTGTTTTGATCAATTGTTCTTTTTTTAATCTTGCATCTTTATTATTTTGTATCTGCTCGACGTCATTGTAAACGACGGCTTTGCCCTCAATGATTTTTTCAAGTTTGAATAAAGACATAAAAATAATCTTAATTGGATTCGAATTGCCCTTTCAAGGCAAATACATCCTTCATCGCTCCTATTGTGTGACACAGTTCTCTGCTGTGTGAGACATCACCAATCTGTGGTGTGAAAACCATTCTATGATTTATTTTAAAGTGTCCCATTTTACCTCAAAATGCATCATCTACTTAGGGAAGTCGTTTCCTACATTTCCTAGGTTGCCCTTTGAAATTGTTACAAACTTGCTAAACACAGAGTAAGCACAGTATAGCTAGCTACACAGGCATCTGTCAATAACAAGCGGCAACCTCCACAGCTGAAAAACGAGGGCCAGAAGCTGCGGTTCCTCAAATGGCCATTTGAGTCAATCCTCATAGACTCCCATGTTAAAATGCCCAAATTAGAAATAAACATGTTTACAACCTGGTACAAAAAATGGTTTTGGTCTCTAATTTACCTCTTCATGACGACTGTGCAGGGGTAAATTTTTATATAACTCCCCCCGTTAAAATCTTATTAAGACTTAAAGTTATGCATAATTGTTGGCGTGGCAAATGTGAGTGACAGGTGGGTGAGTGTATCCTTGCCACACACCGCCATGCACCGAAGACTCGGCTCCACAGAAGCCCCACCTCTTTGCCTATTTCCGCTTTGGCCAGCAGTTAGGCGGAGTCACACACTGCCAAGATGGCGACAGTAGAGCAGCCCACTCTAAGCTTAAATACCGCTCTTCAGAAACCTATAGATGACGTCACGGAGGCTACCTACATCTTTATATACGGTGTGTGGTCAATAATAACTACCACGCCGCTTTCTAAAACAAACCACCTCTAATGGCTGTGTTATGTTTCTGTACATTGAGGCTCCTGTTAACTGAAAATTGAATTGGCTACACAGTAATTGCATCTTTTCTCCGTGTGTAACTGCTCTCTGTGTTCGTTCTGAGGGACTGGCTGAGATATTGGCGTCCACCAGTGCTGCTGGTTTAGACCTTTCAAATTTTTGTTTTTGCATAAAGATCCATTTTCACCATGCTACAAATATCTCAGTGTGATGTCGAGCCATCTGTGTTTGGCCGGTTATTCATTAGAAAAAAAGGAGGTAGGAAACAAACAAACAAACAAACAAGCCCAGAAATTGTGAAATGTTCCTATAATAGCTGTTTTTAAATAAGAATGTATTTTCCATAAAGCCTTAAGCAGAGTCTTAAAATTCATATCAGCTCCTTGTGGGGACATCTGATCCTCATAAGTGCAGAAATATGCAAACACACACACACACACACACACACACACACACACACACACACACACACACACACACACACACACTGACACTCAGCAGCTTGGCACACACCCATAGGTAGACCCATCTCTCAACAACTGAGGATGACATATGAGCAACAGAGAGGAGCCAGACACGTCTCTCCCTCCCTTCCCTCCCCCCTCTCTCTCCTATGCCCTTCCCTCTCTCCCGCCTGTCTGTCAGAAAAGACCCGAGCCTTAAGTGTGTGTGATGCTCCCATCAGCCTAATTATCAGGGTGGAAGGAAGCACAACACTTCAGCAACAGCAGCAACAGCTCTCCAAATGTCCTCTACTGCCACACACTGCCATCCCCAGAGGAATAAATGTGTGTGTGTGTGCATGTGTGTGTGTGTGTGTGTGTGTGTGTATGAAGATGCTTTTTGCTTATTGGTTCAGTCTGTGGGTGTAAGCGTGCATGTTTAAGTGACTCTACCTGTGCATCAAGATTTAAGGTTTAGAGGTTTATTAAGTGTAGAGCTCAAGCATAGAGTAGAGTAAATGCACCAGACCAATCCTTTTTCCAATGTGTGTGTGTGTGTGTTTGTGTGTGTGCCTGTGTCTGTGTCAGAGCTCAGGATTTCTCTCTTTCTGCAGAGCGTGGCATGTAGAGGACTTTGAAAGATAAGTTCTCTGACCTCCTGCTGAGATCAGAGTTTGACCAGGACTCAGGAGACTCAGAGGAAACAGTCAGAGAAGATTAAAAAGTGTGTGGACACCTGAACATTGCACTCGCATGTGATTGTTGAATGTTTTATTCCATAATCATGGGTATTAATCTGCCGCTATAACAGCCTCCACTTTTCTGGGTGGGCGCCCCACAGAATTTTTTTTGCTGTCATTCAGCCACTGGAGCATGGCTGAGGTCCAACACTGATGTTGGGTGATAAGGCCTGGCTCACAGTCGGCGTTCCAGTTCATCCCAAAGGTGCTGGATGGGACTGATGACAGGGCTCTTTGCACTCTAGCCAAGTAAGGAGCACAGGCATGTTGAAACAGGAAATGGCCTTCCCCAAACTGTTACGACAGCGTTGTAAGCACTAGGGTTGTCACGGGAACTGATACTTCGGCACCAAGTGGATGCTAAAATTATGAAAATGTGACGTTACTTGTTTTTCTGCAGTACTGAACTGTAGATGTCGACCTCAACAACAGGCATCCGGATCTGTACACACAATTCAGGCTGTTAACTCAATATAATAATAATAACAATGTTCATGTCCTGAAATGTTACTTGGATTTAATTGTTTGTGAATTGCAGCAGCTGAAATCTGCAAAGCTCCACATGCAACATTCACAAGGGCTAGCGTTAGCTTGTTTAGGCTAACGTAGCGACAGCTGCATGAAGCTTTCATGCCACCCAGTACAACAGCGTGGCTCAGTGATGCCTTTCAATAGTCTGTGGACAACGATGGAGTTCTATGGAAAAGAGGAATAAGATATATCAGGCTTTGGATAGACGGACAAATTCATTGCTGGGTTTGAATTTCTTATTCAATTTGTTGACAATGAGGGAAAAAAAGAGACATCAAACACCAGATCACTTAAGTGGAATTAACCCAAAACCTGAATAACAACAGTAGTTAAATAATAAAAAAAATCTAATAGAGTAAATAAGAGTGGGGAATACCTTGGTTGACACAAACTGCTCCCATTTGTTCTCAATGGCTCTCTCTTTTTTCAGCGTCTTCATCGTGGCGCTGCCTCGGCCAGGGTCTCTGCCAATGGAAAATAACAGCCGCCGCTGTGATACACTGATCACTCCGGTGACCTTCTGCGTCTCGCCGCTAGTCGAGAACCGGCCTTCGAGGCAGCGACAGCTCGAGAGTCGCTCCGGCCATTATCAAAATCATAATTCATCTTCTCGTAAAAAACTGTACATTGTTTTAGATTGATGCCCGACATCAGAGCTGCTCGCCTGGTGGAGGGCCCAGCGGCGGCGTAACCTTGTGATAATGTTTCATTTCATCCTCTCCTTGTCTTCCTGTACAGTAATACCTCAGCTGGATCATTTGGCCCATAAAGCTTAAGACTTTCTGGGAAATTGGATTTGAAGCTGACTGAAGGCCCTGGAGGCTGTAACATGATGACGTCTGGGTCCAAAAAAAAAAAAAAAAAAAAAAAATCTTTTTGTATCTCTTTTCCTCCCTGTCCCTCCTTTCTTTTCTTTTCTTTTTCATGTTTCTATCAATTATTCAAGGCTCACAGTGGCGTGCAATAATATTTCTGTAGTACATTCTACAAGGAGCCATTGTGCCTGAATGTGGCACAGTCGCCTTTAAACTTTATGAATCCATCTATTCTCCTGGTCCAGGTCTCCTCTGACGTGAAGAAGCTGCGGCATTAAAATCATTCTACTCCTTGTCGCTCTTAGTACCATTAAAAGCAATAGAAAAAGGAACATGACAGAATGAGTGTAGGAGGGAGATCATAAAGATCAGCATAGATCAATATCACGGCAAGAAAAAAACAGAAGAGATATAAAGGAAAGAGGGAACCTTGGAAAGAACTGCCTTTGAGGAAATTAAGTGGACTACAGATGCAGTGTCGCAGCAGTCCTGTGGGTTAAACATATGAGTATAAGCACCACACAGCTGCTACTTCTGCACTCTCTCTCCATTTTCTCACTCTCGACTCCCTGTGGTGGGTCAATATCACGGGAGCTGGAACCTGGGGGGGGGGGGGGGGGGGGGGTGGGGGGGGGCTCAGAGGTCGGTGGGCGTGCATGGGGGGCGGGGGTCGGAGGGGGAGAGGGGGGAGGGGGGGGGGGGGGGGGGGGGGGGGGGGGTGGGGGGGTTTACGAAGATGGAAGAATGCAATCTCCTTGCTAAGCCTGGACTCCCTCCGGAGCTTTGGACTTTATATTTCATCCAGCACTGTCAGCCGGCGCCTGCAGCTCCTGATCACCACAGCCACCCTTCATCACCAGCCCTCTCTACAGAACAGATACAACGTCTCTTCAGGTGGCGCGCTTCAAAACAGTGTGGATTTGACAGAAGCTAGTCATCCGTCAGCGTGCAGAGGTCAGCGCCGTAACGAGCCAGTCGCTGATGGAGATGTCACTCGTGCTGCTGTGTTTTTAGCCTCTGGACTTGAGCCTCCAGGTAGTGGAGTCACTCTTTAATGGTAAATGACAGTTCATTTATTATGTATGGTGATTTTTGAGAGTTCGAAAAAGGGTCTCTGTCGTCATCCCAAACGCTCTGCGTGCTTCTTCCTCTCATTGCTCACTGTGAATGCACGATTACCCCGTCAAACGCGAACACTGTCTAAAAATCAATGAAGGATTATTAATTCACTCACATCTACGGTTACACTGGTCAAGTTTGAACAAATACCCACTGCATATTCAACTAGAATTACAACATTATGACATCACAATGAAGTTGACCTTTGACCATTTGGGTATGAAGTATATAATAAATCATCATTTTATCCTCTTAGACATTTTTGTTAAACTGTGTCATAGTTGGTGTATGAATTTGTGAGACAGTAGCTAAAAACGTGTTTCGTGAGGTCACAGTGACACTGACCTTTGACTTTTGACCACCACAGTCTAATCAGTTCATCCTTGAGTCCAAGTGAATATTTGGGCAAGATGTAATGAAATTCCCCCTGGGTGTTCCTTATATATCGCATTCACAAGGACGTGAGGTCACCGTGACCTTGAACTTTGACCTTTGCCCACTAAAATCTAATCAGTTCATCTTTGAGTCTAAGTGAATGTTTGTGCCAAATATTGAAGAAATTCCCCCAAGGTGTTACTTAGATATTGCATTCATGAGAAGGGGACAGACGGAAGGACAACCTGAACACATTCTACCTCCAGCCCCGGCTGTCGCTGCCGCAGAGGCATGAAAACTGCACTGACAAAATGTTCTACCTGTCGACTCAAAAACTGCTCTGTTTTATTTGGTCATTATCAATCTCTGCGAGTTTTAAACCAGATTTGGACTGATTTTGTGTATTTTTATATAGAAATGTTAGTCAGCTTTAAAAGCCAATAACAATAACCTTTGACCCCAGAACAACTTACTTGTGGTCCCAGCAGGCGGTGAGGGGGCCGACTCTGCCGGAGCAATCCAGGGTCAAGGCCTCGAGCAGCCAATTCAGACAGCAGAGCTGGTGGTAGATGACCTCCCTGCAACAGCACACAAAGACATGAGCTTCAACATCTATCTGATTTTTTGTTTGCCTGCAAGAGTCCATCAAAACGCTTTATAATGATAATTCTGACCCGAGAAGATAAACCAGGTTAAAAAAAAAATTATTCTAGTCATATTTCCACAACAAAAATTACACATTTATATCAGCCCAGTCAGGTCCATGCCTCTTGAAAAACCCTTAACATCAAATATGGACAGTATGTATATAAACAACATTTTCTTTTTCAGAATAAATAGCATACAAAAATCACAGTTGTATAACTCCACTTTTTGTCAACTTAACTTCAACCCCTTGACCCGGAGTCAACAGGGAGAAAATCAATTATTTACATCTGAACACTTCAGCGGAGTGGGACACGAACCAAATTTGCTGTAAACATGTAACAACAAACAAGAAGGAGTTAAAACCAAACCATGAAAGCTGCTGTTACATGACCATTGATCTGTTGGTGGATAGCGAGATTCAATAGTTGGTTCATATATGACAAGTGGTAAAAAGATGGGACTCTGAAAATGTGGTAACGGTCAGAACCACTGCAGTTGAAGCATCAGCTGAGAGAGGCGACAGACTCATCTACAGTGCGACCCGCACGCAAACCTATCCTCTGAATGACTCCGTCTCCACTTTCAGACCGACAGAGGTGATGGACGGAGCTCTGGGCTCTCATTGGCTCATTACTCATGTTAGATTTTGAAGAGTTTCTTCTTTTAATGATTTGGCAGACTTTGTAAAGGTTGTTCTGAACATCATTGCTGCAGTCCCTGATCAGATCACTCAGGTTACTATGGAGACGGCATGATTCCTGTTAGCAGCTTTGATGACAAAAAAGGGAAAATTCATTATAATGAAATGTTTTTCTATAAGAAACTAATATTTTTATTTTTCCTAGAACTCCTACACACTGTTCAAATTATAGACTATAATGACTTTTGATTCCTCCTCATTACTTGTGGTTTATATCAGTTGTGTGTTGTTTTATTGTTAGATGTCTGACTTTGATATAAATGTTTTACAGTTAAGATTGTATTTGTTCTAAGGTCCTGCTTGAAAAAAAAAAGAAAAAAAAAAAAGGTCTTAGTACTTGAAGAAAACAACCTGATTAAAGTGAAAACACCTAATGACACAGTTTCACAGTGAAAGTCAGTGTGTCGCCGACACTGGGCGGCGGACACGAGACATCAGGGAGGAGCTGGGAGCTGAGACTGCCACTAACCTTTGTTTCGATTGTTTGTCTGATAACGTATGAACTAGACGTTCAGGATGTTTTTACCAGGTGCTGAATTATCCGCAGAAGTGTCCTCCTCTCCGTAACAAACGGACCAGGGGATCAACAATCTGTAGAAACGCTGAATCACCAACACTCTACAGTGGACACAGGACTTCTCCAGCGGCTGGGCGCTGAGCTGCCTAACGTTTTCTTAGCTTGTTTCTCCGACAATTTAAGATCCAGACGTCCGACGACTTAAATCCTTCATCTGGTTAAAATACATCCAAGGTGTAAAAAAATGTGTCTCTGACCTTCTGGCGGTCAACCACAACGCTGACACGTGCAAAAGGAGATATGACCGGCACGATGATTAAAATCACGGATTTCTCTAGGTTTGAGAATTGCTGGAAACATTTGGGGTAATGTAAGTACACGACTAAAAAAATATATAGGTCTAGTCTTATTCGGACATTTAAAAAAAAAAAAAGATAAGAACTTTAAACACAGTTAGACTGTTGCATTGTACGGTATGTCTTTCTGAGCATCAATGCTACTAAGATAAATCCCTGTAGAGTGATTGTGTTTTATGAATCGTGTCTGATAATGGTCTGCCCATATATAAAAAGTTAAACAGTACTACATCAGTCAGTGGTGTAGTGCACCCTCCAAATGTTCACTGCGAAACCGATTATACCCGACATCCTTAATTTCCAGTCAAGACTCCTGTTGAGGGTAAAATGAGTGGATGAAAACAATGACACAAGCGAGCCGACTCTTCAATACAAGAGACGCTGTGTAGAGGCAACGAATGCAAAACATGCCATCTCTCTAAAAGCTTGGTTACACTGTCACCTGCAGTCAAGCGGTGGCGTCCGTCACCCCCGACACTCTCACGCTTCGAGGCTTTATGACCACATCCATTGCCGTGATCTCTCCTAACCCATCAAACGCGGGTCGCTCCGAGCTCTTTTCATTATCAACGAGGCCGTTTGTCCGCCAGGTGGATAGTCTGCTAGATTAGGATCTGTCAGATGTCAGGTAACAGCCTTTGAACAGGGTTGTTATTTTCCACAGGCCTTGCCAGAAAACAAGGCTGTGCTCTGGTAGTGGCAATAACGCAGTGTCGGAGGAAATGCACGTTGAGGTGGCGCTGATGTACAATAAACAACAGGCTGTAGAGCGAATATCTGTCCCCGTGGGGTAGTGCACAGACATATGTAAAGCATGGAGGAGTCCTACGTCTGTCCCCACTCTCCTATTTAGCATTTATTATTAGTACATACATGATTAATAAATGCTTTACAACACACTACGGTATAATATAAACTGTTATGTCCAACAGCAAACTCTTGGAAAGTCATTCACAGCTATGGGAGGTGGACGAATGAGTAAGTCTGCTGCTACAATTAGTTTGTGCAGAAATGTGCACATGAGACTTCAGCCCAGGACTTAAGTCAAAAAAACATTAAGAGTCGACTTGAAGCCTTGAATGTTGAGTCATTAAAGACTTGTGGGGTCATATATTGCTATAACTTCTTATGGCTTAGACTTCGCTTCTTTGTGTCTCTTCGTTCATTTGAAGTCTGAGCATTTTTTTTTCTTTTAATGAATGAGCCCTTATCCTGTTTGTATATCATGCTCTACCAGCACATTCATTAGGACACACACACACACACACACACACACACACACACACACACACACGCACACACACCATTATGGTACACCTGTAAAACCTTTAGAAAGAAAACAACGTTCAGTTTCAATTAGTAAAATACCTTCAAAAATGAAAAATAATCCAGATAAAAAAAATTAAAAAAAAGCCATTTTATCACCTGCATTCAGAAAATTACATGCATATGGTAATTTATTAAAGATTTAAAAAAAACAGCCCTGACTCATTATGAGATGGGAATAATTCAAAATGTTAATGCATCATTTACCCATGCTCATTTGGCGTAATGGAAGATATATATATGTATGTGTGTGTGTGTATGTGTGTGTGTGTGTGTATATTCACAGGCCAGTTATATACAATATTATACTGTGTTATCAGTCATGAACTGTTGACACATGACACACCAGTAATGGCTGCTTCATAGGCAGTATTGACAAAAACATTAAGATCTTTATATCGGATCACATTTACATTATAGCGTGTTATAAACTACATTAAACTATATTATTTTATCTCTTACTTAAAAATGCTAGCCTTGCCACAGACCTCTACTTAAAGGCTTGCACTTCTTTCAGCGATTCAAACAGTATACAATATAATGAATATTCATAATCAAGAGATGGCAATTTAGTTCAATTATTACACTGCTGTGTATGAATGGAAGGGGTAAAATAAGTGGCAACAGTTTGGGCAACAGAAGCAAAGCAAACATATCTCAGCTCTCTAGCAGACTATACAGCAGGTATTTCCTTGTGTGGGAGCTAAAATGTTCCCGCTTTGCCATTTAATCACTTTCAACCACATTACACTTGTGACGACATAATGTGCGATATGGACTTTTGTGTACTGCACTTGTTCAAAAGCTAGTCCTTGTGGATTGAAGGCAGCGCTGCCATCAAATCCCTCTGCACAAGATCAAAGCGATCCATAACACTCGCTGAGCAGAAAAACCCTGAATTTTTTGCTTTTGTGGACCTCGGTTTTTGAGCGCGCTTATTGTCAGACAACACCCGAGTTTCTAACAAGGCAGATTTGTCAGGGAAAACTTTTTCTGACACGTTTTTTCAGAAAGGTTAGTTTCGGTTCACGCGGCATCAAAGGAGCCCGGCGTATGAAAGAAATACAAAATGAAAGCATCAGGCGTATCTGTCATTGTCAGATGTTTTGCTTTAAATATTCAGCAATATGCCTGTTTGTTTTTCTTTGTTTGATGTTTGCTGAGGTGTAGTAACACATCTCTTTGACATGAACCCAACAGATGAACACTGACTGACAGCATAAAAGGAATAAGAGCAGTGATTCCTTAAAATCAGATGCTTTTCGAAGATCTCACCTTTTTCTTTACTATGAAAAATACATAAAAACCTGTGGCCTCAATTAAACCTGGAATGAATTTGATTGTTGATAACAGGAGTAAATATTTAGATTTTTATCATAACCAAACAATGCTAAAACAAACATGGATTGAAACAAGACGTACTACTTCTTAGCTCTGATGTCTGATGTCTTTTCTACTCTTGATTCCACAATTCATTTTGGAGATCACGGTCTTGAAATGTCGTATGTGGTCGCCTTAAGTCCTTCCTGCATGAAGCCTTGTGCAGAGGAAATACAGCCTGCAGCTCAGATTTACCTCTACTGTACAACAACTCTACCTGCAAGCTGCATGTGGTGAAGTACAGCACAACAATGTATGAGCACTATATGTTTGAAGGTTATATACTGAACTTGAAGGGGCTGAGGGACAAAGCAAAGCAGATGCAATTCTTACGTGCCTCTCGCTGAAATGAACAAGCATGCATGTGCTTTCTAGCGGCTCAGGTGTGGGGGTTTTGAACGACTCCGTCTCCATCTGCTTTGTACGTAAGAGAGTTGCTAAACAATATATGGAATATATGCAGTGACTTCGGCCACCTCAGCGAGAAAAAAAAAACCCCACTGAGATATGTTGTGGTATGTGAATGCATCGTGCACCAACCAAGAGCGAGCTCAGCCTCTCTGGGGGTCTGTGCAACCTGGAGTCTGTACGCTGATTCCCCTTAAAACATCATTTTGTTAACAGTACAATTAATCAAAAGCAGGAGCCAGCTCTGAGACCGCCTCTCACCTTAACACTTGAACATGAAGGTTCAAAGGCCCCCCCCCCCACATCTTAAATAATGTTAAAGGAAAGGTCTATACAGTTTATTGTAACCTTACCTCGGCACCTCACTCAGCAGAGGGCAGGCCAGGGAGTGATGGATAGGGGTGAAAGGTCGTGCTGACTGGCTCTTCTTCCTGCGCGGTCTTCCTTCGTTCCCACCTGAGCAGCTGGCTCCTGCTGGCACAGGCCACCTGAAGGATAAGGATGGTGTGACTGTTGTAGGCACGAAGGGAACATTAACTAAGCATGACTATATCTAAACTATATTATGTTGCACGCAGGTTTGACTGGGGTTCGGAATATTTATCTTTTAAACTTTGATGTTAAAGTTAATGTTTTTGTTATTTGTACAAAGTGCCCATATTCTGCTTACTTTTATTATCTTATTTTATCTTCACATTTAAATGTTTTGAGGTATTGCGATTAAATGCCAGAGTACTTATATTAATATTAAAACGTAGAATAAAACAAAAACAAAATTACAAGTTTAACAGTGTTTATAATCTGTACAACATGCAACACTAGAAGAAGAATCCCTCTTTCGGGACAGACATGCAACATGTGCCACACAGAGGAGACAAATGTAGCAGCAGCAGCAGCAACTTTGAATTCCCGCACACTGTCAGCACTCAGTTTACTGACATCCTGAGCTTGACGCAGGTCTATGTCTAAAACTATTGTTTAAACATTTTCAGGGCATTTTTATTTTATAGCTAGTAGTTCAGATACAGACAGAGAGCTCAAGATCACAGACTAGACGCAAGCTAGTTGAAGTGTTGATCACTCAGATGATATATTTGTGGTTTTAAGAACCAAAACTCATCTCAATGTAGTTTTACATCTCCTCTCTCAGGCTTTAGCTCTAGTAATAACAGGTCGGTGAGCCAATCAGGAGAGAGCAGGCCCTGAGCCTCTGAGCAGTGACTGCTTTGTTGTGACATCACAAAGTTTCAGGTAGGCTCAGTTTTCTGTGGACTGAGCACTTTGATACTTTCATAGTATTAATATAGAACCTAGACCTGCTTTATAATCAAAGAAGACATGGAAATCTGCCTTTATACAATATGGGACCTTTAACCTCTAGGCCACCAGGTTGCTTAGTGCTGACAGATTGCAGGAATTTTATCTTTCTTTTGCAACATTAAAAAAAGTGTGTGAGTAAAGCATATAAAGTATAATATCAGGGAGTATTAAAAGTTTAAAAAATAGTTTCTGGCAATGTGCACTACAGTTTGGAGTGAAGATGCTAGTTACTGTAGAAATCTAACTCTGGTTCTGGTTTAAAGCAAAGTAAGAGTATAAAGTATGTATTACACGCGCTGCTGTACTAAACCAGAGGGAGAAGCTGTAAGATGAAGTGAAACTGAGCCAATGTGAGTTGTTGCCTCACCCCTCTGAATCGCTGTCTGAGTCAGAGGAGAAACGTGGAGGTCGTGGCTCTGTTCTTCGCTGCTCCTCCCTCCTCATCCGCCACCTCTCCTCCCTCTCCCACTCCTCTTGTTCCTCTTTCTGCAGGAGGTGGAAGTAACTCTGGCCCGACTTAACCGCTGATGCCAAACGCCTGCAAAGCAGGGACATACAAGTGAGAGTCATAAATACAGGGTGTCACCAAAGTGCTTTAATAGTGATGTATGTTCACATTCCAACAACCCAAATGACAGAAATGAAAAAACACAATGCACATAAACCACAAATGTGAAGTCGACACATTAATCTCCTGTCTTTGTCAGAGACATAAAAATATCATCAAAGCCGATGAGTTATGGTCAAAAGTACGCATATGTCATTACAATAATCCCTCACACACACACACACACACACACACACACTGTAAATCATCCAAATCAGAGCAGCAAAGCAGCAGGCGGGCACAAATTACACCTAACTAGAGCATTATGGGAGAAACGTGTTACGTCTGCCCAGATTAATGACTTAATTATGGCGGTTTAGTTTCCAACCATAACCTTTCCCCAAATACTGTTCGCTTGTTTTTCTCATAGTGTACGCGTAATTACCTTTGCAACAACGCTGCACTGGAAAATTAAAGGGCACACGCACAGAGGCAACTGCTCTGAGGTGACTTTGCCAAGAGACCGGCTGAGGTAACACACCTTTATGTTTCTTAATCATTTCATATGAGTGGATTTCCTTCTTGTGAGTGGAGGAGGCAGAGAAAAGCTGGTCAAAGCGCAGGCTGCCGTTATAGTGAGCTGGAGTGGAGAGTCGAGGTGGTGTACAACGCGCCGCATGTATCATCCTTTGTTGCTGAAATCAAGTGGGGATTTAAAAAAGAATATTAAAAGGGCTGTATATGTGCTTTAAAATGAAATGAAGGTTGCGGTTCTGCTTGTATGGATGTTGATGGTGGAGGAAGCTACAGGAATTTTAATAAGACTCTGGCTCTAAGATAAGCAGACATCAAATCACAGACAATATCCAGGGAATAATGGAAGGTTGGGAAATAATGCAATATCATTGTTGATATACCTTCAGTGAAACTGTATCAAGATGATATGAAAATTTTGCTGTTTTTTT
This sequence comes from Seriola dumerili, assembly GCF_002260705.1. Taxonomy (NCBI): domain Eukaryota; kingdom Metazoa; phylum Chordata; class Actinopteri; order Carangiformes; family Carangidae; genus Seriola; species Seriola dumerili. The sequence continues at coordinate 1,112,216 of NW_019174432.1, read as the reverse complement.
CCAATATTCTGATAAATGTAATTAAGATAAGTGTATATATAAAAATCACAGTATGAGTCATCTAACGGTGCAGAGTGAAGCTTCTGAACATTTTCTTGATGAGTGGGCCCCTATTTTATTTTTATATCACCCTCCACTAGCACATGGACAAGACGACATGAGGACAGACTCACAGTGCTCACATTATTAGGTACACCTGTAAAATCTAAAGCCATCCATTACCACAGCTCAGCCAATAATTTTACCTTTACAAAGCGATGTTGAGTTTTGATTGACACTGTTGGACAGGTATTAATGTAGCTATACGTTCATTATTACTGCTTGTAGTTTGCAGACACGAGTGGGAGAGAATATTAGAAGCACATTTCAACATAATGCATTCCAGCACAAATACCACCACTGACTACGACGTCAATAATAAACACAGTTGAATCAACCGCTTTCAGAAAGCCATTATAAGCTCTGTAAAGGTGGAGTATGTGGCAGAACTGTTGTACTGGATTGCACAGATAAACCTAATTAAGAGACCAAGTAACTGTATACTCCGAGAAAGTGATGTGGTGCACATTCCTGCCAGCAGTTTCACTGCTATCCCACTGATCAACAGTAGGTGGCAGTAACGAGTGAAGCATCATTGTCATACACCAGCAAAATGCACGGAGAAGACTACAATTACCACATAGCGGTTGTATGCCTCTGTCAACCAGTCAAGTTGCACTTTACATCCACGTCTGTCCAGATTCATTTCATATATGCAGTGAAGACTTTGAATTTGATTAATAAAAAGGTATTGAGTGTATTTTATAATAATAAGCCTATGAATTCTTGCGTTATCTAATGAGAAACTCTGATATATCACGTTCACAAGAATGGGACAGACGTGAGATCAGTGACCTTGACCTCTGACCTCTGACCACCAAAATCTAATCAGTTAATCCCTGAGTCCGAATAAATGTTTATGTCAAATTTGAAGAAGTTCCCTCAAGGCGCTACCTAGATTTCGCTTTGATGAGAGTGGGACAGATGGAAAGATTAACGGACAGACGGATGGACAACCCGCAAACATAATGCCTTTGGCCACGGCTGTCGTGGACGTGGAGGCATAAAAAGACAGCTAGCTGCCAAAAACAGATGCAAAGCCAAGCCACAGGGAACAGCACTGGTCCTTGATGCTTTGAGATTTTCAAGTCAAGTTAATTTTAATATCACAAATCTCAAATCTGCCTCAAGGTGTTCAACATGCGACAACCTTTTATCCTTGGACCTGTGACCGGCTTAAGGAAAAACTTCCCCAAAACCCCTTTAACAGGAAACAAAAATGAAGATCTATATGTAGATATTGCAGGTCACATCACACACCCTGGCTCAAAAAGACTTTGCCACAAACACAATCATTACAAAACTGTTGCATCATGAACACCACATAATTTCCCTTAATACTATTAGAATTTGAGCCAGTCAGGTCAGTAAAATTTGGCTCAGGGTCTTGAAGAACAGCAGTACCGGTAAATTATTTCATGCCAATTATGTGTGCAGGGAGCTAACAGGAAGTCAAGAGGAAGTTAAGCAAATGCTTTATGTGGAGTGAAATGCATTCATTACGGTCATTAAACCTCATCTGGCTACCCCAGTTGTCCAGAGCGACCTGTGAATGTGACTGTAACAAGAAGAGGTTTAATTTTCCTGATTATAAACATTACAAGACACAAATAAGAGGAGTGAGGGTCAGAGCAGCAGTGACCTTACAATATTCTCATGACCTTTCCTTTCCAGGCGAACTACATTTTCTGCCAGGGTGAGACCAGACAAGCAAAGGCACAAACGCCTGCATATGTTCCAACCCGCTGCTGCTCCAGTTCTTATTTGTTATCTAGCGAGCAGCTGGCTGGTAATATTTCGCCCACAAGTGGAGCCAAGCACTTCAGCCTAGGAGGGGGGCACCGCGCACTTGTGTTCCAGCATGCTAATTTGGCTCCGTTCGGCGATACACAGAGTGCACACAGTTTAGCTTGGAGGCATGGCTGTTCTATTTGCATATCACCACACCCCTGATATTACTTATTAATCTTCAGATGTGACATCTAAGTCCAAAATACAACAGTCTTAATTAAAGTGTGTTTCTATCAGCATTGCTAATGACTTGTAGCTTCAAATGTGCAAAAAAGTTTTTTTCCCTGGAGTAGCTGCCAGCTGCCAAGAGTGTGGGAGGCGGCTCAGTGACCTTGCCTCAGACGTGACTAATTTTGATAGCTCTTTGTGCTAAAATGACTCTTTCACTTTAGTTCAGCTAATGTTTCTTTTTTTAAAAAGTGGTTAATATCTTTAAACTGGCAGGCGAGCAGGTGTCTCTCTGCCTGTGTTTGATGCACCACACACACGAATGTTTAAATGCTTGTGACAAAAGCACCGGTTGTGCCTGAGTGTAACATGAAAGCCGAACAATAATACAGTGAAGGGAAAGTCTGAGTGTGTGTGTGGGGGGGGGGGCAGACAGAAGAAAGCTGCAGAGTCAGACAGGCTGCAGCATCTGGTGTGACAAGAAAATAAAAGGCATTGAGAAGAAGCAATGTATCATCAATACATAAACACACAATGAAACTTTTGTGTTCAAAAGCCAAGAAGCTCTGAAGTGAAACCCCATTATGCCTCGTCTCATCACCGCCGTCTGTCCTTCCAGTCAATACCAAGTTATTCTTCTTTATGGGAGTGAATCATGACCACAAATTAGAGGCTGGCTTGAAATGCTCATTAAATATGACAATGCTTGGAAAGAAGATTTTTGATAGGTGGTTAAAAATGCCATTGCAATGTAAAAAATGTACACGTTTGTGTATAGGGGGAAGGGTGGTGATGGAGGGGGACAGTTTTTAACAGATCAGATCATGGGAGCCCTTGGGCGGCAGCTTGTTGCCAGGCAACAAAAGAGACAGGGTTCGTGGTAGGTGAGAAATCTTTACAGTGATTAGATACTGTGGCTCTACTCTGAATCTACTCATCGCTTCTACTCTCACATGATGGTAAATTCCTATGTGTGGATTTTGAACGCCCCACTAACGATAAAAAGGCGCCAGCACGGTGAATTTTGCAGGGTATGATAACACAACGAGTTCAAAAACATTTCATGATCAAATCCTAATTATAAATCTAGAAGAAGAATGCAACTTGGGAAGTATTATCTGTCGGCTACAATGCGATGAGAAACAGGACTCGGCGTGGGATGCTTCATGTCAACATCGCCAGAGACAAATGGCAGACCCCGACAACACAAGCTGGTGCAGTCATAAATGACAGAGTACCACAGGCGAGGGTAAGAGCCAAAACACCCTCATTAGGCTTTTCAGTATCTACTGAGACAAAACAGAAAGGAAACAGCAGGAAATACTAAACCAAACCGGACTCTCGTGGTAGCCGCACACCAGATAATTTCATGGGGAATCACAGTTTGTCTCCATATTGTGTGCCAGATGTGAGTGACTGGGCTCAGGGCATGAATGGATTAGTAACATCCATAACAAAAAGCCCCATGATACAAAGAAAGTTAAACAAAAAAATATGTTATGTACACATGATGTGAATAACATGACGTCTGTGGTGCAGGGACTGATCAAATTCAAGTGAATATCTTTAAAACTGTGTCCTAATTTCCTCCTCATCTTTAAATAGAAGACAAAAGAGCCAATTACTACAGCTGTGTCTTGGTTTTTGGGATTTTCTTAAATTATGTGACAAATCCCTGTCCTACTGAGGAGGATTAGGGAAATTTGAAATACATTATTTGACATTATGTAATATTATTATCCTATTTTTCTGATATTTTTGTGTTTCTATCTTCTTCATGAATTCCGACTTTAATCAAAGAATCAAATAATTTATTTTCACATGGCACTATCCTTCTGTCTGCAGTGGTGGAAAGCAACCCTCTTGTTTTGCTTCTATTTCTGTCACTTATTTTCCTCTACTGAAATTAGCATGCTAACCAGCTAGCCCTGACTGAGCTAGACCATCTCGTCACTTTCCGATACCGAGTCACCAGAGTCCTGTCTGCCTTGAAGAAGTAATGCTGCTCAGAGAGCGAAAATTTACTTACTGACCATCCCTGACAAAGGAATCTATATGTATTTCCATATAAATATGTAAATAATAACAAAAATATGTGCTAAAAACATATTTAAACTTGTCGTTTGATACCCCACCCCCACTCTTATTGTGAAAATGGTGCGTCCGAAAACACTTGGCCAGTCAGATGTGTCTGTCTTCCTTTCTCACACCAACGTATTGACAGACCCGTCTGTGAACAGCCCGTCCTCTACATGCACACACAATCAAAACATGACCATGCGAGGGAGGAAGGATTGTAACTGGCTTTTCCCCACAGAGAAGATGGCTGGCATAGCTGCTAATCACTATCGACTGCATGGCGCAAGTGGATAATGTTAATGTTACCTCTTTAACTCTGATCCACATGAGTATTGAAAAATATCTACAAAGACTCGTCCTGAGGAGGTGCAAAGACAGTCTGGACCAGAGGTATTAGCAAAACAGAGTATCTAAAAACTCAAGAAAACTCACATGGGAAAGCTGAACAGCCTGACCAGTGTGATTAGCTATCCAAGGTATTTGTTTTGAATATTTATATAATATGACAAGCGAGATGAAGGAGAGGAGGAGGAGGAGGAGGGGCAGTCAACATGCTGCTGCGGGAGAGGCTGGGAAGGGCAGAAGCAACAGGTGAGATTGACAGCACAAGCCACCAGATAGAGCTGTATATTCTCAGTTAAATACTGAGCTGGAACCATGAGGTGCTTAGCCTAGCTTAGCATAAAGAATGACAACAGCTAGCCACACTCTCTCCAAAGTACAAAACATATTTCCCAACATGCTCACTAATAAAGTGCCGTAGGAATTAGTCCTAAACCGCAGAAATTAGTAACATTTCAGCACTTCCAGTTGCCTCATCCCAAAGTCTTTTTGAGGATGATGGAAATAAGATCTGTGGTTAACACAAGCTGAACACATTTTTACATCTCATTCTATGACATAAAATACGTCAGTAAATACCCAAGTCATGATTTCTTTAAGCTTTTACATCTCTTAAAAAGTGGCTAAATGAGAATGCGTTTATACTTGTGCATTTGCAAATTATTACTAACTTCGTAAGAGGGCACGCGACCGTGGTGTAGTTTGTTCACGACCTAACATTAGCTTTTTGCTTCTGGAGATTGAATGTAGGCTTCAAAAATCATAACAGTGGTGTTCATTTGTGAAGATTATCGTGCTGAACAAAACGTGGAAGTGTCTTTACCTTTTATTTTCTGCAGTTATCCAAAAGCGATTTGTAAAAAATCCCATTTGCTTTTTGTCAAGGGAGACAGGCTGATGCTAACGTCCGGGTTGGCCTACAAAAATATGTCATCCCTGCGGCACTCTATGAACATGCTCTATCTCCTTTGTTTATGATGTGTACACAAAGAGAAACATAAAATTGACCATCTGTGGTTTTATAGGGAGTTATACACTTCAACTATTTCTTGGCTCCTTACTGTCTTTATGCTAAGCTAGGCTAAGTGCCTTCGAGCTCTAGCAACATGCTTTCTTACCATCCCTTTTATGAAAGTGCTCTGTAGATTATCCACAGTAAAAAGAAAATATGCCGCCGATATAAATCAAGGTACATAAACCCAAAACCATCAGTGGGTGATAATCGGCTGGTGCATATTCCCATTTAGATTATTATCCATTATGAAATATCAGTATTGCTGAAAAACAGATCACTACATGTCAAATGTTACCCCCTCACTCCCCAAGCAGAAAAAACAAAACCAGGCTGATTGAGTTCAAGAGGTTTGCTCTGGCCTAAGAAGCAGCGAGATGTATGAGCTTTCAACATGTGAACTGACAGAGGATGGGCTGCCATTTGGCCTAAAAGCCATCGCAGTCCCAAATCATTACTCCTGTATTCACTTGCAGGGATAAACAGCCACAATTCATCTGGGGGTTAGTTTCTCCTGTGAAAATGGCAACCTTTCTCCATAACACCTGTATGAATAATTCAGCACTCTGGGCTCTATCAGAGGCTGTCAGAAATGTCAGCCGGTTGGAAGTACCCTTGGCTGCCCCCAGAGGATGTTGTCTCTACACCCTGAGGTGGGGTTAGGGGGTTGCACACACACACACTCAATGCACACACACGCACACATACACACACGCTGGACCAAATGCCACAGCTTTTTCACTGCCAGGACTCCACTGCCTGCAGGACTCAAAAGCACTGAAAGCTGAGCATACCTGCAGTGAGCGAACTGTTGCAGCTTTCCTTTTTTTTCCTGAGCAATGTTATTGTTAAATGTGACTTTTTCCATGAATAGGCGCTATGGTAGTCGTTATCTGTTTCAGGGGAAATAGCAGCTACACACCACATATTTATATCAACACTTTCTCCCTCAAAAAGTAAACAGGAGGGATTCATTTTTCCACATTTGTTAAGATGTAACTCTCACCTGGCGTGGACCAGATGCTTCCTCAAGGAAATGATATCTTCTCTTTTTCCAGCCTGGGTACGAAAAACTGGTGAACTCTGAAAAGAAAGTGCAAAAACCATAAAAACAAAAAAACAAAAGTACAAGCAGCTATTATCCTTTTGTCTTCTGAGTTGCACTGGAGCACCTCTTCACCCATGAAAGACTCTGCCGCATCCCCATGTGACCTCTGCAGAGGCAAATTGGGCAGCAGGCCAAGAGGAAAAATTGTCTCTAATATGACACTGTTTATGGAAAATGACAGATAATCAGGCAATTAATCTATACATAATTAACTGCAATGAGTAAAAAAAACCTTCTCGTGCAAGATAAACTGATGTTTTCTACAGTGTGAATTGGATAAGAGGGTGTGAGAGGAGTATAAATGTGGGCTTAATGATCAACTGTCACACCTTACTTACTCCTGTGGAATCTGGAAGATTGCTGTAAATGGCCTGGTCGCCTGGTCTCTTCGGTGGGTCATCGGTAGTCGCCTATGAATAGATCATCAGGGAGAAAGCAAAGAGGCAGAGCTGGATATTGTAGAGTGAGTTTCATCTTCAGATTTTTCCCCCATTCTATTTATTTAAGCATCTACAATCCAACAATGTTACAATGAAAACACTTATTTCCAATAACATCTCAAGCTGCTGAAAATGGAGACAAATCATATGACATGAAATTAAACAATCAGAAATCCATAAAACTTAAATTGCATCTGTACAAATAAATCAAAAGAATTATATTTATATCAAAATGCTACAAAATGTACTATAAGAAATGTTATCCTGCTTTTTAGAGGGTTGTCTCTTTTATTTGTATTTTCAGAACCAAAAGCACAAGAGCCAAAGTGTAAGAAACAGGCCACGGTGTGTTTAACTGTTCAAGCATATGCTGCAATCATTAGCATGTCCTGCTAACTAGCTTACTATTTAAAGTAGTAACTCAGCATTACAAATTGACTAACAATCGTAAAATAAGTTTGTGGGGTTACAGTGTATGTCAAAGAAAAGCCCTGTTTGTAAAGAGCACACCCACTGACCATCACTAGATGACGTCAGGAGCTAATTAGCATATTTCAGTCACAACATTGCATTTTCATTCTGCCAAGTTCTCATTTACATATTTTTCTGTTTCTGTTGTCAGACATTGGGATGAGTATTAAATACTGACTGAAACGTAGCCCTTGACTATATGTTGCTAAATCTAGCAACAATGTCGCTAAATTGGCAAGATTGTTGCAATTTAGGCTAACGTTAGCATCTCTGTCCAGTCCTTTACTGAAAGTAAACTACTACTTCACTTTGGAGAAACCTACTCAGCAGCCCCAACTAATGCTACCTGACATAGCACAATGTTCCCGCTTTTTCTAGAACTGTTATAAAACGATTCAGCTGGAAACACAAAACGTCAGCCAGAGACAGTGTTTTCAATCAACTTATGAAGCTAATGTAAGCTTAATTAGTTAACGAGCTAACTAGACATTTGCCATTATAGCCACCAAAATGAACAGTTGCTGACTAGAAGGGAGAATCCTCCTTTTGCCGACCTCTGTCTGTCAAAGGACCCACTGTTTCAAAAAGACAAGAATTTCAAGTGGTAAATGTAAAACCATTATTCTTGCATCTGCATATGAGGCTTGTGAGAATACAGTACTGGGAAGTGAGGGTAGTCCATCTTGTTTTTAGAACAGAAATGAACAGAGTGTACCTTAATTTGCAACAAAAAAACTTGTGCAGTTGAGTAGCTCGACGAGGGTATCTTAAGTATTGACAAGTTAAATAAAATGCTTCTGTCTTGGCAGCATTTACTGCACTATCAACAACAATGCTGTTTTGTCTACCCAAGGGAGCTATTCTTCCCTCACAATAACTGGCACAATTTTTAATCGAGCCATGGCTCAAACTCTGACCATGGATCAATGACTAAAAAGTGAGCCAAAAATCATCTATTGCTCCCAGTCAGTCTTGTGTCTACTTCATTTTATTCAAACCTCAACAGATTCACTTTAAAGTCCAGAAATTTTATTGCTGAGTAATCACATTCACAGCTCTGATTACTGGTTCAAATACCTTTGTGGCCATGCAAAATTAAACCCTTAAACTGCACCAACTCTGTGGTAGATCAGGTTTGCTGATCAGGAGCTAAATACATTACATTTATTTCAAAGTTTCCAAAAGTACCAAATATGTCAAGCTGAATTTGGGGGGGAAATGTGTATAAAATGAAAACACATCTAGAATACTTCCATTTAATTGAGTGGTGCAGCCATATAAATGTGGAGTTTTGGGTTTGAAATTTTCAGACAGTATATTATATCTTGTAGGTGAAACAAAGTGATACAGACCTTAAAGCTGGGGAAAAGGGGAAGGCTATGTTGAGGGGTTTTAACCCCATCACAATATAAGAATTTCTAGAGAGTGCTTAACTGTTGGTGGTTAATACAGTTACAAATGCTAGTCCCTTACATGTCATAGCTTTTTAGATATATGGCAAAGCTACAGATGAACTGGACAACGACCAAGCAGAGTTTAAGTGTTAAAGCTGAAACAATCCAAAGGACAAGAGAAGGTTTTGGAGAGCGTGGAAATGCCACGGCCGTCATATTTCACTGTGAGGCTTCAATGAGCAGTCCTGCCACTGCTCGGCCCTTGCTCCACCCCACCGTCTCTTTTCATCTTCCTCCACACCCTCCTTCTCCTCATCATCCCCTTGTCCCCACACGCTTCTGCTGATGGATGAGCTCATTTGCTGCAAATCTCTTTCGAGTCAAACCGGGACACTGTTGTTGCCTTTCTGCTACTTCAGTGGACACAGAGAATAGAGACCTCAGCATATGAATACTCTATGTGCCCATATGAATGCACACAGAAAATGCATGTTCCATTTATGTAATGGAAAAATGTATTATGTTAGAAATGGTCTCTTAGCCTGTGTATTTTCAAGCAGGAGCCAGGGGTAACACACAAACCCCAAACGATTGTTAGTATTGCATTTGTCTTAAGAGCACCACAGAGAGCTGAATCAAAAGCATTGTAAATGTAATAACGTAGAGCAGGAAACTGCAGAAGATGAGATTGCCTTGTTTTCCCTCCTTGGTGATTTACAGTGTATACAGGGATATTCTTGTTCACTGTAGTCATAGAGACAATGGATTGGCAACAGGCATGGCTAAACCAATTCAGCGTACGAATTTCTTCAAGCAATAGCATCATTTTATGTTAGATCGAAGTCCAAGCGTCGCTCCACATTATATCCGACTCACTGCTGGCTGCAATAACTTGTAAAACGGCTTTCCAAAAATATATTTCCATAGATAAGCCAGTCCATTTTGATGTGTCAGTTTTGATACGGACCACGTCTCTCTATTCGCCGGCCAGCCGGCCTGCCTCAGCGACTGAGCCAGCCTCACAATAACTATGATGAATGCAGTGTCCACAGGAACAAACCAGCCATTTGACACTTCATCCCCTTTGATGCATTAGCTGCTAATATCCCGTGGATCCATGGCGGGCTGTTTGAAGCCTTGTGATTCGCTGCGACTGGCCTCTGCAGAGTCCTCCCCTGAGCACAGGTGACTGTAATCATCTTACAAATGGCAATGTCTTACTTCAAATGCATTTGTTAGGGGGGTGCAGGCTTTGGGGGATCAGACACAGCATCTGTGTTACTGATTAGGAAAACTGACTCTGCAGAGCCCACTGGGCCTTCAAAAACTATCTCTGAGATCCTCCCCAACTTGAATCACACTGAGGCCTATTACAGTAAACTGGGTCACGGGTGTGTTTCCCATCCACTGAATGTGAGTCCGAAATGTGTTTTCATCTGGGCTAGAAAATTTGATTTGCGACACACTTGACGTGCTTGAGAGCGGAGAAGGATCAGTGTCCATTAAAAGTAGATGATGTGACTGGTCTTGGAAGGGACTACTCTTGCCCAGGGGGGTGGCTGGGGTGACTGATGAATGAGAGATAGAAACCCTGCCATGAAATGAAAGGGATCACACACTCGTACACAGAAAGATATGAAAATATCGCTTGAGAAGGGCATTAGCAGTTCAAGGGAGGAAAAGCAGGAGGGACCATGAAAACTTTCTGATCTTTAGCAGCTGCCAGATGGGATGGGATGAATCAGAAAATAAAATAGCAGAGAGAGAAAGAGAGAGTTGGGTTCCTTCAGATGAGGCATTTTTTTATTTTGGGTGAAATGAATAAACTGCCAGTGATCTTTGAAGTTAATCCTGATTCAAGACATCAATATGATTTGGTGATGATGTGTTTACAGGGGGTAGGGAAACTCATCTGAGAGAGTATCTTCTAAAGTCTCTCATTCTTCTTTATATATATATATATATATATATATATACACACACACACACACACACACACACACACACACACACACACACACACACACACAAACAAAACTCAGAAATACCTTTCCCAAGTTTTGTTGTCCCATAATCAGGATCACTGCTTTCTTCTCCAGATCATGTGAGGGCCGTCTGGGCGCTTCACTTGATCCACCGGGAGCTTCTCGGCCGCTCAGCCGGAACAGGTGCAGCTTTCCGCGGTCATGATTCTCCCAGGAGTCCGGCTCCTCCCGCTTCGGGCGTCCACGAGGTTTATGGCCACAAACTGAGACAGGATTCGCTGAACCCGAGCGACGCGGATCCAGCGAAGTATTACGATTAATCATGATGAGTCTGTAAGCTACGAAGCGGACTGAAGTTGTACAGTAATGGCTGACACACCCGCTGACTGATTACACAGTGACAATGAGTTCAAGTGTAATATACGTTTTTACGAAGTCAACAAACTTTCAGCGTTTTTGCCCTGCAACCTGCCTGCGACCTCCGTTTCCCATGGCAACGGCAAATGAAGCTCCGCCCACAAGGAAGTTAAAAAAAAAGAAAAGAAAAACACTATATGGCCAAAAATATATGGACACACTAGCTAATTACGCTAATGTTACCATAAGATGAGAAATGTATTTTTTTTAATAGCAGATAATTCCATGGAAAACAATTAAGTAAAGTTAGTTTTAGCTTTAGCTTTAAACCTAAGATTAGCTGCACCCACTATTGCACTCAGTTTTTAATATGTAGTTACTTTTGTAGGGCAGTAAAAGACAGTTTTGTATCAGCCATGTAATTATATTTGAGGCGTTTGCATTGACGATTTGTAAACATTAATTAAAAAAAACAAATTCAATGAAAATCCACTAAGTTATGGTAGCCTGTGTCAGCTGAAGAACTAGGTGAGCTATCAATCAATCCCAATGAGAATGGATGTTGTTTGAGTTTGTTTTTTTTTTTAACTGTAGACCTTTTTCACAGCAGACAGCTTCACTGGAAAGTGCAATTAATAACATTTATGATGGCTCTGTTCTATTAAGCCACACCAATTAGACTGCAGGCAAGACCCTGAATGTGACACAGCTAACACATGGAATATTAATCATTATCAGCATTACTTATTATACCTGTGTTTTCCCACTATGACTAAGTCAAAACAATTAGCCTGTAGTAGGAAAAGCTTTAATAACATCACCAATGTCTATTCAAGTGTCCCAGTAAGCCATGACTGTGTGAACGTGAAACAGCATGCACAATACTAGGACCATGAAGCAGTTAAATGGAATTCATCCACATTCATTTTAATATTTAACATGTCAAAGTGTCTATTATGAAAAAGGCCTGTAAGTCTTTAACTGTTGTCTCACTCTTGTTGCTGTGAGTCTTACAACCTGGAAACATACTTGACTAGAGATTGACATGAACAGTGAATCCTTCCGCTTGGCTCCATTAAACATTAATCACTCATCTCTTAGATTATAGATGTTATGAAACTTACAATCCTGCCCAAAATATTATGAATATACTATTATACTATGTATCATAAACTATACTATTGGCTGAAGTAAGCCAAAGCGTATTTGGTTTCGTCAAAATCACTGCATGCGCTCAATCCAAATGAATAAATCAGGATAATGTTGCAGAATCAATAGCAATTTTCCCTCAGTCCATTAATCTACCTTTTCATGCTTCATGTCTTCAGTCCGTGCAGCTGTGAGATCAACCTGGAAAGCTCTCAACCTGCTAATTGTAAAAATTACACTATAATCACCTTGTGGCCAATTATCTATTTTATGATGCAGACAGAGAAAAGTCTGGAGAAGTCAGGAAAGACAAATACCAGTACTCTGTTGAGCTGGATTGACTCGACCCTCTGCCACTAATTAACAACCAGACAAGAGGAACTAATCAGTGAAATCAGCTGCTGGTGTTTGCCTGGACACACTGGACTAGCTTGAAACCTGAACACACACATTTCATCAGGAAATTTCACCTCACTGAGCAACAAACAAAAGCTGAGAATACAGAGTAAAATTAGATTTAAAAAAAAAAAACCTCTACTTCTACTACTGCTAGTTGAACCATTAATTGTGATATATTTTAGGCTACTTTAGAGGATAATCAGCAGAAATTAACACCATTTTCTCTTCACTTTCTATTTCTGGAAGAGTATACTAAGCTTTCCTTATATCAGAGCGTTTGCTTAATTTAAAAAATGGTGAAGAGTGGTATCTTTCCCAGAGTTTAAGATGTATACTAAGGTTGAAAATTCACTTAAACCGATAAAGACCATATTGTTTTTCTTGTACAGTTATCATTCCTAAAATACATGTATTTTATTTTATCATCTTTTCTTGTAACTTTTCCAAATTTCATTTTAACTTCTCAAACTAGTTTTAAACAACAGCACGGACACCTTATTAAAGCATGAGTGCCTCTAATGTGAACAGGATTAAAGTCTCTAATGATAGGTGAAACAGAGGAACCCATTTTTCAGGCGACCCCAGCAGCAGCAGCAGCAGCAGCAGCAACAACAACATCGAATCCCAATCTAACCTCTCACTGTGTATCCTACAGACAGAATCTGTGGGTGAGGCATCACACAAAGTGTCAGAAACATCTGTTCAATCTGTTTTGTGCTCCAATGGACAGTATGCCAAAATCTCAGGGCACACGGCTCTAAAAATGAAACACTGACAAGTCTGTCACACTTGATAAAAGAGGGAACAATAATAATCCTGTTGAAACTGCCGAGCGAAAGAAAAATGGAGTGGAACAGAGCTTTATACACCCAATACACACACATGCCACTGAAACGTTTCAGATAACACAAAAAAGGAGCATTTTCTGTCCTCCCCAGCCTCTAGCAGAGGTATTTCATGCTCCAGACAAACTGTTGCCACTCTGTGCCCTTTGAGGGGTGAAACACAGGTGGAGGAGACACTATCACTGGCTCATGACAAGACTGAGGAGCCCAGTCACCACTGACAGAATAGAGTTCACTGGGATGTGAGAAGAACAGTCTTCAGGCAACAGATGCAACAGTTCAAACACAAACTGGCCTCGGCCAACTGCCTGCTATTTGCCATGGTGCCCTTAAAAGTTATAAATACAACTAATTAGTCTGCTGCCTTCTTCAGGCCAGCGAGAGGTAGCGGCCTTCCCTCCACACCCATCACCCCATGCCCACACACCCTTCTCATGGGATCGGCATGAGTGCTTAATAAGCGCGAAAAACAGACAGGAGCGTTATATAAAGCCCCTCGGAGATTTCTCTGTCTCACCACACTTAGCTTTGGCAAATCTTTCTTGTATCATTCCCTCACTCATTAAGTCAATTTTAATTTCAGCGAGTTGACCCAGACAGTCCAAAAGTTACTTGCTGACTGTCATCAAACAAAGGCTGCTATTTTTCATCTTCTCCTTCGTTTTGTTGTTTGTTTGTTTTTTTTTGTTCTGTGTGATTTTCTTTCTTGAAATATGAGTGAACAGGCCAAAACAGAGCTGTCATGTGGGGAGTATGGCAGGGGTGGCCCCTGGTACCCCCTGAGAAAATGGTGGCAGTCTAGCCGGCTTTTCAATCAGGATGTTGGCCTGCCGCCTTTCCTGGAGCCAGGGGACCCTTGGTGGATGAATGTGGACTGGCTCCAGAGGAGTTTGGCAGCCTCTGCTTGGCCAGGGTACATACCCGCTCCGCTGTTTGTGCCCTACATCTCTGGGTCGATGCATCATCCCAGCCAGAAGATTAGTAAGGAGCAGTACAAGTGGAGGGTCAGCCTGGACGTGGCTCACTTCTCCCCCTCAGAGATTTGTCTCAGCGTCAAAGATGGATTCCTGGAGGTTGGAGGTACAGAACACTGGCTCACAGCTATGTTAATTAAACAGCTCCGAAAGTTGACTTTATTAACATTGCTAATTACTTTTACACACTGGCTAGTTTCTACTTTTCATACAACATTAATAATCTTATCTATCTAATATTATTATCTCAAAGAGTATAAGAGTTATCTAGATAGAGTTCTCTCACAGTTCACAGAATAAACCCCTAAGAACTTAACACTGATGGAAAGGAAGCTGAATGTAACAAAATTAGAAAGCTGCTTAAATAATGTGCCCGGGGAAATTAAAATCACAGCTCTGTGGCAGAAATTAATTTCTGTGTTGAGTGGTTTCTCTGTGTCGCTTGATTCCTCTGTGTGTCCTCACATTCTTCCTCATAAACGGTAATCCATCCCCAGGGAAACACGAGGAGAGGCCAGATGAACATGGATTTATTGCCAGATGTTTTACAAGGAAATACAGGTATGCAAAGTTAACACTGACATTCACCTGCAGACGGTGAAGCATACTCAGTTTAAGCCGTTTCAAACAACAGTCGGCAGCAAAGACTGTGGCACCGAGGGTCTGTTTTCAGCAGTATCTGATCTCTAAAACGCTCACTGAACTGAAAAATTAGATATTACCGTATTGGAAGCGCCGGCACATTGTTTGTAGTGGCATTGTGAACATGACCCTGTCACTTTCAGGCTCCCAGCCGAAATTGATGCAACCAAAATCATGTCCACACTTTCTGTTGATGGGATCCTGACTGTGGAAGCTCCCGTCCCTGAGACCTCTGTTCCTGCTGCCATTATCATTCCCATAAAGGTGAAGCGGGACATTTATTTACTTTTAAAGCTATGTATGTGTATGTGTGTGTGTGTGTGTGTGTGTGTGTGTGTGTGTGTGTACATGCTTATTTACTTTCTTGCTGAAAGTTAGATGAGAACACACCACCTCCACCCCCTGTTAATGTCTATAGAGTCTAAATGTCTAAGCAGCTGTTCACTTAGCATAGCATAGCATA
The DNA here is from genome assembly GCF_002260705.1 of Seriola dumerili. Taxonomy (NCBI): domain Eukaryota; kingdom Metazoa; phylum Chordata; class Actinopteri; order Carangiformes; family Carangidae; genus Seriola; species Seriola dumerili. Next base: position 1,096,498 of record NW_019174432.1, on the reverse strand, counting down.
GCATAGCATAGCATAGCATAGCATAGCATAGCATAGCATAGCATAAAGACTGGAAACTGGGGGAAACAGCTAGCCTGTCTCTGTCTGAAGGTAATAAAATCTGTCTCCCTGTAACTATATAAAGCTCACAGATGAACACATCTCTTGATTGTTTAACTTGTTTTTACTTTTTGTGATAACAAAATGTTGCATGGGTTGTGAGCAGCCTCCACAATTTAACCTACAACTTCTCATTTTCACACTTTGGTTTTTTAAAGGATTAAATATATGAGATTTAATGTGCAAATCAATCATTTCATTTCATTAAATTCATTTTATACATAATTGTGGACAGATGGAGATGGATGCTACTGGAGAACAGGAAGAAGAACATGAGAAAGAAGAAACCCCTGAAACAGAGCCAGACAGCAGCAGCGTACCAGAGGCTCCAGAGTTTCTGCCTGCTGAGGATCATGGGGAGGAGTCTGCACTAGAGGTCCATGGTGATGAGGCCCACCCTGGCAGCGCCACAGCTGGGCTTCAGGAGCATGAAGAGAGGAGGGAACAGGAGGAGGAGACCCATGAACAGCCAGCTGGAGAGTCCCTCCCTTCAGTGTCTGCAGATGATGGCAAAGGCACAGAGAGTCTTCAAGAATCTTCAGAGCAGCATGAGTCCGTGGGAAGCCAAGAAAGCCCAGATCCAGACATGTCCAAAGAGCCGGAACAAGAAGAACCAGCTGTGGATGCAGAGATCCAGTTAATGGCAGGCTCAGGGGAGGCTGCTGAGGAGATCACCCAGCCTGAGGAGCCGGAGCAGGGCCAAAGTCCACTGAGCGAGGTCCCGAGCCAGGAGCTGGAGGCTCCTGATATAAAACAAGTACACATTGAGTAGACAGAAACACAGTATCACCAAGATGTTGCACACACCACATATTGACCAAAACAGCCTGCATAGCTTGCCTTGCATCAGGTCTACAGATGCTTTTTAGTCAATAGATATAACAGCCATATAACTGTCATCTTTGGAGCTCCAATAAAGCAATAGCATGTGAAAATGTTATATATTGTGTTGGTGTCATTATGTCGACAGGCTTTTACCTCCTCTCAATTTCCTCTTCAGCTGTATATAAATAAGCGGTCCCATTTGTGAGCATCATATTCACAGTAACCTCTGTAAATATGGGTGGAAAATTTAAAAAGTAATTAGCGATCATACTGTTTGAGCTAAGGGGTTTTGACATTAATGAGATACTATACGTTTGCACAGCTGTGCATTAGTCACTTCTACATGAGTAACTTACCAATGGAGAAACTGGCATATTTCCAATTATGCTGTTGCCATGGGAGCACAGGTCCACACATATCATCTAATACCATTAAATACAACAGTCTATGTGAGCTGGCGTATCACACAAAGCAGCGCCTGTGCACAGCCAAAACTGTGGCGGCCCCTTGTTGATTCCACATTATTGTTCCAGTTTGGAAACTTTTTAAATTCAAACTGATCATCCCTCTTGATTCCAAAACACAGAGATGATTACATTATTTTGCATCACACAACATGCAATGGAACTGCACCAATTTTTTGCACTCGCATTCAAAAGCTCTGGCAGTGCCGCCTAAACTGTGGTCGGCCCATTCTGCAGAACACAGCAGTGCCACTCTCACCCAGCACTAAGCCCTCCGCTAATCTGCTGCCCAATTCCTTCTGTTATCCAACAATAACACCACAGGCTCCTCTGGATCCCTGGAACCGGGCCCGCAAGTGGCATGGTTCTCAATAAAAGACACAGATGTGAAGACACACTGAGAGATTGGCTGGACATTTTTATTGCATCAGCCAAGACAAAGACATCAACAGAAAAGAAGGCAGGAAACAAACGTCTTTGGCAAACAAGTCAGCCTGTCCGCTCCAACAATCATGCAGCAATCTTTCTGAATGACTCAAATAGAAAAGAAAAATTCAAACCATATTGCAAAAAACCTGGAACACTTCAGTTTAATATTTATAATGAATTGGTACATATTAAAGTATATTTACAATACACTTCGGTAGAATACAGTATTACTGCACACAATTCACCCTCTGCTAAGCTACAAAACTTGCGTTTCTTGTCAGTTTAAGTGACATTCATTAACTAAAAGAGATAAACAGCAGTAGAACTGGAAGAAGTCAAGGCACCCAAGTAAATAAAGGCACATTCATATTTTTTTTTTAAACTAAAGGAATCACGTACAATATGTTTGATGCAAAGATTGTTCCACTAAATGAACTTCATGTTAATATAAATACAAATATAAATGTGATTCTTTAGAAGTTGACACGTATTAACTTACTGTTTACTGAGAAGGCTATGATTACATAACCTTGTATAATATTAAAGCTGCACAAGACAAGTTAACACACTGACAAATGTTGACCTTCAGAACCTAGAAAACATGAAATGTGACATCAGTTAAATGCTGATGACATAATCATGTTTACCAAACCAGCTGGTCTGTGATCTTTTTCTAATAAAGGAAAGGAAAAAAGGAAGGGAAAAAAGGATCTGAAGTTAAAGAGTCCTGCTTGTCCTGGTCATATGAACTTTGGGTTTAAATTTAAATTAAAAAGGGAAATGGAACTGAAATAGACAGAACATTTTTTGGAAGCTATTTTTATTTCTGTCATATCAATATCTTTGGGTTTTGCACTTAATTGAAAAAAAAAGAAGGTATCTTAATTGAGGAAATAAAAGAAGTGAATGAGAATTAAAAAAAAAAACCTTTGCTATCTCCATTAAAGACGAGGCTCTTCATTGTAAAAATGTATATTTTCTACATTAAAGTCTTGCCTGGCGCAGCTTTAACATGCAAAATGGGACTTGAATATCTCCTAGTATATTTTACACATTTTAATTCCAGGTTTGTAACAACATGAAGCTGAAGGCCACAAATTTCATATCAAACTTGTAAGTGATTGTGCAGGGTTATCTGTCATGTTAGAAGGTCGGGGTTTAGACCATCTGTGCCTCTTGGGGTTTGGGGACCTCCACCTCCTGCGTCTCGCCGCTCTGGGAGCCCTCGTTGCTGAAGAGGTAATACGGAGGCGTCTGCCGAGCTTCGATGATGAGGACGCCCTCGGGGGACAAGGAGGCGAAGACTGTCAGAGGGTCCACATCTATCGGGATCCTGATCAAACAGAGAAGGAGGGAGGTGAGAGAGAGTATGGAGTGTCTTTTATGCAAGGATAGAAGTTTAGTGTCAAAAGTTTACACGGTGGAAAATCTGTAAGCTGCTGTGTGCGTTCAGTGTGTTTAAAAGCACGAGTGGGAGGAACAAAATCAGGAGCGCAGCGAGGAGAAACAGCCTAGAGACACAGTTAAGTTCCTTCTTGGAGGTCATGAAAAACCCTGTGACATTTCACTCTGTAAGAGCTGCCGCGGAAACACTGTTAAATGCTGGGATTTTTTTTATTGACACTTTGTCAATACCCATAAACAGCCTCCAGTCGAATGATTTTAGCAAGAGAGAAAAAACGCTCACCCTGTCCTTCTTGGCTAGCACTCAGTCTACACTCACAAAAACTACCTCACACCCAGGAGATGAATTGAAAGCTATCAGGAGTTTTCATTTAAAATCCTGCAGCTCTGCAACAAAGTTGAGGGGCAAGAAATCACACAGTCGATCCAGGTGTGAGGGTGGCGAAAAATGAAGCCTGGTTCAAATTAATGCGAGTGTCTGTCTGCGTATACATTCCTAATCTGCTGTTCTCATCTGTCATATAGGCAACAGCTAATTTTCTGGAGGTTTTTTTCTGCCTCTTCACGTCATATTTTGACATTTCTCACGCTGAAAATGTTGTATTTTCCAGAGCACAGTGGAATAATTGGCTCCTAAAGCTTGCAGGAAAATACAAAGTGTTGATGGAAAAATCAGCCAGAGCTGCAGTTTGTAAGGGCTTTGTTTCATTAAACAGTATATACACTTCAGGAACAATGATATTTTATGATCTTAAATTATCAGAAACAGATTGGCATTTAATTAGAAAGTTCATTTCAGGCTTAATTTCAATCATTTAGTAATGAAAGTCTCCAAAACCTGCTGTAGAGCCACACACACAGAGATCCAGGCGAACTCTGCTCTTGGCCAAATATGGGTATTGTGGGTTTTCGGTGCGAGCAGCCAAGTGTCTTTGGGAGTTAATATAAACACCAGGCTGCTCTGTTCAGAGGACGAGACCGTGTGTCTACCCTCCATTTAATTAGAGAGGACTCTCCACTGGCTTCCCACTCCACTGAGAAATACAAGTCAGAAGGGACTGAAGACCTCACCTCGCAGACGCAGACAGACAGAGAGGTGAAGTCAGGTCTGTTTGTGTGGTCAAATATCACATACAGTGTCTCACTGAGCTTTAAAGGTCCGCTTCAACAACAACCTCCAGACCTAACCAGCGATCACAAAGGAGACAGGGAAAACCCTCCCTCAAAAATCTAATGAAAAATTGGATTAAACTTGGGGCAGGAAACTCAATAGAGATCCCTCGTCCTCAAATGACTAGGGCTGCGACAGGAGGTATAGATGGTAAAAGGCAATTACCAAAAAATAGAGAGAAAGGTGTAACAATAATTGAAATACAGACTCCAACTGTAGGATTATAGTAAATCCAATTTAGATAGAACAAGACCAACACAATATCTCCGAGGAGATAAGTTGCCAGAGGTATGTCCCTGAAAATGGAGGCCATGGGCAGTCAGGTATGTGTCGGGTTGGGTGGGAGGGTAAGTGGACGGGGCAAAAGACAAAATTTGAATTTGAGTGGATTCTGTAGATGTAGTAAAGACCACCGTCAAATCTTCTCATTTAAAATGACGGGCTTTTTTAAAAACAGTTCAGCTCCTGTTGCCCACTTTATTAAACAAGACCATGAGTCTGAAGCTACGCTAGCGGTTCTGGACGTCATGGTCATAGTGGTGCATCAGAATGCAAACATGCTCATAGTGATAATGCTAACACGCTAATGCTTTACAAAAAATACTTTACAGTAAAAATTAATTTAAAAGTTAATATTTGAGGTCGGTGTTGGCCAGTATTAACTCCAGTTCTAGCCACACAGATGTCTACACACGTTTCAGTATCTCTGCCCCCCCCCACCAACCTTCCTTCAAGGAGCCAATTGCCGCAAAGCAAAGTTGCTCCCTCTGACAAAGTCAAATCACTCAGCCGGCCCATTACGTGGGACTCCGGCGGAAACCTTATCTGTCCAGCTTGGGGAGTTTATTTACCTCTAGCAAGTGCACATTTTATCTCAGACATTGATTTTGTACAGCTGCCAAAACACTGTCCAATATGCTTTTCCCCTGCAGAGATGGTGAGACAGAGAGAGACAGGACAGTGAGGCCTGACAGGAGGTGTGTGTGTGTGTGTGTGTGTGTTCATGTAGAGGGTGTAGTGTGTAAAACATACGACCCATATGCTCCTTCCCACACACCCAGACACAGCGCACATGTGGACTGAGTGATATCATTATGTCTCACGAGAACAGAGACAGAGGCAGAACATGAGATTCCTGAATAAAAAGCCGCTCACACTTTCACACACTCACACGCACGCACGCACGCACGCACGCACGCACGCACGCACGCACGCACGCAGATCGAGCACACTGTGTTACAGCTGCGTGACCTGAAGTTAGAAAGTCACCTTTGCCCTCAAGGATGGATTTAACAAACAACATATTTGGTTAATAAATGGCGTATTTCTAACTCGTTTGGATCAGGGAGTTCAACAGTAAAATGTATTCCTGGAACTTGTTGCACTGTTTCCTGTATCTCATCAGTCTATTGTGATCCATGACGATGTTCTACCAGTCTATTGATTTCTGTGATTAACTGTGAACTTCTCAGAAACATCAAGGTACTTTACTTAAACTGCTGCTGTGGTGGGAGGTAACATTTAACTGTGTTTGAGGCAATCTAACAGTTACTTCAGTTACTTTGCAGAAAATGTTTTTAAATGTGACACATACTGTATGTTCAGGTCATAAAATATATTATAAACTGTTATAAATTTAAATACCCAGCTGTATGTAAGGCAGCTAAAGTTCCACCAGCTGCAACATTAAAATGATATTGAATAATAATCCAATAATTTAATGACATGATTTTATTCATAATTGATTAACCTGACAATTATTTCCTCAATTAGATAATATAGTTTATTCTATAAAATATCAGTGATATAGTGAAAAATGTCCATCACACCTTCAAACGGCTTGTTATCACATTAGAGAAAGAAAAGCCACAAATTCTCACAATAAAACGTTGAAACTAGTTTTTGGCGTAGTTTTAAAAAACAAAAAACAAAAAAGCAGATCAGCCAAATAATTGCCGCTTAATCTTTTGGTTGATCGACAAATCAGCTAATCGCCTAATCATTTCAGCTCTATTTAATTTGAGAGAAGTTTTGAACGCAGGACTTTCACTTTCTAACTGAGTATTTTTAGAGCGTGTTGTTGCTACTTTCACCGAGTTAAAGGATCTGTACACTTGGAGGTACAGAGGGTAATAATGATACAGTAAGTATAAACGGGTCTTACATTTAAACATGTCAGGCTGGATTGCATCATGGTTTTCAAATCTTGATATATATTATTCTTTGAGGAATTCAAGCAGAAATAAATAAAGCATAGATAAAGTTTTTTGCTGCAAAAAGACAGAATAAAAAATAAAAGCTGAGCCACACTAACTATGCAAAAGAATGTCTCCTCCATGCTATCTCTGCCTCCCTGCCTTGCTCTCACTTTCATATAGCTGGTGGATTTGTGTATTGAGGCCAGTTATTTATATATGACCCCTCCCTCCCTCCCTCTCTCCCTCTCTCCTCTATATATTCAGGCTGTCACTGGTTTCAGGTTTTGCTCTGCTGATGAGCGCAGGCCTGATCTGAAGGTTTCCCAATTAAAAGGATTGCGATATGGGCAGGGGTGCGGGGCTAGCACAACTGCTTACCAATTAGCCAACAGGAAATAAGCGGAACTGGAGTGACGCGCCTGCGAGACGGCGGTCAGCGCCAGTGATTAGTGCTGCTGTTTGAAGTCTTCCCACTGCCCAATTAAAAAAGCGACGGAGGCGGAGAGAGACGAGCAGGTTGTGGGAACTTGTGTGGCCCGGTGGACTTGCGGTACAACATGAAGGCTGCTCTGCACACCAGTACTTATCCATGTAGTGCCTGCTTCAGTACAGTATTCGTAGGTGTTGTTTTTGTCAGCGGCAACTGGCTGTAGCTGACAGGTTTTGATTGGAGGGTTGTTTGTCCACTCAGAGCTGATATGAGTCTGGAGCAGCTGTTCTAAACTATTTTAAGTAAGAGATGTGGACATGGTATTGACTTTTACATTCTGAACAGATAAATACATTTACATTTACTCTTTTGGAAGATGCTTTTATCCAAAGCCACTTACAAGTGAGGGACATCAGTGATCAGTGATGATGTCATATGGCTTTTATCAAAGCCTCACTGGAGCTGTTAGTGACGACCAATAAATACATTTTGTTTTATCTTGGTTTAGGCCACTGTGTGCAGAATTCATATGTGATTATAACATCTTTTAAATCCTTCCGTTTGCATAAGTTTTGCAGTGTTTGTAGAAGAATTAGTCAATCCCAGTGAAAACTGCTGAAGTCTGTTTGTGTCTTTCAGCAGGTGTCAGATTCGTGGGGGAAGGAGGAAGTTGTGATGTCTACTTTTAATATCAACCAGTACGATCAGAAACTTTCAAATCAGACACATAGTGACTTTAAAATATGTATAAAGTATGTATATATATGTATGTATGTATATATAAATATGTTTTCTGGCTGAAGCTTCTGTGACAGAGGCTGGCTTGAAAAAAACAACAGGACCTTAACTTCCTATTGTGTTTTTTTGTGTGAAAAGGTAAAATATGCAGGGAAAAAAAACAGAATTTTATGTATCAGAGATTAGTTTAAAAAAAAAAAAAATATATATATATAGTTTTTCTACCCTGGTACTCTGGTCATTTTCTGGCCTCCCTGGTTGGGAGCCACAGCTCTATAGCATTCTTATGTATGACTTAAGCTAATGTTCTACAACAGTGGTGCACAGTAAAATAACCAGTTTAATTTAACACTGCCACCATAAAAGTCTTAACTCCTGTAATATTTCTATTAGTCCACAGCTATTAGAGCGACCTCAGAACCATATGAGCTCAATGGACGCACAAGCAGTAAACTGTAGATCTGGAATATGTGGCCGCACATATATGAAGCCCTTTGCGGAGAAAACAAGGAAAAGAGAGCCGTGATGAACGGAGGTCACTGAAATTATACTCACTGTATCTTCTTTGTGAAATTCTTTGTCACGATGCCTCCTTCTTCCTGCTTCTCTTCGTGTTTCCCTGTGAGGAAGAATAAAAATCACATCAGCACATAGGCGAGTGAGGTGAGTGACCTTACACGACTTTATGATGACGTTCAACATTGTGCAATAGTTCAGCGAGGTCATGGATTATAAATGAACAGGACAGTCATCATATATTACCACATGGCTCTACTAGGGGTATAAATGAAAAGGTGTTGTGATGTAAGTGAGATCGAAACAGATTTCATGTGGCGCGCACAGGTTCTCCATTGCTCAGTCCCAGCAGTGTTTTTGCTTCCTCTCCTCTCGGGCAGGTTACAACGAACACGCTGAAATGATGAAACACCCGCTCATTGCCTTTAGTTGCTTCCAAAAATGGGTCTCCTGCAGAAAGACACTCACACATGTTGGTCTGAAGTTGGGGGAGAACAGCTAGGCCTGGAACCCCCCCTCTGCCCTCCCCTCCCTCCGCCTACTCCTCCGAGCTCTGTTTTTGGCCGTTCTATCTCTCGGGCTCGCCAGCAGCTGCTCTGGGGCTGCTAAATGTCAACGCCCCCGCCAGCAGCGTGGCCCGCCCCACCCCTCAACCCCCAGGCTCCACTATGTGCTACCTTATACCCCCACAGTGACGTCCCTGCCTGTCGAAAGTGCTGGACTCCACCAGAGAGAACTCCAGAGACAACTGAGCTAAGATCGCCAGTGAAGTCATGAGATTATTATGAAAACCTCATCGTGACTTCAGACGTTAAACTGCTCCCTCCCCAGATACTTCATGAATAAACGAGGTTTGCGCCTCCCTTGTTTTCTGGTCTCTTACGACAGAGACGCCAAATTCCAGATGCTCTGAGTAATACTGTATGTTCTGGGAGGAGAGATAGCAGATGGTGCCTTATCCTAATTGATGGGGGGGGGCGTACCCAAGGTTGCTAAATCCTCGACCAAAGTAACTCCACATCTCGTCATCTTGTACAATTTCTGTGTGGTGTACTTTAACCCATCCCTAACCCACTGTGTGTGACATGGGAGTGCTGTTGATTTTCCATGTAAGGAGGACGAGGCGTCGGGGGAGCAGAGATGATGATGGACTCTGATTGGGTTGTTGGGGAACGATGCGCGTTCTGGGGAGAGTTGTGAAAATGCCAGGGACAGGGTCCGGAGTGAAGATGAAGATGATGATCCAGGCACGACCAGAACAAACAGGAAGGAGTGACATTGGCCTGATGGCACCTCACACATCTGGATACAGCTTGGCAGCTCTACTTCTACAAAGGTGTAAGCAGTTAAAAGACTGAACTGTAGCAGGCCATGACCGTTATATATATATATATATATATATATATATATATTTCATTGTTGCTGCTGTTGATTATATCTTTGATTTTATGTTCTGAATGTCTTATTGGATTTCTAAGGTGTCCTTGGGTGTCCTGCAAGGCCCTTTGTAAATAAATGTAGTACTATTGTCATCATTATGGAGGATACAAATCTTATTTTATACAGTCTATGTCTGAACGATATGCAAAAGAAACCATATTGCAATTATTTTTGGCATATGTTGCGACATGAGTCATGATTTCTGTTGAAATGGTCATTGCTGCGTTTTGTTTTCACTGAAATAAATATAAAAATGATGATGATGTAATTTTTTGTCTGGGCTTGTGCCAAACAGACATGTTCCTTTACATCTGGAGAAAATGACTGGAAGGTTCTGGAGCACCACAATGCCTCATCTATGGTCTGTTGTGATACATTTTACCTCAACATCAAAAAGAAACTATTAATATTAACTTATATTGCACTTGGCCATATTGTAATTTCAATATTTTGATTCATTGTTCAGCCCCTAATACAGTCTGTGACACAAATAGAAGATGAGTGTATGAGTTCAAAGATTTGTGGTCACTTACAGAAGGATTCTGGTTGTTAACAGAAAACAACATTGACTGTTTGTGGAAGATGCGATGCTTCGTTGACCCAGCCAATCTGCCACAACTTACTGAGAGGTTTCCACCTTCCTAACCCAAGAAAACAGCCACTGTGTGTCAGCTTGGTTTGTGTCCATCTGATCAACTGTCGAAATGCCTTTAATTCTAAAGCTGTGTTTAATCATTAGGAGCCCATTGGTCATTTCTGCCATTTACAGGGTTAATCCAGCCGTGCCTGTGTGTGTGACAGAGTTGTCACATTATGAATCATCTTCCAGGGAGTTTTTAACCAGACAGAAACATGCTGTACATCACGGCCGTGTCACAGACGCTTCCTTGTTAAAGATTTGTTAATTCATGCACTGAAGCTCGCATCACACTCCCTGTCACACTTTTAGAACAAGGGTCGAGTCGCTGTGGCAGGCAGGCCCAACATGGCCAACTGGCATACCAACAATGTGCTTATAAAAAAGCTCAGAGTGCAGGGGGCCTGCTGTCCTCTGTGCCCTCCTCTGTCCCGGGTGTCCCTGGAATTCAACTTCGTCCTGCGAAGCTTCGACTTGAGGAAGCGACTGCTATAACTTACTCCCACGATAAGTGACGGAGATTGAACGTGACGCCAGGGGAGACAAAAACCTGCACACAGACTGCCCTGCCAGGTCAAAGCGAGGTCCTATTTCCAGAACATTCTCTCCAGTGTTTAATGGCAGCAAGCCGCTTGTCTTATTGTAAACAGAGACTGTTGTCACGGGCCTTGCCTTAAATCTAAATCGAGCTCATGGGTGACTGAGGGAATGATTCTCCAGGAATCTGAAACAGGTGTCTAAGCTTGAGGATCTGCCTGCCAACGTGCGAGTCCCAGTCCCCAAAATCTGTCCGGCTCTTCCAAATCAAGACTCATTATTGCTGAGACCATGTTGGAGGCCTACCGCAGAGGCTTTCATTGTACTGCTTCAAATCTGCTGCCAAAGAGAAAGAGATGATATTTCTTGGCCAGATTAGTGAGAGGATCCTCAGATAGTTTCCTACTTAGGTGTTGTTTTGTTGTTATGTCTCACACGGTGCTTTGTCTTGCCTGTTAAAGACATTTTGTCTACACGTGAATAACAATACAAAAGATATTGAGGGGCTAAGCAGTGCTGTAGTGACAGGTTTTGGAAATACTGAGGTCAGAGGTCCAAATTCCCTCAGTGAAATACTACACCTCTAAGAAACAGGGCAGAAAAAGCATGTAAACCTGAATTAGAAATAATATAACTATAACTGCTCAGTTGTATTTTCTGTCGCCTTTTATCTGACTGAACTTATTTGTTTTTCAAAACCGTTTAAAAGCCAAGAAATGCAGTTCTTATAGAGAAAATAATACAACTTTAAATAATACATCAAAATAATATAACATTTTATAGGATTTTTGGCCTAGAAAGTCACGTTTAAAGACTAAACAACAGCAGAATACACCCTTAAAAAAAGATATATCATCACCTGGACCTGGCTCATTATAAGTAAACCCTCAAATTCTCATGAGCAATTCAAAGGACATGACCTCAGTGTTTTCATTTGTACCCCATGTTTAAATGCACGCTGGACAGCAGGTGTTGTTTTTAAACGTGCTCTATAAATAAAGCTGAAAGGACGATTTCTCATATCAGTATGACCTGATGGTTGTCAGTGCGTTCACTCTGACCTCCAGCTGATGATCATAAGACATCACAGGGGTAACAAATAGCAAATGTACATAAAGTTTCTCCAGTGAACCTGGTTGGAAAGTCACGTAGTGGTTAAATTTAGTTCACATCTCTGCCACAGCATCCAACTCACCTGACACTTCTACAAACCCGTCTCTCGTTTTCACGTTTAATTCCTCTGGTTTGAAGCTGTGGACGTTGACGCAAACTTTCCAGGGCTCCCCCCCGGTGGTGGTGGGGGAGCTCCGGGACGAGGGCTCTCCGTACCTGCTGGTGTACAGCGCGGGGCCTCCCGCGGACTGACGCGCGGGGAAACCTGAGCGTAAACTGCTGCTGAAAGGCGAGGTGCTGAGGCGCGTGCTTAGCCGGCCCGGCCGAGCCCAGCCCGGCCAGTCCATCGCCAGATCATCGGGGAAAGGTGGCATCCCAAATTCGTCATCCATAAACCGAGACGCGATCTGATCCCTGAACGGAGACTGATCCCTGAACGGTGACTCTCCAAAAGGATCCCTGGGAAACCTCTGCCGGCTTCCCATAGTGTAGAAGTCTCCCTCTGCCATGTCCAGCCGAGTTCAGAACCGGGAAAAGTTCAGCTTCTTGTACCAAAACAACCTTCAACCAAAACTTTTTTTTTTTTTTTTTTTTTTTAATCAGAAACGTCCTATACGTCTGTGTGGTAAAACTTTATCTCTTTTGGATTACGCGCATCACCGTTACGCAATCAATCACCTGTTGATCCAACAACAAACTCCCAAGTTGACATCAACTTTCTTAAAACCTTCAAGTGAACTGATCTAATTCCTGCTGGCGGCGGGTTTTATACTGGCCCCGATTTCCCAGACGGTGAGTCCGCACAGAGCAAGTGACGGGAAAGTGCTGGGAGGATCTGGAGAGCGTTCACACTGCAAAAAAACACCCACGTCAAAACTAATACTAAACCTTCACATCTTTACAGTAGAAACACACGGGAATAAAAGAACCTCTTGTTCTACTCCACGTGAACCTTTCAGCCGTGTGTCCCGGTCAAAACACGCGAAAAGGTTTAAATTAAGATAAAAATACTTGCTGATGTGGATTTTTTTTTTTTTTTACAGTGTAAAGGCAACAGCTGACCTAAGACCAGCCTCCCCCTTTTACCAAATTAAGTTACCGTCCACATGTCAGTCACACACAGTTGGAGCTCCCTCCTCTGCGTGACTCACTGGCTTTTTAATAGAAAATAGCGCAGAGCTTCATGTCAAACGCGCTGATGTCACAGTACGGATAAAACAAAACAGCTAACAAGTCACCTTAGAGGAAGACGGCCTCTTATTCACTGCGGTGTGTTTTCATCTAGGACATAAAACAAGACTGCGGTGGCGTTTTATTCAGAACATGATTTTTTTTTTTTCTTTTTATATATAGCTTATTCTGAACACGCAGTGAAAGAGGGGGAGGTTGGGGGGGGGGGGGATTTCATGGGGTTATGGCAGGGACAATTCAATTTCCAGGTGAAACATTATTACAATGTGGAATTCACACTGACACAGGATAAAATGTGACAGTATGAAAAAAACATATGCTTTTGCAATATGTGCCTTCCTATGGAATAAAAAGGGGAGATTATGCATAATTTAACACTGAAACACCGGAGCACTATTGCTATATGAGCTTGTTATTGGAGTTTTTAAAATAACAAGACATGATCAGAGGGATCTTATACACAAAGACATCTAGAGTCCACTGACTGATGCCTGACTGGCATATTGTCTTATTTTCCTACTTCACTGGTCAACGTGTCATATATCCATAACATCCAACAAGGCCCGAGTCACATTCTGAAAATCAAATAACCACACCTTATTGTATAATCCATACAATGCAGATGCATATTGTCACCACAGTAATTACATATTTAAAATCGTTTTGCACAAGAACTGATGTAAACTTTACATTGTGAGGTGGGTGGGGGCGCTGGCCCGGGTGCCCGTCCAGAAAGATTATCAACATGACTGCACAAATCATCCACTGGCACCTAGTCAACACCGGGTGACACGAGTCATCATCAGTTCATAGTTTATGGGGGACTCGTGCCAAGTTTGTTCCTCTTCCGGCGTCATATTTCCCTCATTCGTCCAATTTAGTTGACATTCAGGGAAATAAGCTGAGAGTATTGAGTGCATAGAGAGCAGTCTGTCAGGCCTGGAGCAGTCACACAGACAGGATGATGGATTTGAAATGATTGAGAAATATAACTCTTAATTATGTGGAAAGGCAGTTTCAAACTTTGCAGATTCAAACTCTGGAGCCGAAGCAGCCTCGAAAATCAACTTTAAAGGAGCAGTTTGACATTTTGGGAAATATGCTTATTTGCTTTCTTCTAGAATTAGACGAGCAGATCGATGCCGCTCTCGTGTCTGTGAGAGATAAATATGAAACTATGATCAGCTGCTGGCTAACATAGCTTAGCAAAAAGAATGGAAACAGATGTGAAGAGCGTCTGTTGCCTCTGTTCAAAGGCAACAAAAACAGCAGCTCAAAAGCTCACTAATTAACTCATAATATCTTGTTTGCTTTATCCAAACCAAAACGGAAGAGTAAAACCTTCAAGTTGCGGTCTTACAGGGGTTACATGTCTGCCACCACAAAACCACAACTTGTTGTTTTAAACTACATATAATGACAGTTTCTTTACCTTCAACAGAGCTGGACTACTTGGCTGTGGACTGTCCACTTGTTCGCTCACTCATCCACTCACCCACCATATAGAGTTTGCTACACAGAAGACTTGCTGAGGGATAAGTGCAGACAGCAGATGATACATTTCAGTCTCTACTTGGAAGTTAAATTGCTACATCATTTTATCCCTGATATTTGTAATTATTATTTCTGCATCTGCATCACATATGAGGCATCTGTCAGTTCTTACTCATCCGTTTTCAAAACATAATCGAAGGCGTGCCTCGGTGGCTCACCTGATACTGAAAATCCAGCAGCTAACGTTAGCAGCTAACCTGTTAGCGAGTTGACTTCACCTACAGCTCGAGACAGGCCGAAATGCATGATGGTCTAGCTTGATCGATGTAGTGTACATCTTCTGTACATCACCTTTTGATGTGCCTCGCAACTATTTTGTAGTAGAAATTTTTTGTAGACAAAAATTTTACATTTGAGCTCTACAAAATGTTTGATTCACTATATAGTTGGCGAGTGGATATTCCGAACAGAGCCCTCGTTTTCAAACTTTATGCTAAGCTAAGCTAACAGGCTGCTGTCTGTAGCTTCAAATTCAGCAAACAGAAACGAGAGTGGTTTTGATCTTCTCGTCTAACTCTCGGCAAAGAAAAGCGAATGAAGATATTTTTTCCCAAAATGTCAAACTTAAAAAAAAAGAAAAAGAAAAAAGAAGCACCACAGACAAAAGGCCAGACAGGAAGGATCTCTTCTGCCGCTCCTCTGTCTTTTCAACATCTGCTGCCACTTTGAGGTTTATGTGCGAGTTAGGCGCCAAAATAATTTACAACAGACCAAAAATAAATTACAGCAGTGTCATAATAACTATAAATTGACAGTGTTGCATAGAAAGATTGACCACTACTGAGAGGGACAACAAACCAATAAATATTAAATAAGTAATAAATATGTATGGTGCTGCACAATTCAAATCTTGGCCTTACGTCGTGATATAACACAGTTGATATATGTGTTTGGTGCCAGTGTTGTAGCAAGAATACATTATTCAAGTAAACCAAGAATCAGTGCTGTTCGTAAGTTTAGGCTTATTTTCAACAGGTTGCAACCAGACGAGGTTCTGCTTTTTTTTTTTTATCCTGGACTTCGAAAGAATCAGATAAACAGAAACCAGACTGATGCAGACGGTGTAACAACAGCCCGAGATGTGGATTTCAGCTCTGAAATCATCTTTAACCTTAACAGCAAATTCATTCAATGTTTTATTTGTCATGTGTTGTCAAGAAAAAAAAAACACTGAACATTTTGTCAAAAGAACCCCCCCCCCCGTCCCCGTGCAGTGTTGTGATTGCTCTCTGTGGTATTACATGGACTGACATTTCAATTGTTTTCCACTTGATCAGAGGATAAATTAATTTGACATTTGAGCTGACAGGCAGTTTGCTTGCTGTCGGGCCGCCCTCTCCGTTTCATTTTTGTTTTGTTCTTCACCTTGTGAAGTGCTGAGATCAGAGCGGTAAAACCTTTTTCCTTATTCCCGATAACGATCCCTCTGAAGCCATTTGTAAACAGCTGGATCACACGGCTCAAATGTTGCCTCGGCGCCTCACTTATTGGTGCAAAATCTAGGACACACATAACTGTCACGGGATAGTAAATGTTTGATGTCCTGTTAAACGCGGCCTCTCTCAGACTCTCTCTTTAACTGGTGAATCTGCATATTGCAAGAAAAAAAATTGAATGGGATTTAAGCCATTTAAACCTTATCATTACACTTCATTTTAAAGAACCATCAATTTTGAAAAATAAATATCACATTTATCAGTTTAAAGCATTAATTTAAAAGAATAATTTAATGGGATGTGCAGAGAGATGTTGGTTGAGTAATAGAGGGATAGTGTTTGTTATGTGCAGCTTCTACTGTAAATATCTAAGAGATGAACAGTCGCAGGCCATTGTGAGTGCTGATGCAAGAGGATGCAGTACAAGAACAAACCAAACAAACAGAAAGACATTCAGTCTCCAGTGGTCTCTGTGGGCAGAGCGAACAAGACTGCCTCGTGAAAACCGCGGCCGTGTCCCCCTGCTGGGACATTTCCACTGAAGCGTCAAAGCGGAGCACGGAGACACACACAGTCGATTGCTCCAACATCCACTGTCCTCGGTCTCAAGTGGAAACCCGGCTGGCGCTTCAGTCCCTTAATGTGCTCTGGGAAACTTAATGCCTGGTTTTGTTACGTTTGTGCAACGAACCGCGGCTCCGGCTGCGACTGCGGGTCCCAAAGATTGAGTTCCAGGATGAACTGCGACTGTAGCTCCTGTAGGAGGAGTAACTGTGGCTCCGGCTGCGGCTCCGGCTCCGGCTCCGGCTCCGGCTCCTGCTGACGCTGTGGATCGGGCTGCGGCTGCGGCTGCGGGTGAAGAGGCTGCTCCAGGAGGAAACGCTGGTGGAGCGACTGCTGGACGAAGGACTCGGTCGGAAGTAAGGGATGGGTCGCTTCCTGGCACTGTGGAGACGCAGAAAGATAAGAAACTGACATTAAAGCTGCAATGTGTATTTTGTAATCAATCTTAAAGTCAACCTAATCAATATTTTTATAATGTGAAAGAGGTCACTCGTCACTAACACACAACAAATTATCACCTGACCGTATAGTTCCCCTCAGCTCTACAGAGCAGTTCAGCATAATAACATAAAACGTCTCATTGTAATGTCTCTGAGTTTATCATTAGACCTTTTCTAAGATCAGTGTGAAAGTAAAGAAAAGTAAAAGCTAACTTTGTGGCAGACAGAATTTGCTCTTGTTACTTTTTTTTTTTACATTTCAAATTGCCTGTGTTCACCATCTGTTTCTTTCTGCACCTGTGGTGACTTTAAAGCTGACGATTATCTCATCCTTGGGCTAAATGCCATTTCAAGGTACACAGCTCATCAACACGGGGGAAAGATTTCAGGCTGGGGACGAGTCCAAACGAGGAGGTGGTGGGTGGGACCGCCAAAAGCGTTTTTTTCCTGCCTTTAGGCATAAAAATGTACATTGTAGTTAAAAATAACCAGGCTGGGAAAGCGGTACCTTGTGATTCGGCGTGCTTCCAGATGGCTTGGCGAATCTCTCCTCCTTTTCTTCATAGGAGAGTAGGATTTGCGTCTTCGTCTCTTCCCGCTGACCTTATGCGCGTGCTTCACATCCGTCTCTCTGGAGCTCGATGTTCTCTTTCTGTCTCGCAGTCTGGGAAGCACATATAACAGTGTGAAAATGTAAATATATACATGTTCTCGTGCAGCACTAAGGAGGACGTGTTAGCAGCTGAGACGCTGTGCGTAGTTCACCTGTCATCACTGTATCTGGAGTAGCTTCCTCTGGAGCTCAGGCTGGCCACGCTGCCTCGTCGCCTCAGGTCGGCTGAGTAACTCGGAGAGCGCGAGTACGAGCTGACAACGAGAGACATGACCATTATCCCCATGCGAGCAGAAGTTATGATTCCACAAAATGTTGCACAATTTTTTTATGCAACTTCCCGCCTGGACAACAGACTGGATTGGAAACACAGAGGCTGCAGCAGCAGGTCTCAAACTATTTCACTTCAAGGATCCCCAAACATTAGGGACAGACCCCCCTCTGATAAGATTATGTCCCTCTCATCGGATGTTTATTACAGAATAGTCAAACATTCTTTCATTGTGTTACATATGATTTATAGTGAAAATAAATAATCCCCCTTTTTGATGGGAACCCTCAGGGACCCCCACAAAGACCCCTGGTGGTCTCTGTAACGCACACGAGAACCACTGGTCCACAGAAAGGGACAGAGCACACTCTACTTATGAAGGAGGCGTAAGTCATTTGATGTGTGCAGAAAAGATGTTGCTGGGCAGCAGCATCAGAACCAGTGACACCGGCTCTGTGCTGGGGGCCTCTCTGGAGTTGGCTGTGGAGAGGAGGATGTTGCACGAGCCGTTGAACATCATCCCCTCCACCACCTGCTTTTCAAACAGTGGAGCACTTGCAGTCGGAGAGTTCAGCTCCGCCGTGACAAGAAACACTACACAAAGTCTTTCCTGCCAGCTGCCATCTCCCCTGTGTCAGGGGCAGGGACCACTCTGACAGAACAGTTTTCCTTGTGAGGGACACACTGCTCACCTGGACCTTTGATTATTTATCACATTATTCTGATCTGTCAAGCTTTGTGCAGCTACCACCACTGCACAGGGTTTATTCAACACACAGTATCTTAGCTTTAGGTTTATCTTTAGTCTATTTCTATCTATCTATCCTAGCGTGGCGACAGTGACAATGCTAACAGGCTGATGTTTAGCAAGTATGATTTCAACATGCTCAGCACCTAGTTTAGTGTGTTACAATAACAAGCTAACATTTGCTCGTTAGTTCTAGTACACCTGGGGCTAATGGGAATGCCATTAGTTTTGCAGTTAAACCACAGAACTGAACTGGAGCAGCTGCAGCTCAGGAGGAGGAGCGGGTCGTCCACCAATCAGGAGGTCGGGGGTTAGATCCCTGTCCAAGCTTCCTTGGGCAAGATACTGAATCCCAAATTGCCCCCGGCTGTGCCATCAGGGCATGTGTGTATGGGTGAATGTGGCTTGTATTGTAAAGCACTTTCAGTGGTGTGGAAGACTAGAAAAGCGTTATATAAGTGCAGTCCATTTACCATGTGGCCTGAGGAGAACATGAATGTGGGAACTAAATTTTATGTAAATCCGCCCAACAGCCCAGACATTCACTCAGAATCACACCAGTGAGCCTCACGGTGGCGCAACAAGAAGTGAGGGGATCACTAGTCGTTAGGATTCATTGTGAATTTCTCTACTAAATCTTTTGCTAAATGGGATACAAGTGGGTGTTTCCTGATGCAAAGAAAAGTGCTACATAAATCCAATCATCACTAAATGTCTTAGTATGCACAACATATAAGTGGCGAACCCACCTGTAAGACGACATCGACGGGCTTCGAGAGTAGCGCCCGGAGTATCTGGAACTCCCTGAGGATCTGCTCCTGCTCCTGCTGCTGGACGCCCGGGTTTTCAGTCGCCTCCGAGATGAAGCGCTCATCCTCTGTGAGCGGCTGGAGGTCTTTGGAGGTCTCACGACCTCTACCCGACACCCCAAGGTTATCTGCTCTCTGCAAAGTAAAATACATTAAGATGCTTTACTGCTTTGAGTGATAAAGCCCAAACTGCATCTTGGGCTGTTCTTCTCCCCCTCATAAGATGAATATTTATTCAATATTTCAAAAGAGGGAAACAGAGCGTGGAAACACAAGATAAACAGCCTGCAATTTTCCTTGGAAGCATTCATTCAGATGGATTATTTATTATGAACACATTACCTCTTGCTGTTTGCACTGAACAGGGTCGCAGACAAGCTATCCTCCCCGTAAGGTTTGCATAAGGACGCGTAGCTGGTGACAGAGTTTCCTGAATCGGAGGCATTGTCTCTGTCAGCGAACTTCAGCTTCTCCGGAGAGGCCAGGCGTTGACAGTGGCTCCTCTTGTTGTCAGTGACACTCGCCCGAGAAACGCCGGTTTTGCTCGATGGCGGCGAAGACGTGTCATTCCCAGAATCGTAATCGTGCGGACCGTCGGTCTGCCTCGATAAATGCTGAGACCCTTTTCCGGGTAAGAGCTCGCTTCCAGGTTTTGACGACAACATCTGCAAACAGACAAAGAGGCTGCAGCTTAAAACCAAACGTGTGTTGATAAATACAACCTGCTACCTGTTTTTGATGCACTGTGAATACTCTAGCACAAAGGCATTTATTCCCTTGAAAACACAGAGAACAGATTTCTTTTTTTTTTTTTTTCTTTTTTTTTCTCGGGACAGAAAACTTTGAAAGATAAAGACATCATGCAAATTTTGAAGCATGCGATTAACCTCAAAAGAAAAGTTGGAACTCAACTTAAGTCAAAAGAAATCAACAAGAAACAAATTTAGATAAAGTAAGTCTAAACTAAAATAATTGTATGAAAGGAACAACAAAGGAGCAGAGAAGAAAGAAAAGACTATGCGTGGAAAAAAAAAAATCATCTACCGGCTCTAACTCCAGTGAAGAGAAAAAGAGTAAACAATATCCCCATTGAAAAGCCTCAGTTTAAAGAACATTGAACAAACATCACAAAAATGGGTATTATGTAGAAATGAAAAGGATTGCAGACAAAGAGAGATCCCATCAGTCTAACTAAGAAAGCCCTCAGAATAGGACAGATGACTGTGCTCTTTCTCCTGTGAAAAAGTAAATAATTAGCCTGCACCGACCTACAAGTAAATCCCTAAATCTGCGGATAGCATCGACTTACCAATCAAGATTTCCTCCTTAAGTAGGTAAGGTGTAAGAAAAAGGGAAGAGCGGGCAACATAAGTGCATCATTAGAGTCGTAAATTGCAAGAAAAAGACAATAACCCTCTCTTCAAACCCAGAGCCAGTTAGACTGATAATGGCATGTTCCTTTTTCTTTCCTTAATGGTGCATTGTTTTGGAGTTTTCTTTTTTTTTTTTTGGGAGCGAGAGTACTTTAAGTGTGCACTTGTATGTGAGTACAACTCCCGCAAACTCAATTGAGTTTTCACACATGGAAAAAAAAGGATACTGAGTCTCCGTGGATCATAGTTGACCAACCTTAGAAAATCATGATCTCTCTCTTTACTCATTGATTTTACGAGACACTCAGAGGTTTATCCGGTCTGTCCTCTCAAAGATTTTCCATTATCTACCCTACGGTCGACACAACAGACCAACCCTGAGGGAAATTAAACAAATCTTTGTTCTTCTACCATCCTCTTTACCTGTCGCATCTGCACACAATCTGTGTGCAGTGGTAAAAGATTTCACTTACAGAGAGGCAAATGTTAAATAAAGACATTCCTCAGTGTCACCTCGAGACATTTTGACAAGGCTGCCTTCAAATAAATATTTCATCTCTGCCTTGGTAATTTTTTCAAATGCTTCTTGTGTGCTTTCCTTTCCTTTTGGTTGTTGCCATCACAAAAAGAAATTGATCACTTACATTTACAGAAACGTTGACATATTCTATAATCAACCACATGTACGTTGATTATTCATGTTCAGTGGGTTTTTCTGTCCTGTCATACCTACCTTTCCCTTTATGGTTTGCTTTTTTGGGAAAGAAATATTAAGCAAAGATCATACTGCATTACTTTTTTTTAAGCTTTTATCCACCAAACCAGAACCCATGAATAAATAAATAAATGCAAACAACACTGAATAATACAGTAAAGCTGACCCCCCCCCCAGTAACCAGCTGTGAAGTCCTCCTGAAAGTCTTTGGGATACCGAATGCCAGGCATGATTCAAAATATGGATTAATTTATTGAATTTCAATTAAAACCCTGTGGTGTGTAATTAAAAACATCTGTCTCTGCAATTAGCATAATTTAATGATTGCTGGAGAGAAATTAAATACTTTTTATGCTCCAATAAGCATGAGACAATGAGTTTAAGGCCATAGCTGTATTTATGAGGCTCTTTGGGAGAAAGTCACTTTAAAAAAAACTAAAATAATCGTAAACTCAACCTGCAACAAACAGCACAACGTTAATATTCAAAGTCTGTTGTCTAGAAGTCGTCAGTCCCACTTTACAGATGTTTGTGTGCTTTTAGTTTCAGCTTCAATTCAGGTCTGCAATCTGAGCGACTGAAACTGTTTGCTGGAAGTAAAACATAAAGCAGATGCAATGACCGGAAGGGGAATGAGAGGAGCCAAATTGAAAAGGAATTATTTTTATTTATTTATTTATTTTTTTTCCCTGCTTCTGCATCGCTGCTTGCTGGAAAAATGCTGCTATGTGAGTAGAAGTCATGGGCGAAATAGGGTAAAAAACATCATCTTTGTGCACAGCAGGACAAGATGCAACTGAGACTTTATTCACCTCTTTAACTCAATTCCCAGCATGTTTTTCTATTGTTGTTTTGGTCCAATTTCTCTTTCATTTGGAAGTGAATACTGTTTATCTGAAGTATATGATTTGGATCGATGGCTGGGTGCCAGTGAAGGAAACAGTTTCCATTTGTGTAATGTGGCAGAAACTAATGGTTCATGTTCCACCGCTAACTGTCCCTAACCTGAAATACTGCACAACTTCAGTCTTTGACCCACTATTGACGACAGACAATCAACAAGATCATGGCTTGACAAACAAATACGAACAATAATAATAATAATTGTTTTTTTTTTTTTTTTACATTTCTGTTCATTAAAAGCAAAAAAAAAAAAAAAAATGCATCACTTCCTGTGCACCTTTGCACCTCTGTACAACTGACAATTGTGATTGGTCTTAAACTAAACTACAGGCTTCGTTACATCCTGTAGGAATCAACAACAAATCCAATAAACATTAAAACATTTTTAAAGTCAACACATTAAGTGTTTTTTTCCCCCCTAATCTTGACAAATACTTGTGATGCACAGAGGTTTTTAAAATAATTAAAAACATTGGCACTAAACAAAATATGAATAACTTTTTTAATAATACCTTTGATAAGGGAAAACAAACATGTATTGAGAACTAGAAATGAAAATCATTTTCATTTGAATTTGACCCTTTATTTCTCAACAGGAGGGAAAATAATCTTTCAGCTGCACTCCAATTGTTGTAATTTAGAGAATGTGTTATTTTTCCAGTGGGATTTTTTCATTGTTATGTGGAGTCTTTTCAGCCAAGTATTGGAGGCTTTTAGTTTTAAAAACGGAAAAATAAGAATAGACAAAATTACAGCAAAATAAAGAATTCATTAAATGAGCTCAGAGTCAGGCCATGTACAGGTTTTTATTTCTTAAATATTCATCCCTTAGAGGAAAGAAGCTAAATGAGTTTGGACTTAATATTTTCTGAAAGATGTTCTATTCTGTTTGAATATTAATGGCAAGATTTTTTCCAGCAGGATGTGATTCAAATGTTTTTTTTTCTGTTCTTTATTGGGAATGATTTTCCAAACCCAGCCGCCTCACTGAAGGCGTTCTATTTTGACTGACAATGAGCTTTTTTTTTTTTTTTTTTTTTTTACATGGCCGTAACTGAGAAATCAAACCGAACCGCCGGCAGCATCGTTAGAGTCCTGAAGAGTACTTACGGTGGTGCCGGTTGAGAGGATGGAGCGATATTTTGGAGCCGTTTTACACACTGATTTGGTGGCGGGTCTCCACTTCATGTCCGTGTGGTGGAGCACTCCATCGGTCTGCTCCCCTGCAGCTGCCAGGTCTCCTAATGTCTGATGTACCACAGATTTTTGCAGATGGTTTCTGTGGGGAAAATGCTTGCATTTAGTTTTCATGACACCACATCGTGATATAAAAGCTTCTTTTCTATTGCACTTTAGAGTATCAGAGCACTTATGCACATTTAATGTCAGCCAAGCATCTGAATTTACATCAGCAATGTTTTCTATTGTTGTGGTGTTTTGACATCCCTGAAAAATGGATCATCATCTGTTAATAATAATTGTACAGGAATGCTGCAAAGATCAGCTGATTGGATTTCAGACGTACAAAGCCGGTGAAAAATGTGTTTTAAAGCAAATTATTTCTTGATTTTAATTGAGATTTTCCTCTGAAGTCATAGTGGGGGTTGTTTGAGGTGGGATTGTGGATTGGGATGAGGTTCTTATCTATAGTCAGTGTATTCCCAGCAGTACATTCAGATCAACGTGCTCCCAGTTTGGAGAACGAGCCGGGAGCACCGGCACTGACACCTGTGGACAGGGACATCTGCTAATAACAGTTTAATTTTACGCTTTGTTTTGAATATTTTCACCGCTTCATCTTTCTGNCGGGTTGTTTGAGGTGGGATTGTGTGAGGTTCTTATCTATAGTCAGTGTATTCCCAGCTGTACATTCAGATCAACGTGCTCCCGGTTTGGAGAACGAGCCAGGAGCACCGGCACTGACGCCTGTGGACAGGGACATCTGCTAATAACAGTTTAATTGTACGCTTTGTTTTGAATATTTTCACCGCTTCATCTTTCTGTCAAACAGCCCTTTCCTTCGGAACTACAGTTTGTGAACCCGTGATCGACTGCATTACTACCACAAGCGCACCTACGGCGTGCACTGTATTACTCCGCAGATCAGCTGTTTGAGTCAGACAGAGCTAAGTGCAGTTGCACTTGGAGTGCTTAGGAATAAGGTAGTTCAATGGTTGAAAAGATGTAGTTCCAAAGGAAAGGGCTGTGTGATGGCAAAATAAAGTGATGAAAATATTCAAAATAAAGCGTACACTTCAACTGATTTTGTTTTTTTTTTTCTGTGGGCATTTTGTAAAGTGACTAAAACAGTTCCATAGCAAAGCAGTACATCTCTCAGCTTCTGTGCCGGTGCTCCTGCTGCTTTTTCCAAATTGGGAGCGCACTGATCCGTATTTACTGCAGGTAAAGTAGCTCACACAACCCCACGTCCAATGACCCACGCTATCACTTTAACATCAAAGAAACTCACAGAAAAATATTTTTCAGTTATTATTTCAGTTTGAAAATTGGGCCTCAACCTGAGTTCAATCTGAAGTGAAGTTCACTGACTGAGCTGTTCCTGCGGACGCCAAACGCAACACTCAGCCATCTGTGATTATGCCAGGATTAATCCTCACCAGTGGAAGTATCCAGTTCTACTAACTACTCGAGATCATTACACTATCAGACCGCCTCTGTATAATCCATGAAAAACCCGCCTTTCATATTATCACACATCCCAAAATTTTGCAGTATGTCATTATAATTGAGTGCATCGATCTGTGGAGTGAATTTGGGGCCATTTCCTGTGAAGCACTGATAAGGGCTGGTCATGCCTGAGATCAGGAAGTCACCTCTGCCTTATCAGTCATCGCTGTGGTGTGACCAAGAACTCGGCAGACACCTCTGGCTGATAAGATAAACCAAGGGAGCAGGGGGGGAGGGGGGCGGGGGGTCCCTTACCTGTCCTCTGTGGAAGATTGGCAGGAAGAACTGCCCGACTCTGACCTCCGATAGCGTCGTCTCCGCCGTGAGTGAGTCCGGGAACTGAAGGAGGCGATGAGGAGAGCAGAGGAGAAAAGACACAAGTGGATAAGGAGCTTCGAGTGCTACGATGAGTCGACTGACAGAAATTATACGCCAACGATTTTTATAATTGGTTAATTGTTCATGTTATTTAACGAGCACAAATTCCAGCTGTTTAAAGGTGAGGACTAGCTGCTTCTATCTGTTCCACACCACTAGTCACACGCGAGAAGACATGTGTTTGCATTTTATAGATTAAAAGATAATCCAGGTTTATTAAAACTTATTTTCTCATATTCTATGGGTTCCAATAATACTTTACACTCTAAACTAATTATTGAGATCAAGGAACATAGCTTCATCACAACAAGGAAGTGCAACTGATTTATCATAAGAGGAGAATGTGATCATTTTAGGAAAGGTGTGTTATATCCTCTTGTGACTAATAGCTAGTCCTAGCAACTGCTACAGAAGCTGTGTCAACCTGCTACTGATTGGTTAGGGCAAAAGGAAAGAAAATACCCCTTTATACTCCCACCCAAAACAGGAAAGGACGGCAACTTTTTTATCAAAAAGTATATTATCATTAACAATCATGTGTTGCAGCCCGGTACAGCCTGTGTATAAACGTTCAAACCTGAACTGTATTGTCCAAAATTTACAAAAGCACAATCAGATCAAGCCTGTTCAAGTTTAAGGATGAATAATTCAAATAGATTTTTCTCATCTCAACCTCTGTGTGTGAAAAACCTATTTTCTCAATCCGCTTCTTACTGTGTGAAGGGGTCCTGAAATATATGAACCGTGTTTGAAAAAAAAAAAAAAAAAAAAGAAGGGGGACAGCATCGAAGGCGTGAAGGGAACAAAAGAAGCGAGAGGAGAGAAGTTGTAGTGAGCTGGAAAGCAGCGGTTTCTGTTGAAGTAAACAGCGACTGAACTTGGCTCTGTGCTTACAAACAACAGCCCGCTCATCCAGAGTCAAATTATAAAAACGTTGCAAGATCACAGCATGAAATTGGTTTCTCTTACCCTCTTTCACCCCTTTTTTTTTTTCCTCCTTTCTTTGTGGCTCAAGCTTTCAATCTGTTTCCCTCTTTGCAAAGGGGTTTTAAAAAAATAAATAAATAAAAAAAGCCGCACGTTTCTGAATTCACCCCTCGCACCCCTTACATGAAAGCATTTTTGGAGGCTCCTCGTGCTTTTCTTCCTCGGCCATGGGTGTTGTGAAAAGGGTGGATGGGCTTACCATGGAGGAGGAAGAGGAGGCAGGAGGTCGAGGAGGGAGGAGGGAAGGTGGGGGAGGTCAAAAAAGTTGTGTAGGATTTGGAGACTACACGATTCTGATGCAACAATCACAGACTGACCTTTTCTTGCGCTTGTGCTCATCCTTCCTCTTATGTTTTAAACTGGAGGAGCTGGTGAGATGAAAGAGAATAGAGGAGTGTTAAGACTCACAAAGCCGGATCCAGAAATCTTACTGAAAGCAGGGGCTAAATGTTACACCACATTTAAGACAGGAATGTATCCAGGTGAGAACTGTTCGCCTTTAAAGATTACTCCTCTATTAAAACAGTAAAAGAGCCACAGCCACAAGACATGCACAAAATCTTGCAATAATCATATTCGTACCTGTGTTTTGACTTCTTGGATGTGTACCTGGAATAGTAAAAAAAAAAAAAAAAAATGCTTCAGGTCACTTAAAAATAAATGGCATGCCATATTTTAAATATTGTTAAAGTAAGCAAGAACTACCTATGCCGCTTGCTCTTCTTGGAGCTCTTCTTCTTCTTCTTTTTCTTCTTCCTCAGTGGCGACAGGCTGTGGGAAGGAGACCTAACAGCAGGAAAACGCATAAACATGAGCTCTAGAGAGAACCAAGTACACCTCTCTCTTTATTTATTTCAGGGAACACGACAGAGGCGCCCATTAATACACCTCACCGCAGAGTCATCTCATTTAGGGAACTGACCTTTTCCTTTTCCTCTTCCGTTCAGACTTTCTCTTCTTCTTCTTCCCTTTGGGCCGAGGGGAGAGTTCCTCATCAAAGGAGGGGCTGCAAGCAGAGACAGAGCACAGGGGACACTTCTATATTATTTCCACTGAGGGGATCTGAGCTGCAAGAATTCGGCAGGGTGCCGAACACATTTTGGAGTTTGACTTACAACTTCTGAAGCTCAATATCTGGACTTATGGATTTTGATTTATACACCATCCACCTGATAAATGTGAGTCAGACATCGACTACGTTGAGTGACCCCCTTTTGCTTTGTCACACTGTTTTCACATTGTCATTAAATATATTGTTATTACAAAAACATTGATTATAGCCACATTAACCATACTTTAAAGGTCCCATATTGTTTAAATTGAGATTTCCATGTGCTTTAGATTATAAAGCAGGTCTAGGTTCTATATTAATACTGTGAAAGCATCAAAGCTCTCAGTCCACAGAGAAATGCACACAGCCTGTATTCAGAAACTGAGCCTTAAATGAGCTGTCAGGATTTCTGTAACTTTGTGATGTCACAACAAAGCAGTCACCACTCTCAGCCATGCCCCAAGCCCCGCCCACCTGGACCCACCATCCAACCTGGCAGGATTTGGTTTCTCTGAGTGTTTTTACCTAAAATCTGCAACACTTTTATTCAATCACTCAGAAAACAGAGAAAGAGAAAAGAGAGGTTCAGAGCCTCCTCTCTTCTGAAAAATCACTGAATGTCATAATGAATTGTGGTTTTTAAAAATCCTCTGACTTTGATGTGCTTGTCTGGTGATAGGGTGGAGTTATAATGTTGGTGCTTGAAACACAAATAAGGACTATCTTACTGAGAAAATAGTTCCCGTGAAAACAGCTGTCAGTGTGTTTTGTCACTTTTAAAAGTCGTCAATTAGCACAACTAATGAAATTCTATTGAAGTGAGAAAGTCTGTTTTTTTCCTCCATGATTTGAGTGAACTGACCCTTTAACACAAGAGGTAAATTGCTCATGTTAACAGTTTCTCTGAAGCACTAACTGGCGAACGAGCACACCCATCAAGCAATGCAAAAACCTCCCACAGGTTGTATTAATAGCTACAGTGCATTAATACACAGTGTGAGATCTTACACTGGAATGCTTTCTTCACCTTCTTAGAAGTGTTGCTTACAGTTTTTTCTGTGCATTTCATGCCAAGTGCAAAACTCCCTCTATAAAAGTCGACAGAGTTTGAAAATCCACATCGGATACTGGTGGACTTGGATCCAAAAGTTTAGACGTTTGCAAGTCCAAAATGGGAAATACTTTTCAGAAAGCCACAAAGTACTAAAAATATATTCTTTTGGAGTTTACTGTGATGATTCTTTGCAAAAAAAAAAAAAAACCCTAACAGAATGGATGGGGTAAAATAATCCACATGACTCATCATTGGCATCACATAACTGCACATAAATGCATCCTGATTCCCCCTCACAACAATCGTAAGCAAGATTATCTGTGAGCCAAATGTCCCATATGAGATGATCCCATCACAACAGAATGATGAAATCCCATCCAGGCTGGGATAAAGCACAAAACAGATCGCATGCCAGTGAGCTTCACCCGATCTAGACTGGTGACAACGTGCTTCACTCAGAGAGAGGAGGCAGGGTTATGCACAACCCCCCCTGCAGGGGTTTGCCCTCAGCTAACTTCACAGCAGTTATGTTAGAGAGTCCTCAAAATCTCACTTCAGCAGCAGCGCCTGTGAGCAGCCGATGGCCTCCAAAACTGTGTGATCTGGTTCATCGTGTTCGTTTTTGTGTGTGTTAATTAAGGAAAGTTGTGAAGATGAGAGTTTTAAATCCTAAAAACTGTGGCTATTTCATTCTTTTTCATTCCTTTTTTTCATTTTTGTTTAGATGGTTGTGAAAGAACCAAAACATCCCCTACGCTGTCGATTAGCTCTCACTTTATTATGCTACTAAATCCCCTGTGTGTGGATCCTTTGTCCCTAATATGGCTGAAGTACAAAAAAAAAACAAACAAAAAAAAAACACAGAATCCTCCGCCTCCCGCAATGAAATTCAGCAAGAAGCATCTTTTCTTTTTAGACTCTATCTACCTGGGATGATGCCTTTCAGACGCCACGCTTCCAGTTCCTAATGCAGCCTTTCTGTTTAAAAAAGAAAAAGAAAAAAAAAGAAGAAGTCTCTGAGCCCCAAGCCAAGATCAATCAAGTAATGTCACTAAAGCGGTTTTATTAGACTTGACAAAGCTCCTTCTGAGCCAAAGAGGACATTAAACAGCAAACTGAAGGCTGAGCAGTACTCCTCACGTCTGATAAATTGACTTTGATGTGAAAAAGATTGACGGAGTATCCCTTAAACGTTAAATAGGTTTGAAATATACAACAGGTATCCAGTTTCATAGGTACACTCAGCTAGAATTAACACAGCCTAACACAACAATCCTGAAATTAATCCTCCTTCGCTTTTTGTTGACACTTGTATGATCATTTTGGAGGCTGTAGTTTGTGGGGCTGATGTAAAAACGTGTTTTACTTGGGCTCCCTTAGCTCTAAAAGATCTACATGACAGCACCACAGAGGATTCATGATGTGTTTGCATGCCTTTGTATTTCACAGACACCACACGCCTGCACACTTTTTCCACATACAGCAACACATGTACGCACGCTAGCCTGAGATATTCTTCCCCTCCGCTCATTCTTCTCTGAGTGTGTGAATTTATCATTACAGAGAAAGGAAACATGTCAGACTGCATGTGTTGACCAGCTTGATTGCCATCCAGAGGTCCACTTCATAGCTCTTTGAAAATGACTGATGTGGAAAAGGAAATGAAGGCCTTTCAAGCGCCACGGGCTCATTGAATGGGGCCTTTCAAGTACAGGCTGACTGAAATTCATAAGAAGCAAAGGCAGGAAGGAGCGAGCGAGTGCGGAGGGCGATACAGGGTAAAGAAGAGATTTGCAGGAAGACGCTTTTGACCGCGATGCACTCGAGCGGCAGCACCTTGGCTTTAATAATGAGGGTGGAAAATAAAGCTTTATTGGGAAAACGGGCTGCCTGGTGTAGGTTAAATCAGAGCTGATGTGAATATCATGTGGGAGTGAAGGAGTGTTCGCATCATTAATGGCAGGGTTGAGCGAGCTGGCATGGAGAATCAACAAACGAAGCTGATGATGTGAATGATGTGTCCGTCCACTCGCATGTCATTCACAGTCATCAGAGAAGCTGCTTTTACGTCGGCTGCAGGCAGCTATCTCTGAGTTTATCACAACGGCGAGAGCAACGCGTCGTTTTTGAGATGTCAAGCAAACTATTTACCATGTCAGTGTCGTCGCGAGCTCTAATCTGCTGTCAAACCAAAAACCTCTCAGATTCTTTTACTTGATCCCCCATCAGGGCGATCAAGGGAGAAACAACTGAGCTTTGAGTCTTCGCAACCCACTTCCACAAGTACCAGACTTCATCCAAAGCCCAGAGGGAAAAATGGCAGAAACATCTTTTATTTCTAGCAGCTTTCTTTTGAGGAAATGACTTCAATGCTTTGTGTTGTGCTGATTTAGGAGCTTTTTCTCATAAAGTATAGAGCTGAAATGATTAATCGAAAATTAATCAGAAACTGCTTTGATAATTAATTCATCATTTAGGTCATTTTTTTCAAGCATAACCACCAACATTCGCTAGCTCCATCTTCGCTGCTTCTCTCTTTTTTATATAACTGTAAATTTAATGTTTTTGTGTTTTGAATATTTTATTCACTGTGGTTTTACATAATTTAAAAGAGACAAAACATACCAGAATAAAATGGACAGGTACAGTGCTTACAAGGAAAGTAAATGAATAAATAGTATGATAACGACAAAACACCCTCACACCCTCTCGCCTGGAAAAAACTAAATAAATAAAGAAATGAAATAAAGTTAGAGCTGCATTCCCAGTAGTATTTTAACATTGAGAAAGACACAAGGGTATGTCATACAGAGGGGGTAGATGTATTGGTCCTTCATATGCTGTAGCACCAGGAACTTCCACAGATTGCCAGACAGTTCATACCTCAGTCTCTCCACACGCCTCTGTGACGTCACCCACAGGTTTCTGAAGAGCAGTTTTAAAGCGAGTGGGCTGCTCCGCTGTCGCCATC
Organism: Seriola dumerili; assembly: GCF_002260705.1. Taxonomy (NCBI): domain Eukaryota; kingdom Metazoa; phylum Chordata; class Actinopteri; order Carangiformes; family Carangidae; genus Seriola; species Seriola dumerili. The sequence continues at coordinate 1,064,751 of NW_019174432.1, read as the reverse complement.
TTGGCAGTGCCTTTGCCTAACTCAGCATACACTCACCCACCCAGCCATGCCCTTGCTTATACATATCTTTAACCTGTAAAAAAAAAATCTAAACGAGTGAAATATATAAGAATTCACCCCTTGTCATGAAGGAGGAAATTAGCCATAGCGACCAGGCTTTAAACATGTTTATTTCTGCTGTAAAGTTGGACATTTTAACGTGGGAGTCTATGAGGAATGACTCACTTTTGGAGCCAGCCTCAAGTGGCCATTTGAAGAACTGCAGTGTTTAGCACTTCCGTGTTGGCTTCATTTATTCTGGCTCTCGTACATTGAGATGACTTTCCGAACCTCAGTCATGTCTCAAACAGGGGAAACAGCTATTTAGAAGAGCAATTGTAAACACTTGAGATGAGAAAAGATGCCTTTCATTGAAAATGAAATATCCAAAAAACACCTGCTGCTGACTCACAGATGTCGGAGGAATTTATGCAAATTTCCGTCCAGTCATGCTCGTGTTGATTCCCTCATAAAACAAAAAAATTTCTACTCCGCCACTGAACTGTTTATAAAGAACTTCAAATAACATGTAGGGGAAAGCAAATGATTGTAATCAATGAGTTTCCAATTCTCTACAATACAACTTTAACCAGCTGCTGGGATTCACAGTCACACCCTCAGGAGAGTCAACAAGACGTAACGTGAGGCTGCAACAAAAGCGCTTTGAAATGTGGTCCTTTAAAATTTCATTTTTCTCCATATTAATGACAAAAAATGGGTAAATCAGCAGTGTCCATAGAGATACAATTTGAAATAATACAAAAAACTTAAACTGGAATATACTCTAACGGATCTTGTGCGCTGCATGGTTTCACTAAGCATTAAATATTAACTCATTTTCTGAATAACACTATCATTATCCAAGTAATATTTTCACAGCACAGAATGAGGTTTAGCTGAGCTTTGGGCATTAATGCGTCAGCAGACGTATAAGACACATTTTTAACCATTTTCATGCTCACAAGAGGTTTTGCCATTTATACGTCAAATCCCCGGAGATGTACCTGCTTGTTACACAAACAGTAGGTCATGCACACAGGTGAGTGTGATCACAAACTGATCCAGACAGTGACGAACCGCACTCCTCCTTGATATAACGCGACCACAGAGCTCTGGAAGCTCTGGACGTGCCGGTTTCTCTGGATGCCGGAGAATGTCTTGCTATAACAAATGGCCCTGCTTGGTGTAGTCGGCAGTTTGGGAGCATTAGGAACTGAAATGCATTAGGGCTGATTAGACAGACCAAGCCCAAGTACCCTCTCCTGGTAATGAGAACGCTTTGTCACTCATTAACACCTCTACCATTCTGGCCTTGTAGAAAAAGAGCACAAGGCGAGCATTTGCATTTTTTTTTCTTGCCAGCAGAAACAGTTTCTTTTGATGAGGTGCAGAGAATGAAAGGGAGAATGAGAGAGCAGTCAATTGCCAGCTACACTGGGAATGGTGATTGTGCAGAACAATGGCGTATGAAAAAAGGGATTTGGGGACATCTGATGAGAATACGCTCCGTGCTGAACGCAGCCTATTTTCCTGAAAAGCGTGTTGCTGTTTTTTTCTGCGCCGCAATCATGCATGAATACCATACAATGTATACATGTAACTACATCCAAGATATGTCATCACATAAAAGATATATGACTTGTTTTGCACTCACTGCACTATGATTTTCGCTGGCTTCAGGCAGGGGCTTTTCAGGTAATTAAATAGGTTTGTTAACACCTACCTTCTAAAAGTCACTCACTGTGGCTAACATACTCTTTCTAGAGGGGAGCCACTGTCAGTGTGTTGTGGTTTCATGTTATAATTAACATAGGCTGCTCTGCTAAATTGGGCAGCTGCTGGCCAATTAGCAAGATAACAATCCGAAAAACAAATTTCTCAACAGAGGAGATTTTCTCTCAGGCAGCAACTTGGAGCGCTTTGTGACTGAGGACTGAAGAATTGTGAAATGGATCTACCTCATTAGACACTTTTACTAAATGAAAAGGAATACAAATGTTTATTTTTTTCATGCATCTCTTCTTTTCTTGCTTGTATTTGATGCGTTTGTTTGAAAAGCAGCGAACCTCAGTGGCTGCTGGGAGGTGGGTGATGCACCTTTGTAGCCTCAGCGGTTCTGTCAAGGTTGGATGTGGCTGTTCTCTCTCCTCAGGCTTGTGTCCTCCTCTGCCGACCTTGTGGTATGAGGTGATGATAAACAGGCGCCTGGTGGTGTCTGTTGCATGCAAACAATCTCCCAGACACAGTGAATGGTGTAAATCCTCACTTGTTTTATTTGATGTGCAGCGTTCAGATGTCTGATAAACCTTCAAAATCATCGATGCAAACTGGATTTCCTGGATCGTATTTCATCTTCTCGAAGCAACACTGCCACACTGTTTTCAATCTGAATGAGGACTTAGTAATAAAGGTGCAGTATGTAGGAATTGTATGTGAGATTTAGTCCAGGAACATATATGTGTGGCGGCTGTGGAACATCTTGGTTTTCCGCAACCACACTGCCTGCGTGATTTCAAGATTCTGCACTTCACCTATTTTTCATGTGTGACGCACACGATTCTCAGCAAAAATTGACGAGTTGACAGTCATAATGACATCATACCAGCAACATTACATAAAACTGACTGTTTCAGTGTCTAAGCTGGATCTGAATATGACACAATATTAATTTTATATACTGTACATATATATATATTTTTTTTTACCTTTTCAGCAGCTGCATGCGGAGACAGTGACATTTTGACATTTTCTGTCAAAAATAAATCAGAAATAAATCTGAAATGAAGAGGAATCAGAAATCAGTAAGAGTAGCCAGTAACAGCGACACAGCAGTCACGCACACACAATGGCAGTGTGTTCCTGGTTTGAGGCTCAATCACAGAGAAGGGCTGCGAGAGAATAAAAGTCAGTTTGCCACAGCGTATTACGGTTGATGCACAGTAACGTCGCCTGGTAACTTCAGACGAAACTAATGCACTTTAAAGAAACATATTAAGCTCTGAGGAAAAGAGGCAGAGAAAGAAGACAGCATATTTAAAGAGTTCAGCGATAACTAAACTAGTAACTCATTTTTATAAATAGACATGTCGTCAATCCTGCCATTAAATATGAATGTGCTGTGTCCACTTCACTGACAACATCCCCTGTGATTCCTCAGTACCGAGTCTCGCTACCTATTTGAACCTGCTCACAGAAAAAGCTCAGCTCTCAGTTTCAGGGATAACAAACACTGTAAATCTTTTTCACCATGCCTCCTTTTTCTACCTGGCGTCTCTTCTTGCACGCACAAACCAGAAAAATGATTATCAGACGCCCGCGTGCCCGCGCGCTCTCAGTGCTCGCTGTTAAATTCAAAAACAAAAAGGACAAGCAGCCGCCGGGTAAAGTTCATCCAAAAAGAAGCGATTCATGTTTATGATCATCTCTTAACACTTCAAATGCGGCTTCGGTCGTGTTTTACATATCGCTGGCTGCTTCCATGCTGCATAACTGCAAAGGCTTTGAAGGTGTCAGATTAATTAAGAAGTTTCTTTAAAAAAAATCTCTGCCTCTCTCTCTCTCTCTCTTTCTTTCCCACCTCAGAATCATAGGAAGACCGAAAACTATTCTCGGTGTGCGAAGGAGGCTTCTGGTTCAAGGTGTTGGTGAAAGAGAGGATCAGAATGACAAAGTGTAGGATTCCTCACAACATCTTTGTATTTCTCTGCTGAGCCTGACCTGATAAGAATATTTACATTCCCCACACCAGAATATAGAGATTAGCTCCGTTTTCTCACAAACCCCAGTGGAGTCTGGGCATACTGTTAAAAGACTTTATCACCAGCACTGTAATCTACAAAAGCACCTCCAAAAACAAATAAAAACTGAAACCATTCATCATCTCTCTGATCTACAACCATGCAAAAAAAAACAGGGATATTTTAAAGGGTACTGATTTCTTGACTTTCTTTTACAGAGCTCAGAAAAAAAAAGCTCCTTGATGGCTTTCAAGTGTTGCTGCTTGCCATTCGTGGAAGCATAAAAACGAACTCACCTCCTGACCCTGCGATGACTGTGGTGTTTGCGTCCTTTTCCTTTGATGCAGCCATTTCTGTCGGCGGCGTCCACCCTGGTGTCCGCCGCTTTCCTCTCATCAGTCTTAAGCGGCTGGCAGGTTGTTGTTTCTGAGCTGTGAGGAAAGAAAGAAGAAGGATTTAGTTTTTAGTTTTTACTCTTGAGCCTTTTCATGAGAACTTTTCCCAGTGATTTTTCTACTTGTCCGCACAGTTAGCGCATCCATCATACAATACTGAGGAAGGGGGGTGGGGGGGTGGGATTTAACATGCTTGGTTAGTCTTATTCCCTCTGGTCTACTGGATATGTGTTTTATTCCCCTCCATTTCTCCCTGCCAGCCACTCTCTGGGAAAATTGGAGGTCAGCCATTTACCATTCAAATCGAGGTGTCAATTGAAATGTAGTTATTTACATGCTTCAGTTGCCCTGACATTTTGGGAAATGGCGTTTTCTATCTCGCGTTGGGCAGATGCGGCCAATGGGAGATGCATCGGTATGAGAAAAGTTCTCCTTGAATTTTCTTTTTCTATTTCTGATAAACCAGAGCTTATAGATTTTTCATTATCAACATATATACACAGGCATAAAAACGTCTCATACTCAGCCTCTTGCTTAAACCTATTGTCTGCAGTTTTAATATTGGCATTGGCTTCCAAATAATGCTACTATAAGTCAGGTGTTTACTAATTCGACTGCTTCCACCCAAACCGCCCAAAAATCTGCATCCATAAGTCAAATGCGGCTGCAGAACGAATGACTAAATAGACTGAATGATTAGATGTGAGCACACAGTTCTAGCCCTGCTTATTATCCTCTGTTTTAGTCATGGGAGATTTGAGCGTAATTACACATTCTCCTCTTCTTCGAGTGGCTCCTGTCTGATTGTAATGAGAAGATAATCAGAGCCAGAGATTAGGCCGTCAACGCCACCGCCACCGCCGCCTCATCATCCTCCTCCTCTTCCCCCAGCGACGAGCAGGCAGGAGCCGTCGCTTTCTATCTTCCTCACCTTCATTTTCCTCTGCTTCTCTGCATAAGAGGATGTGCCCCCCGGCAAGGAACTAATAATGTAAAACGGCAGACTGGGTCCTCCAACATGACCGAGTGTTTGAAAGGTGATAGGGGAGATAAAGACAGCCACCGGAAGGATAATTAGTCTGATCAAGGAGGCTGATGGGAGAGGAACCTTTGAATATCCTGGTGATTTGTCTGAAGTTCTCCCAGTGTTGTTGGAGGTGAAAATGAAAGTCTGCTTTGTGAAAGTAAAATAGCATAAAGCCTTAACTCTGATCGCGTTGATCCTTGAATTTGATCATTAAAGCTGAATTATTTCAAGACTTGATTATTAATTGATGTCAATTTTGAAAACTGATAACGGTTTAAATCATTGATCAAACTATCTATTAAAACTTCCAAAAATCCTTTTTTTTTGATTCTTGATTGTGATGCTTTTCTGTTTTTCTTTGTTGCACATCACTGTAAACTGAATATTCTGATGAGAACAGCTACATAATGAGGTGAGATTGTTTTCTCCCCTGCTGTTTTCCATCTAAAAAAAAAAAGCATGTTTAAGGGGCAATTTTAAGTTTTCTCTGCAGCCTGATGTAGTTTCTTGCTACGTCTTCAGGGCAGGTTGGAGGCTACAGTGAGTCGCTATCAGAGAGTGACGAGACTGGGGCCGGGGCTAACTTGTTAGTGTGTTAACTTTGGCAGAAGAAAAGACGTGATGGAGACAAGAGTTAACATTGGTGTTGCTTTCCACCACTGGAGCAGCTGTTAATGCTAACATTAGCTGTGTAGCAATAGCAAAACTTACAAAAAGCTCCTTTAAACTTCTGCCAACATGGACCAGAGGCCTTTAAAGTGTTCAAAAATAATAATTTATACCTCTAATACTGCAACAGTAACTATCTCAAAAGAGAAACATATTGTATTTTATAGTCTGGTGCAGCTACAACAAAAGATTCTGGTGCTGTTTCACTGAGCGCTGCATATTGCTGCAACGCTACAGCCTGCTTTCAGCAAATGAACTTCCTCTGTCTCCCCTGCCTCCTCTTGTACTGTATTAACTGTTAATGCAAGTAAATTTGAATGTTTTTATGGGTATCTCAGGCACAGATATATGAAATAAAAGAAATACAAACTATTAACACATCCTGAAAGACCTGATGTGATTTGATTTGATGTCATTCACTCTGTACGTAGCCACCTACAAACAACAAACTCTTATGTTTTCATTTGTTGCTGCTGTGATGTATCATGAGAAATCCAATTAAGGATAGAGGAGAAATCTCAGCTGAATCACAGTTATACAACAGGCTTTTCAGCTCATCATATGAAAGACACTGTACTGTAAGAAACCAGAAGAGGAAGTAAAGCCTTATTCCAGTTCACCACTGAACCACCCCACGCTCTAGTAGTAATTTATCTAACCTTAATTGTACGCAGAGGTCTTTGGCTGCTGAACACATTTACCGTGACAAAAGATATTGATGTTGCAGCCAGTGGTAACACAAGTTCCTCACTTCCTGCGAAGACCTGAACAATATATACAATTTACTCGACACAGGAGAACAAAGGGCTGAAACATTTGCACTGTTGGACGCTCCGCTCTGTGTCCCTGAAAAAAAAAAAAAAAAGCCAGAGTGGAAAGTGGCCCACAGCTCTCTTTACTGGCCCCCTCTCTGCTTCTTTGTTATTTGCTGTCACTCTCAGACCCGCCGTTGATGAGTTCTAAATGAAATCGATTTCGCTATCACGGATGCACATTCCCTTGATCCGGTCCTGCAATTTCTGGCCGAAACTTTCCCGGCTATAACCACCTGGATTTATCGTGGGTTGTTTGTATCTGTCAAATAGCACTCCTCGCTCTCTCTCTCTCACACACACACACACACACACACACACACACACACATATACACATATACACATATACACACTCTCAAGCATGGACAATCCTTCTGTAGTTGTAATTCATAACCAGGCAGCAGTTGTAGATATTTAAAGGGACAATTCAAAGTGGCAAAAAAAAGGTTTAAATGAATGCAAATACCGAGCGGATTAAGTGAGAGTACTTGATGATGAAAAATTATGTGGACAGTAATCCTCTGAAATCCTGACTGGATTTGTTTACTATAAAACAGGTAAAATGAAGTCACAGGCCGGGATCAGCTCAATTACAATCCCTATGCCACTGATTGAAACCATTGTGAGTGTAAAGCAACGCTGCAGATACAGGAGGCATCCATCTTGACCTCCCTCTCATCATGTGTGCCATACAGTAACAGATGCGAAATCACAAAGTGCTTTAAATGGATAAAAACAACTATTAATCAAGGCGACGACAAACAAATGAGGACAGAGACAGAAATACACGAGCGGTGCATGTATGCGTTAGCGGCGGCTCCCTTCCTGCTGGTGAGTAATGCTGTCGCTGGAGGCTGAGAGAAGTGACCACGCTGTGACAAGCTCTTGTTTCTGTCTTTGTCACAGAGGGAGCGTCTCACTCCTGGCAACGCGGGGGCTCCTCCGCTCCGTCATACGCCGCGGCCGTTCACCCTCACGTGGACGGGTAACATCTACTGACAGATGGTGCACAAAAAAAAAAAAAAAACACACACACTGCAAACAGGGAGACAGTGCTGTCTTAAAGAGGGTGAGGATGTGATTTTCATCTCTGCTTTTATACATTTGATGGAGAGATAGATGCTATGCATGATGTAATACTTTCATATTGCTGCCTGGATTAACTAAATTAACAGAAATTCTGACGCTCTCACACGAGGCTACTTAAAACACTTACAAATGACCAAACACCAACATTGAAATGGTCCTACTAACAAGTAATGTGTGTATTTTCTGTGATATGGATTATTCCTCGGTGCCATAGTGCTCCATTGTTGTCCACAAACTATTAAAAACACATCAATGAGCCACACTGGATGACATGTTCCTTCGTTACTGTGAAAAAAGTTACTGTAGTTTATTATGAGTCAGTCCCAAATATATTATCCCGCCGCTCAAATCCACAGCTAAAATAGTCTCCACAAATTCACTATTTACTTCTTTATTGATAATGATTCCTAAAAACAATAGTGCCCAGCTGTTTATAAAAAAAAAAGAAAAAAGATTTTTCCTTTTCATAGAAATAAAAGTAAATATTTGTGACCTGTTTTTAATTTTTTATATATTCAGTAGGAACAAGTGAGTCTCGGGTGCCACGAAGAGCCACAGAAAGGCTGAGGATACAAATGGACTAACACATTGTGGGTTTTTTTTTTTATACGATTTGTTGACAAAACTAAAACATAGAATATCAGCAGATGTACCAGGTTAAATATTCTGGTTGATAGGTTGGGTTTATGGGTGCAGCCCATGTTGTGCTTCAAGTCTTTAGCCGGGTTTCCATTGCAGTTTTGCACAAAATAGAAGCATTTTTTTGAGGAAAAATTGACAAAACACAAGTGTGAAAGGCTTGTGTTTCCATTGAGTGACGTTATGTGAACATAGCTGGTTTTTCTCCTCTTGCGATATCGTTCCAATTGAACGTGACAACAGATTTCCAGCAGTCTGTATCTCGGTTGGAACTAGCTCCCTGGGGCCTGATACGACAGGTGCCACGACTTGAATGCACAACATATTGCATTGTTGAATAGTCTATAAAAAACACCTAATGTGAGTGTCATGTGTTTCTATTATTCCGTTATTCCTTATTTATTTATTTATTCATTATGTAAGTTTGCAATTTCAAATTGTGCTTTAAGCAGGTTAATGGAAACGCACCTACTGTTGACTTTTTGTGTGTTAAGCCAAGACAAAATCCTTCCTCAGCAACCAAATGTTTCAGTTGCTTTTATTGTTGTTGTTAATGCTTTAGATTCCAAATTAAATACAACGATGAACGTTTAGCAGCTTTGTTAAGTCTGCACAGTTTTCACTGACAGGCAGATTCATTCAATTTCAACTTTACCTTAATAGATTGACTTAAAAAAAAAAGCAGTTAAGAGCTTAATTGATTAGTCGACGGTCAGAAAATTAATCAGCATCTACTTGAAAAGGATCGATGACTAATTTAAGGCATTTATCAAGCATGAATGCCAAACATTCTTTATTTTCAGCTTCTCAGTTGATGTTTTTTTTCTCCTATGACATACTGATACTGAATATCTTTGGATTTCGGTCTGTTGGTCGCACAAAACAAGCAATTTGAAAACTTTACCTCTGGCATTTTTCTGCCATTTTGCTTTTGTTGACAACAATGAATCAATTAATTGAGAAAGAAATTGCCATGTTAACAAATAACGAAAATAATTGTTAGTTGCAGCCCTGAATTACTTTGAAATGAACAGGGTTTGGTTTATACATGTGCAGAAGGACTGCAGATGTGTCACATTATCAACAAGTCTTTTTGGTCCAAAACAAGAGGATAAAAGAGAAGGAGAAAGCAAAACATGTCAAGCCTTGTCATCTAACCAGCTGCTTGTCCGTTGGACCTCCAGCTCTGTACTGAGATATTCATAAAACACCAGTGACGGCCGAGCCACAGGAGGATAATCATAGTTTGTGTACAGTTTCATTGTCCACGCCCCATTTACGACGTAAAATTGAGATAAACGGTTACAATATCTGCCAGGAGCTGCTCGGTAATCTGCCAGCTGCCTTACAGAACACCGGCTCGCTGTCGGAAGGCTCAGACTCACAACATCAGCTGACACTGTACAGGTGTGCAAGAAGCATGCAGGCAGCCATTAAACTAACCAGCAAAACAGTGCTGCACAGCTCCGGTGTTTGCATTAAAAAGGTGTCAAAATCAAACCGGCGATTAACACAGATTGCGTTCTCAGCTGCCCCATTTCACATTCAGCTTTTTATGTTTTCATCTGCATCATCTGCAATCACGATCTTCAGGGACACAACAAAACACACAGCATTCAAATGCACCATTTTCCATCTAAGCCTCATGTCTATAGGCTATATAGTCCCCACTGTGACAGAATGAGACCGTACAAGATTTTACAGTTAAGAGACACTCGAGGGGCATTTGTGCATTTTCTATTCTGTAATCTCATCTGTTCCTGAAAGCACAAACAGACAAATGCACTCCCTCTCGGCTGTGTGCTAAAGTGTACTCCCATAACCTTTCCTTCTCGGGTCCATTTAGTTTAATTCATTTACTTTAATTTGCATGTGTGCACTGTGTAAACCGTGATTATCCACATACTCACAATTCAAATTTGTGAAAATAAATGATCAATTTAAAGGTGGTATTGTATCTCGTGAATAAATGGATCAGTACTACCCATCCTTTGTGGCCTGGGATCCCTTAAATGAATACGTCAACATTTTGGGAAATATGCCAATTTGCCTTCTTTTCTTAAGAGTCAGATGAGAAGATCAACACCACACTCATGTCTCCATGCTAAATATGAAGCTACTGCCAGCAGCCTGTTAGCCTAGCTTAGCACAGTAAATTCCTGAAGTCTTGTTGTCCTAACATAACCCTCCAGAACACCACAACATGGCCTTCTTTTGTACAGACTACACAAACAAGATATAGTGTTTCAATTAGTGAACTCTAGAGGTGCTGAGCCAGGCCAGCTGTTCCCCTGTTTCCAGTCGTGCTATGCTAAGATAAGCTAAGCTAAGCTACGCTAACCTTACTGGTTGTAGCCTTGTAGTTACTGTACAGATGTGAGAGTGGTATTGATCATCTTATCGAAGTTGCAGCATGAAAGTTAATAATCCAAAAACGTCCTTTGAAATCAAGCAACATGTACTTGTGACCCAACATCATAGTCAATGGCCTGAGTGTGGACTTAACTTATTATCTGTTCAACCATGAGTTTTTCTTCTCAGATAGTTTCCTCTGAAGGATCTTTAGACGTCTGAGGGGTAAAACTATTCAGTATTTCACAAGAAAGGAACAAAATAGAAAAGGTAATTAAAAGAATTTACATGATTTTGTGTAACAGATATATTTTTGTCTTTCTAACCCCATTAATCATCTTGTGATCTCCTAATGCTACATATTTTCATTAGTCCTGTTTCAGTGGACAGATTTTGATTCTAATCATAATGTTGTGCTAAGAACAAAATTCTTATGTCTTGTCATTTAAAGACAAAATATGCAACATAATTTCTTTTGATTTTCAACGACTTCACCATAAAAATCCAGAGAAAGGTTCCAGCATCTGAAAATCTGTATCTGCTGACCCTTCCTCATTCGGGTTGCCATGCCATCCTCACAGGTGCTGTGTCCTGCTGAGTGCCAAGAACACTCACGCCTAATAGAGCAAGTGAATAACAAATTGTGGCAAACGAGCTAGAGGATATACATGGGAGGATCAATACAGCTAACCCTGCTGCAACAACAGGAAAACAACATCGGGGGGAATCGATGGATGGTACGTCACTTTGAGAGGTCCTAACAAGGGGATGGAGAATTTAAAGTCAAAGAAAATGTACTAGTCAATATTTTTTTTCCAGATTTGTAAAGCACCTATGATTCAAAACCCAGTGAAGTAGTCATGTTGAAAATACAGATCAAAATTTGGCTTCTTTCATGCTAGTAATCATTTAATAACGGCTGACGTTAACTGCAGAACTCTTAAAAAGAAACTTTACTTCCACAGTAGTATATTGGAAAAAGGATTTCTTCAGTGCCATTAGTCTTTACAGTGCAGTGGCCCTGAGTCTAACAAGCCAAACATCCTGATTATTCAAAGTGGAGGGTTGCCAAATTGTCCAAATTAGTACTTAAGTAGCTCTGTTCTAAGATACAAGCTTGTAAACACGTCAAGCCTATCGGAGCTGATAATGGACACTGAGGAAGGACTCGCATGACCTTCATCCTCTCAGGAATCAGGAGAAATTTGTGTAAGTGACAGTAAAGTGTGCAGAGCCGGGGAAGCTTTTTTTTCTTCTTTTTTTTTTCTTCCCATTTCTGCAGATGATTTAAGAGTTCCCCAGCCACTCGTGAGGTTCAGGGAGGCTAATAAACATTTCATTATCCCTGTCAGAGCGACCGGGGACAATTGATTGTCGTTATTATAGGAGTGATGATAGTTGAGATAATTACCAAGGAAAGAGATGATCTACTACCACAATTAAAACCCAAACAAGGTGGTCCCAAGGCACTTTGCTTTAATTTACACCAAGAGTGTTTATCCAAGTTTGGGGCTCGAGTCAAGAACAACTTTATCACCACCCCAAAGGACACAAGCAAGAAATTAAACCCACACGAAGAGAATCAAACACATCCCTCACAAGGCTGTCTCTTCAGGCACTCAAAACCTGTTCAAACTTTCCATGCAAAGGGGATACTTTAAGGTGAAGTGTTATTGATTAAATTTTAAGAGATTTTGAGGCAATCACAAACACACAGGCTTGCAATCAAACAGCCACAGTCAATCAGGCACATGACCAAAAAGATCCAAACCACTTGATCACCAGCACTGCCTTCAAAACTTGAGGAAAATGTCTTTAGGTCTCTGAACTAAAAGCTTCAGATTCATGAAATGACATTTGGAAACTTAGGAAGTACTTAAATTTAAATGAGCTTCTGAATGAGCTGGCATTTTTAGTAAAGTATAATCTAAGATATCAGACTCTTGAACACGATGTTGGCATGAAATTAATCCAGTTTGCTTTGCTGCTCTTGTGGAGAGCAATCTGGGGGTTGTCATGTCCCCTGGTACAGGTCTTGTTAAAGTGCTGTTTCTTTTCTTATGGGTAAGAAAATCACTTCATGTATTCCCTTCGCAGCGGAGGTGATTTTTCTCCCACGTGCACAGATGGGTAATAGATTTTTGGTGACAATCCTCCTACCAGAATAAATTGCAAGGATGGATGCAAATCCTTTTGGGTGGCTGAGATCAGCCCTAAATTGGGCGCCTCGTCTTCCGCACAATGTATGATGGGAGGGCAGAATGATAGAAGTGAACATCAAAGATTTAATGGCTGTTCAGCTTCAGTTAGAAGGTATCAGTGGCTTCAGGCAATTTTCCGTCTTTGCTGGTTTGCTTCAAATCTGACATCCAACTTCAGCATAAAGCTTTGATGGCACATTAGGCTGTGATTATGTAATGATGGAAGTGAGTCTTCTGTTTTTCTATTTTAATTTCAAGGTTCATGATTTATCTATAATGAATCCAAGAACAACTTTCAACAGTTGTCACACAGAGCTTGATGAACTGCATCAACAAAGAGTGATGGAAAGTAAGTAAAGTAAGTAAATTTACTCAAGTACCATTTACCTCATTTACCTAAGTACAGTTTTGATGAAATGGAAGTACTTACTTACTTTAGTGTTTACATTTTATACTACTTTATACTTCTGCTCCACTAAATATAGGGTAAATGGTAAATGGGCTGAATATATACAGTATATATAGTGCTTTTCTAGTCTTATCAACCACTCAAAACGCTTTACTATACATGCCACATTCACCCATTCACACACATACACTGATGGAACAGCCATCAGGGGCAATTTGGGATCCTCGAGCCAGGGATTGAACCACCAACTTTTAGGTCAGTGGACGGCCCACTCTACCTCCTGAGCCACAGCTGCCTGCAAAGTGAAATTTTGTACTTTTTTCTCTCCATTTGTTTTATAGCTATAGTTATTAGGATTCTCCATAAAAACACATGAGCTTGAAGAATATGTTATTCATCATTTAACCAGTACCTCCCAACATTTTTGGTTTATAACCTCTTATAAAAAAAAAGCAGTTGGGGCACATCTTGGATGTCCATAAGTTGCTAGCAGTTTCATCAAAGACACATTTTCCCACTAAACTTCTCAGATAGTCTCATTTATATGATTACTAGAGGCCAAATGAAGCGAAATTATTCAATATTTCAAAAAAAAAGAAAGAAGATAGAATATTTTTCTGTTATGGTACTTTTAGTCTTCCTCCACTGTCAATGAGGTAACTGCTATTTGTTGAAAGCAAAGTGGATGACTTGGTTGCACACTCTATGTATGGTTGAAAATGTGGCTTTGTGATTAAATTTGTAGAACAACTGGGCCTGATTATTCCAATCAGAGTGACAACGGCGTCTTTGAATATGAAAAAAATTCAACATCCTCACCTCGCTATCAACCAATCAGCAATAGCGAGCCCTCTACCCTTCCATCGGAGTGAGTGTGCTGCGAGCAGGAGTGACTTTGAAGACAAGTGAGGTTGGTTTATTCAATTATTGTGTCCTGATGATAAAATGGGAGAAAACATAATGGCTTGATTAATTTCCTTATCATGGTGAGCACAAAGAGTAATTACAACCAAATCTACTGCTTGGTGAACCACACATCAATCAAATTAAAGCTGCCTCCACTCGGCAGCAATCACTTTCAAACAGAACAAATGAGTCGATTGGCTCAGACCTCCGCCTCAAGCCAGGGAAGTGTTTACCTAGGAACTGTAACTCCAAGCAAAGGTTACTCAGGGTGATTAGAAAACTGTGAACATGTCAGAAATCTTAATAGAAATTCTGTATGAACAATTATAACATCAGTGTGAGTGAGCCTGTGCAGGAACCTGGGTGAATTTATTTGCCCGAAGTGGTCATTAAAGCTCACAAAAATGTTGCCGACTGGCTACTTAAAACCATCAGGAAAACTGTGTGAAAGTGAGGCTGCCGTTAAATGTCAATGCATAATAACTCAGGAGCAACTCTATGATCGCCAACCACACCCACAACCAATAGCAATGCTTGTCACAAGCTGTAGTGATGTAGAGTAAATGATCTGTGCCCAAGACAAATTAAACTCAAAATTATTAAAGCTACTCTATGTTCAGTTCCAAGCCAGTAAAGACTTAAACAGAAAGTCTTAGTAAAAACTTTAAGTCACAAAGTTACTCACAGCAGTTCTTGAGTGTTAAACTCTTAATAAATAATAAATGAGTATATATATTTATACAGTGCCTATAGAAAATCATCATACCCATTTGAAATAGTTACTTTATTTGTTGTACAAGTTGAAATCGAAAAGACATGTTCCAGATTTGTTTACTAATTTTCCCACACAGCATCAAACGAACGATAAAAAAAAGCAACAGCTCTGAAAAATATTAAGAAATGCAAAACTAGAATATCAGGGTAAGAAAAGTGAATTCTTTGCAGTACCATGTTCTACCAGTAGTGGAATCCACCCGCTTTTATTCTGAAGTAATCACAACCAATTGTCAGGTTGGGCAGGTAGCCTGGTGTTTGATTTGTAGAGTTGATTGGTTTTACCTGAGCACGTTTATAATGGCATACTCTAAGGGGCTGATCACTAAACCAAACCAGGAATTTCACTTATTCATTTTTAATACATTGTCCAGAATTTTTAAGATGTTGTTTTCACTTTGATTATGAGGGTTATAATGTGAACATACAGCTCAAAAAGTGAGACTTTTTTTTAGTTTCCAGGGTGTAATCTGGCAAAAGGTAAAGATTTTCACAAGGTATGATGACTTTCTATAAAGAAAATCCTACTGCATAAGCAGACAGTTTCCTCACCACCAGCTCTGAAAAAAACAAACAGCCACATAATCAGATTTTTGTCCTAGAATGCTCCACCGTTCGAGGAAGTAATTCTTCACAACATTAGAAAAAGTAACCATCACCACCAAGAATATCAACGCATCAGTAAAACCAGACTGCTCTATCCCCAGCGCTGGTCTCCGAGTTAGCGTACTGAAGTCAGAACATCTCATTAAAATTAAAATATCTCTAGATGTTCCTCTCCAGAGTTATGTAAATGAGAGCCGTGATATCAACTGGAGGATGAACCCTTTTGGAAAATTTTTTTTTTTTTTTTTTTTTAGCCAGTGAATCATAGCCTAAAAGGCTTCATTTGACTTGGGTAAACCTGCTGGATTTCATTGGCAGCTCTTTCTATTTGCCGTCTCTCTGTAGAGCTGAAATCAAATCAAACCACAGTGCTAAGATTCACAAGAGCTGTTAGCGCTGCGGTTCATTATAAGAGCCACTACAGGCTGAGGGGAAGGGAGGACTTGTAGGGAGGAGTGTTGGGGAATGTTATCATTTGAATAAAGTCTTCATGCTGCACGACACGCTGCCGCTGCTGCTGCACAGTGTGTGTAGAAGACGTCTTATTCGAATGGCGACGTGTCACATATAGTCACATTTATGTGTCATCGCTGTTCGCACGGTAATATTTTACCGGAGCGAGTTCATGTCAGAGTTCAGGCGGCATCACTTCGCTGTGAATTGGAGGCTGAAGCCCACAGCTCTAACGGAGGTGGCACCGTTCCCCATGGCTGCTGTTTATTTCGGTGTGGAGCACGGAGCCAAGGCCGATGGAGGAATCAGCAGCAGTTCAGTTCCAACAGCAGAACAAAGGGATTTTCACACCGACATAAAGACTGCACCACCGGCAAACAGCTATGTGCACAACAATGCTCGCCTGACTCTTCGTTAGGCCAGAGCCTCATATGAATGCCAACTCTGTGGCACTGCCATCATCATCACTGTCATCATCATCATCGTTATGCCGTTTGTGGTCTAAATCAACGATTCTATTTCAGAGGCATTTAGAAGACTAACTGTGGCGTCATGTGATCTTCTAAGCCCTGGCTGTTAACATCTAAATTGATAGTGTTTTCCTCTTCCATGCATCATGAACCTTACGTGTGCATCAATTACTTGCTTCCAAATCGAGTTAGACGTGATTAGAGGGTTTTTTGTGTGGCAGCGGAGGGAGGGAAGCCGGCATAGTTGGGTTTAATTAGCAGCTTGTGAGGCACACTTCCTCATTGCACTTCTTCCTGTTAGAAGGAGATTACTGAAGAGCCTTCTGCAGATGCTAATGTATGTGGAGTGCAGCGAGCAGTAATCATTGTGCACCCTGTGTTTAATTAGCACAACTATGACACCAGAGATGAACAATGTGCCAGGAAGAAGCTGCTGAAGAAAAAAGCCCTCTGGATGATTGGCAGAGGGGAGTGACTGCAGAGTTTGACCAAAGAAGAAGACAAAGAGTCGTCAAACTTTCAAGAAAAGTCGGATCAGGGAACCGGTTCCTGAAAGTCTATGCTGTGAAAGGGGGATTTATTTTTCCCTAATTTGCTCACTCAAACAGGCAGCTGACAGATGGGTTCAATATTGGACATTTCAGTTGCTCCATTTTAAATGTGAATTTCGAGCCCGTGTGAAGGAGCTACATTTTTGTGAGAAACCAAACAAATACTATCAACTTCTGCAGCACACCTCTCCCAATTAACAGAAGGAACAGACAGAAAATAAAAATGCCATCTGGCTGAAACTTAATCAGCCAATTAAACAAGTAATATTTACCAGCAACTGCAAAGAAAATCATAAACAACTTTTTCTCCATGACACTGAAGCTAATTTAAAATCTGCTTTGACAGACCAGCAGCCATAGCTCTGTGCATTAAGGACCTTCTGGGCTGCCTTTTCCCACTCCTGCCTCCAATTAGCCACCATCACATTTCCTCATAGTAGCTCCGTGGGAATAAATCCCAGCTTTAACTTCAGGGGTTTCTCCACACACCTGCCTGCATGGGCGAATAGTGTCAGGGACCCAACATTTTGCTATTTCACTCTGCCCCCTTCTGCCTTAATGAGCTGCTGGAATCCCACACTAATTTGTGTCAGTAAACACATCAGGCTTGCAGCCGGCCATGACAGGCAGAATGAAACTCAATGGGCCAATCAACACTTTGGTGTGGGAGAGCGAGTGAGGGAACTCTGACAAGATCTAGATATGCTGGTAATTAGAGAACGGCTTCAGAATGGACCAACATGTTCAATTACTTTCGACTTCCCATCTCTCTCTCTCTTTTTCTTCAACTGCATCTCTTGCTGTGACGCCCGCCTTCCAATGCAAAATAGCCTTGTGAATTATTCACAAAGGCCTGCTTATAGCTACATTTCCACAAGATCTTGTTCCCTCATTAGATAATAAACGTCAGGAGAAAAGAAACTGGACCAGACTTTCCCGCCCTGTGGATTGATGTGCCCTCATGCTGTAGAAGCAGTGTGCAATCTGGCATATAGGGTGGGGGGTGGGGCTTAAAAATGATGTCAAGTAACATCTGGATTTCTCAGATAATAGTGTATTCCCGCAGTGTGATATAATTACAAACAGGCACGTGTATCATAAATTAACTCTCAGCCAGAAAATAGTCAGGTTGATGATTGGATGCGTGGAATTCAATTTATTCTAAATTACACCTCAAATTGAGCTGCTAGTCTGTGATAGAGAAATGCAAAGACAACTTTTCTAAACCATGAAACTAAATTTTTTTTTTAATTAGACAGGCACCAAAAGTTAAATATGCAACACCATGACTGAGATCAGCCCCGAAGCTACACAACATAAGACATAAATAGAATCATAAACCTTGAATTACCTGACATCTGTCCTTTTCCCTCTCACCTCTGCTCATTGCAGTTTTCACACTTTGCACTCATGCCGGTTTTGGCTTGGAGACACGAACAGGTAAACCTATCCCCACGATCCTTCCTCCTGTTCTCATCGCCACTCGCCATCTTTGCCACCTACCAGGTGTGGCGCACGGGCAGATGGAGGCGCAGCATTCGAATAATATCCAGCTGACGCACCAACATTCAGATTCTAGAAATGTTGCCTCAACGGACGGCATCGTATATGCAGTCTCCAGCCAGCTTAACTTAACTCCCCACTTCCCTCATGTGCTTGTATCAAACCTCCAGGCTTGTTCCGTCTTTGCTTCTGTGCTGCTTTAACCTTTTGTCTCTGTCTATTTGAGTCTTGTCCAAAAAGATGAGTCTCAGTTTTTGTGAGTAGAGCTCCACAGCCCCACAACACCCGCTGTCTGTGGTGTATCAAAGTCAGGACCTCCCTCCCACATCCACTGCTACACCCTGTAGGCTGTTACATGGGCCATGGGTGTCATATCCTTAGTGTAATCTCTATTTCTCCATCTCTCTCTCTTGCTGTTTCACTTCCTGTTTTTCTTTTCCGTTCATCTCCACTCCATATCACATCCAGTGTCCCTAGAGAAGTGATTGTAGACATCTCCCCCAGTCTTTGCGTCATCTCCACCACTATCTTAACACCCCACCATGTCCACCACTCGCACACAGGGAATGATCCTGACACGGATTATGTGTGAACAAGTATCGCCATGTTACCCGCTCCACATGGCTGTGCAGGTATGTATATGTACGTGGGAGTACGTGCAGGCGTCTGTTAGAAGTGTTACATATCAATTTCACCTCTTGAGGAGACTTATATTAGCTATGCAACCTGGCACTCGCATCTAAAATAATCATCTTAAAAATGGAGCACGGCGAGCAGAATGTGACGACTACAGAGAGCAATCAAGACACCCGCTGACTCCGCCGTTCCTCCACCCACCTCTCTCACCCTGGATGCTAATCAGAGTGGGTGCTGCTGGCTGTCTGGTAGACTTGATCTGATTTTTGAGACAGAAATGCCGATAGCCTGTCAAAGATAAGCAGAGCAGCCTAGACAATATAGTATAATCAGAGGAGGCGTGCTGAGACACTGATCCGAGAGCATCTATAGTGTTCTGCTCATCCCGACAGTCTATGAACAAGAACATAAAAAAAAAACCCTCTCTGTCAGCTGCAGTGGTGCCGACCTTTGACCTTTTTCTTATGAGAGGTGCCCTGTTGTTTCTAGGCTGTCTACTTTGGTGGACAGGATACAGTGAAGTTCACCCGGACCGTAAGTCTGGTTGGGGATCAGACAAGTACTAACTCTCCAAGATAAAATTGAACATATTTGGATTATTACATTTGCATGAAATACTGTTTAAAGTTTAGCTGAAACAATTAGTCAATAAATCAATACACAAATAATTTTCTAAGCAAAAATGCCCAAAATTGATTTGATTTGCTGCTTCTCGCCATCTTATGTGACAATAAGCTGAATATCTTTGGGTTTGGATTGTCAACACTATCACGATTTCACAACAGTTTTGCACAGTCTGTCCTCCTGCCGAGTCTCACCCTCATTTCACTGCTTTGCTTATACTGTCTATTTTAAACTTTGAGTGGCAGTATTGCTTATACCAGAAATGTAAAATAAAATATTATAACAATATATTACTTTAAAAAAATCCAACTGAAACATAATAAAACAAAAGTATACTTATAAAAAGAAAATCCTAAGCTCCGTCCCTGATGGACACTTTTTACTATTTTCTGACAATTTATGAACCAAGTGATTCATTGACGATTTGAGAAATGAATTGGAGATTCAATTATCCTGCATTTTTTTTTCTTCTTGTACGAGCAGAGGCAGAAGCCAGATGGAAGTCTTACCACCTTCAGTATCTGTTCTCTCATTTAATTGGGAGATTTGTGTTGCGGTCCAACATCATGATTTGGCTTGGAGAGACTGGGTTTGCATAACAAGCATGTTTAGTGCAGGTGTTTCCATGGTATATTGTATAGTTGAAATATATACAATGATAGGCCACAGAGCACAAACAGAAACTCGTTTATCACAGAGTAAATTGACTAAATACGGAGCCATCATCAAAAATTAAATAAAGAGATTTTCAATTAAAAGATTCTACTTCAAGCTCTTGAATCTCCTGTTTTCCTTGAACTGCACAGGAGAGGTCATATGAAAAAATACATTTTTATGCCTGAAATTTTTCCTTTTTTAAATGAAAAAAAAGATCAAAACCAATCAAATGCGATAACTGACGCCAGTTTCAATCTATGCTAAAACAATATTCCACACCACAGCTCTACACACTTCCTGACCTGCCCCTGATGATGACTGGAGGTGACCTCGGTCATGTTGGTACACATAATTATCACTTCCCTACGGGAGAACCGGTGATCAATGAGAGAATGACCTTCCCCTCCGTACGCACCTTCTTTAGAGTCGGATAATAAATTGGTTCATCTCACCTCCCCCTACCGTCCGTGTTATTTAGAGGGCTATCCGAGGGAGTCCATTACCTTTTTATGGAAAGGAGGTTCATTCAATTTGCTGGCGACCCAATAAGAAGTTCTGTATGGATGCATGATGACGGGGCTCAAGGGCAAGTGAATTATTCCATTATCTTTAATGTGTGGAAAGGCAAAAGCCGTCAAGGTCTTGAGGGGATTTATTCAGCTATGTAACCTCTGTCCCTCAGGAGGAAACAATGAGTGTAAATAAAAAGTGACAAATGGCATCCTTTATACTAATTCATGACTGTTTTAATTGATTTTATGCATGTATTCCTCTGTGAATGTGATTAATTGTAGTTTTTTTTTTAATGGAGACAATATGATTCTGTAGGTTTAAAATCAAGATCTTTCCCTTTAATTATTTATTTATCTTATTTAATTTATTTATAACTTATCTTATAGCTATTTTCTGTCCTTCCATCAGTTTCCTGGCCTGAAATTAAAAAATAAAATATCTATAATACAGCATCACAGCTCTGTCCTGATACTCTTTTAATTCCAGGTTGGAGACAAACAGAAAACTGTAATGATATTTAATTGAAAAGCATCACAGCCACATGGCTTGAAATGATTGGCTTAATTAAAGAGTCTTCTTATATTTGGCTTAAACCTTATTAAAGGATAATCCCCCTCAAAGTCAAAGGTGGTGTTTAAAGGATTCACCATGCAGCGCAGTCAGGCTGCATGTTCTGCACTGTATTAATGTGGATATAATGAGTGGCATAAACTTTAAAAGCGACATGCATGTATGGTCTGCTGTTGCCGTTTATTATTTGGGGTTTGTATTGAACCCAAATGAATGCAGTGGTCACAGCTGTCTGGCCATTAAATGTGATGGTTACAGCAGTAAGATTTTATAAATAAAAACTGATCAGTATTTGGGCACATGAAACATCCATCCTTGAACGCGATAATACTGTTTTTATGGTTGTGTACGTTTTTTATTTTCAAGGTTTCCCCCAAGATTTGTTTTGGGAAGGACAAGTCTGGGCGCAACTTACCTTGCAATCAATTTAGTTATAGTTATATCACATTTAGTCCCAAACAACAGCCACATTCATTTAAAATATGGCGTTGAAATGAAATGAAATGGCTCCTCAGTTCTTTCCCTTTAAAGTTTAAAGATGTATTTCATACAAATACATACACTTTTTTGATGTCAGTGGAGATTTAGCTCTCCTCTGCCACAAAACACTGTGAGAAACCCAAAAACTACTGGCCAAGTGTTGATGCAAAATCAAATATTACGGGATCAAAGAGCCCTACACATTATAGTGGATGTGACCTCACATTAGCAGGAGCTTTATAAGAATAGTTTTGACATTTTGAGAAATACGCTTTTTTGTTTTGTTGCCCAGAATTAGATGCAGATGAGAAGATTGATACCACTCTCATATCTGTCTAATTTCTTTGTTTAACAAAGCAGAAGTGTAAAATGACAAGTTGTGGTTTTACGGGTGTTTTTCCCACGTATCATTTGTTGATAACGTTATAACTCGTTAGCTCTGGCTCATTAGCATTAAGCTCTCACTTGCTCTTTGGATTGCTGTTTCCTCTGTATGAATACAAATCCTTTGTATATATCCTTTATCGTGACCAAACGATCAAAAGTCCTGTCAGCTGAGGTCCAATTTTTCAGTAGCTCTCAAGGTGAAAACAGATTCAATCAATGCCACAGGATGCACAATGTGCAGGGACACTGAGCATATTGAATTCTGATCTATTTTGAGAGCTCTCAGAAAGCATCAATCCTTTATAATGTAGGTAAACAGGTGTAATATTGTAAATTTCGTGTTTCATAACGTTTTCCAATGCGCTGGACATTTTGGGAAATAAGATATTTTCAAAAATAATCCCTTAAAGCATTTACTAGGCATCTGGTGCAAAGCCTGTCAGCTGCTTCAAACGTCATCCCTGTCTTGACAGCATGTTTTTTTTTTTTTTTTTTGTCACCTTGCTGGCAAACGCAGCCATTCCTTGAGTGAGCTGAAGAGAAGTGGCGCCTCAGAAGTCTATAGATGTAAACTTGAATCTCTCCCTTTTGTCACAGAAAATCCTATAAGCACATTTTCCTCAGAGGGAATAATAGCGAGGGAAGTGTGCCGTAAAAGTGACTCAGGAGTGGGGAGTCCACTCTGTGTACTCAGGGGAACTGGCAGAGACCGGGTTTAAAAGAAGGTGAGTGTGATCCTGCAGTATTTTGAGCCGAAGCAGATTTTGAAAAACAGAAGAGGCCTGATGAAAAGTGACTTAAGCTGTATTCACGTGGGGCCAGTGCAGTAACTTCATGCAGGTAAAAAAATAAACCTGTCAAACTCTGTATCCCTGACTATAAAAAAATTAAGTAAGTTGCTACTCAATATATTTAAAACTTTATATTACTTATAATAACTATGTTTACATGCACACAAGTGACCAGTTATCAGGAAGTAGAATTACCGCCTCACAGTTTTATGCCAACCAGCCAAAATGCAGGGAACATGGTCACAATCTCCCCTTATGTTCCTGAGTAACAGCATTGAATAATAGCCAGAGGTGTTTTTGCAGAACATTATGATGTCACAGTGATGTTGACCTTTGACCTTTTGAATATAAAATGTCATCAATTCAGAATTTCATCCTATTAGACAATTGTGTTAAACCGTGTCATAATTAGTGTATGAATTTGTGAGTTATGGCCAAAAACATTATTTGAGAGGTCACAGTGACCTTTGACCTTTGACCACCAAAAAATGTAATCAGTTCATCTTTGAGTCCAAGTGAATGTTTGTGCCAAATCTGAAGAAATTCCCTCCGGGTGGTCTTGAGGTATCACATTCAAGATGGCAAAAACGTGTTTTGTGAGGTCACAGTTTGACCTTGACCTTTGACCTTTGACCTGTCACTGGCATGAAGGCATAAAAATGTGGTTACAGCAGATTTGGAGAATGTGTTTCCATACAGCTGTAACCTTGTTAGTGTAAAATCTACGCAGCTGGTCAGTGATCACATTTCTCCCCTTAGCTACAGCCATATTTTGAATTAAGGGCGATGTATCACTGATGTACTATTGATTATATTAAGACCATTTACTCAGATGGCACGGTGATAGGAGAGTAGGAGAGGTAGTGACAGAGCATAAAGTATTTTGCAAATAGTCTGCTGTTAAGATGTGAAAATTGACTCATTCAGACTGTTAGAAGACGACGTTTTTTATTTTAGCGTTAGTTTCAGTTTTAACAAGACTTTGGATAGCAGCATGCACCATGACTAATGATGTTTCCTTCTGCCACTTTGATACTTTCCTCGCTTGAAGTCTTTGTCATTACACATGCTCTTGTAAAAACCCTGTTTGTCATGTTTACCTGGCTTCCCTAAGTCCTTACTCTGATGGAATAAAACTGGGTTTCTCTTTTACGTGACATTTAAATGAACACACTGTTTCCACCTCTGCCTCCATTTGTCATCACAGTTGCAACAGATAATGAACAAAGTAATGCCTGAACCTGGATGTTACAGGGAGGTGGTGGGTGTACAAAGTGCAGGACTTCGTTAAAGGCAGTGCACTCACTTTGGTTAATGAAAGGGAAAGATCTTGATTTTGGTCAAACAGAAACAGGCGCTGTTTTGTGCTTCAAACCACTGCTGACTTTTTCAGTGTTTAAGCAGGACCGGACCAGTTTGATCATTTCGCGACATGGCAGATTCACATTCATTAAAACTTTTCCTCATTATGTTGATACAGAAAAGTTATGTGAGTTGCGTCGCGTGTCTCCAGAAATGTATTTGCTGTTGTAAATGAGTTGGTTGGAACAGAGTAAATCATCCGTTTTAAAATGGAGAAAATATACTGTGCAGATCGATTTACACTATTTTATTTTCACAGCACCTCTGACTTCATCTAAATGCAGTCGGAAAATTTTCCCCAAAACACTAACTTTACAAAGAGTGGATGTGGCACAGAATTAAAATCACCACAAAGCTTTGAAATTATTGCAAAACCATCTCACGTCCCCAAGCAATATTGGTCTTGTGGGAGTGCAGACCAGGGGCTTTAGGCCAGGATTAGCACTGATAGCACAGGCGGTCATCCACGATGATGACCTGAGGGTTAAAACGGTACGTCGCGGAGTGGCTTTTGAATTTGACTCCTCCAATCTGACATACCACAACCTTGGCGGCTGTCAGTCAATCAGGGCACCAGCCTGGCAGGCGGGCTGGAGGACTGTCCTCTCGCCTCAGAGTTTATGAGAAAAGATAGGGTGTCTGTGAGATTATTCATCTTTTCCAATACCATATTAGCCCCTAATCTCCTGCCTCTCTCGGCCCATTCTCAACAGGATGAGGTGTTGTTAAGTGCAGCGACAGAAGGAGAGAGAGGGATGGTGGAGGACTTTGCTGGAGAAGGAGCGAATGTGTCAATCACTCGAAAGAGCGCTGAAAAGGTTTTCTTGAAGAGGAGGAGAGGAAAGTCAACAAGCCAACTGTGTCTCTTCCCCTCCAGTGTCTCTCCATCCAAAGCATTTAGACGTATTACGACACCAGAACACGCACGCACGCACGCGCACGCACGCACGCACGCGCACGCACGCACGCACGCACGCACGCACACACACACACTCTCACAATCAGTAGTTTACAATCATCTGCACCACCTATATTTTTTTCATCAGGTTGAATAATGAGTCAAATGTGCAGAATTTCAACTGGATTAAAAATACACTTTAAAACACTCTCGTAAAAATACTTTAACTCTGCGACTTTGGTATCTCAGTGCATTAGGTTTGCCCTACGGCCATCAGGAGAAGGATTATGCAACCAGTCAGGATCTATTTGTTTACGCAAATCATCACTTTTTATGCCACCCCCACCCCCCATTTACCTCGACTGAGTATATCAAACAGGTTGAGGGCGTCCTGTAGTCAAATTGTAGCTGTCAGCTCAATGGCCATCACATGATATAACACACTGTGCTGCATTCTACCGCAGCAAGTTCTGAAATAATATCCAGTTACAGACAATGTAGGTTAATGTGGACGTTGATTAGATTAGGCAGATGCTCTGAAACGCCAGTCTATAGTATGAGGCATCATGATTATTGCAAATATGGTTCAGATTCTTTCTATTTTAAACCTCTGGATTACTTGCCAAAGGTTCCCTCGGTGCACTGCAAGAAAAAGAAAAATCAAAAAGTCAAATTTCTAGCACAGCCTTAATAATTTAGCAATCTCCCACAGACCTAGGAACTGATTTAAATGAGGACAAAAGGCACTCGTGCATCACCCTGGTCAGATCAAAGGCAAATCATTAATTTTGAGCCTCCCGTTGTAGTCAGGATCTGGTGTTTTATTGCGACAAGATTTCCTTAAACTGCCTTCACAGTCAAAGAGAGTGCTGAGACAAAGCAATCCTATTTCTCCTACAAGGGCACTGCTGAGCCCAAGTTTAAATTGAATGCCCCAAAATAACCGTTTAATTATGTGGCTATCGGAGAGGCTTTCATGTTTTCCAAATGAATCAGGCCGAGTGCGATAACCAATTCTTTCATCGATGTAAAACTGAGAGAGAAAAAAAAAAGAAAGATGGGAAGCCACTGAAATTAGCTCATATGCCAGAGACATCAATTATATTTCTTATAATTAGGTAGAATATCCCCAGATCACCCTGATCCCTGACAGATAAATTTAATTAGACAAATTCAACTGCACATGCAGTGTTGGTATCTTTATAAGGCCGACCTTCTGAGGCTGGAAGATGTGTTGGTTTTTAATCTTTTACTGTCAAGGTGTGGTCAAAGACAAATTTTCACACTAAAGCCGTACTGTACTGTAGATTTCATCAAACAGTTGCAATGATCAATTCTTTTGGAAGGACCGTTAAAACTGAGGGATTACACCCAAATCAAAATGCATCAATAGCAGCACAAATTCTCAAATGTTTTCATTTCTAAATATTCACAGCACTCCAAAACAACCTCAGGGTTCAACTTGAACTATGCTTGTCAGAGCAAATCTGTCATTGAGTGAATGAGCTTGTGATTAATTTCATGAAGGCTGTCTATAGCTAATGAATTACTGGCACTGAATATATAACAGATTACCTCTCCAGGAAGAGAAAGAGGGCTTATTTGAAGGCTGAAAAGTTAATCAAAATTGGACTGTGGAGGACCTGCCTGGCTAATGGCACAATACTTAACTGATTTCATTTTATTATTTATGGGTTTACAAGATAATCAAGACAACATGTAGCAACAGTAAATGGAGGGCACTTTCCAAATGTGAACTCTAGTTGTTGAAATAGAAGAACAGTAGCAAAATATACAGAATTACATAAGAAAAATGCTATGTTATACCCAAACAAGACGAAGGCCACATCCACACTACTACGTTTTCATTTTAAAATGCTGCTTTAAACTTTTTAAAATGAAACCGATCTCCATCCAGACAATTGCAGTTGGCTGCTTAAGTTGCAGAAAATATGAACAGGAAAAAGCAATGGCCAAAAGTGAGACCAGAGATTTCTTTGTTTGGACTGAGGATGCGGTGGAACTGTTACAGAAAGTAACACATGAGTATAAGGCAGTCATGACAACACAGACTGGGAGAGGGATACGTCGTGACTGAGAACCCATTCTTAGTGTTACTAAAAATCTCCACTTTAGAGGCTCGAAAACTACAACATGTTAGCATGGATTTAGTCTAAGGACCTACAGCCATGTTAGTGGCTCTGCTACGCTGCACCTAGGCCCAGCAGTGCTGTGATTTGATGCTAATATCAGCAGGCTAACATGCTTACAATGACAATGCTAACATGTTGATGTTAAAGAGGGATTTCCATATTCCATGGTAGCACTACATATAGAGTGTGGCTGAGGCTGATGAAAATTTCATTATTTATACAAATATTGGTCATAAATTTAAGTACTGGACAAATTCAAGTTTTGACCTAATGAGGACTATGAAAGGCAAAACCAAAGTTATTACAGTTCATTCTGAGGGTGACATGAATGTCTGTAACAAAGCTCAATCATTTTAATGGTTGTCAACACATTTCACTCAAAACCAAAAATACGAACGTCACATTGGCGCCATTGGAAAAGTCAGGTTATCATGAAAGTCAGTAGGATTCATCGTCTTGGAACCACAAGTGTCGGTAAATTACACTGCAATACACTGTTGAGATCTTTAAGTCAACTCGCGTTACCATGAACTGTATGGAAAACTAAACAATTGATTTAACTCTCCTTTCACAAATACTCCTGGCTGAATAGTTCAAACTCTTTAACTACTCCAAAAAACAAAAAGAATAAAAAAAAAAAAGGTTGCTGACACAAATGCTGTTGCATCTGCAAAGTCATTTCCGCACTCACGACAACCAAAGCAACCAAATAGCTTACAGTGACCACATTTAACATATGTCTAATGACTGAGCCGTTCACAAGGCTGCTACTAAACTTAATTAAGGAAAGAAATGAGCCATTTCCAGAAAGCAGAGCAACAGCACCAGCCTCGTGGTGTTTGTCCAGTATGCTGATGTCATGTAAAAATGATAACTTTCTTTAATGATTTTCTTCAGCCTGCGAATCTAAAATTGCATGGTAGACCTGTGCTTTGCTGAAGTCATTATAATTTGAGAATTCATACACTTATCTCTGACAAAGAGGTTTGTTTTCTAAGTCATTTGACATATGGTAGCCATGGCTAAGAAATTCTCTCTTTTTCTGACAGTTATTAGAGAGAACATGAGTTATCAAATAGTTTAAAAGAAGTGATCCAAGTTTGATAAAAGTATCATAACTCCTATCTCTTTTCTGTGGGATTTGGTCTGACAGAACAGGAGATTTCTACTCTACTTCCCTCTCGCTCCGGGAACAACGACAAACCTGTCAGCTCCATTTGTCCTAATCAGCTCTCAGTGGGATGTGCCGGCTACTGGAATGTCACTGGGAATAACACTCACACTGGGAAGTAGCACAGTGGGAAGATGAGGCTTTGAGCAACACGCCTGTACGAGTCTGCACGGCTCTCTACCTGGCTACGCTGTCACTCTTTGACCTTGGTGTTGACCTTCACATGGCAGCATCTCTCTGCTCAGAATCAGACTGTTGCTTGGCATAACTGATCTATGCTTGACTGATGCGGCATTACAGAGTGTGTGCCTCTGAAATTTGACTTACAGCTCCACAAGATAGCTTTAAACATTCATGAGTTCAAATGGCTATGACCGCTAAAAGCTAAAACGTATACTTTAGTATCAAGAAACCGTATGTGTCATAAACAAACTAAATCTGTTATACATTTTGTTTGGGTAAACTGGGTAAATTTACATTATCACAGCCTTTTTTATTTTCTATCTTATTATTCAGACATTAAAGAAAGGAATAGATTTTAAGTCCCATCAGACCAGAAAGAGGCACATTGGTTGGTAGCAAGCAGATGAACTACTGTAGCTGGTGAGCTAATGGCTAACACATTAGCAAACTTGGAACATGCTAGTAGTTAATTAGTAGTCAGTTCCGATAAATCTCAGAAATTTGTTGATTTTTCTCTGTACTTGTAATTGTACATAATTTAATTTAAGATTAATTGAAGAGGGGGGAGAAAGCTTTCTAAGCTAGCTAGTTTGCTAACTTTCAGTTAGCTCAACTAATGTCTCTTTACTGTGTGAAAATCATTTTCTTTTGTGGAGGAAGTTCAGTCAAAGTGGATGGTGTAACACAGCTAATAAGTTACGAGCGACTCCAGCTCTCTATGTCAGCCCTGTCTACACCATTTGCTAAAGGTCAACTGCACAAAATCACGTTAAAGTTCACGAAGATGAACTCAACACAAAGGATTTGTGCGGATTTACTTTGTCCCTATGAGAAAATCCACTGATAATGGTAAGTGCAATGAAATTAATTGATTTTACCACAAAACTTTTTTAATGTGTGACTGAAACAAAGCTCTCATATTTATTTATCACTCCTTACACTCTCTAACTTGCTCTCTTCTGAGGGGGAAAGAACAACAGACAACATTTTCTTAAATTTACCTGAACTAATCTTTCGTTCATTTGGGAAACAAGCAGATATTTACTGTAACCGATTTTCTGAAGTGACAGAAAACAGACTGAAACAGGATGAGTCACATAACTCCCATCTGTGACGGTGCTAAACTGTGAAGGGTGCTTCACTGTCTGTGACACTTTGTGTCCTTGTTACATTAAAATCTTCCCTCGAGCGGCTATAACTGCAACTAATGACTGGCTGTTATGTGCTGGGAGTGTCTTAAAATTGGGAGACACTAGTATTGATCAACAACCCTGTCAACCCCTCTGATATAATACAGTCATTTCACTGCTAAAAGCCAATAAAATTATATTATCGCTTTAAAAAAGAAGCATGAAGCAGAAATGAATCCTGGCCAGTGGTTCCATGTTTATGCTCGTATAAGAATGGTAAAGCACAAAATTGATGCATTATTTATAACTAAATATTGAAAACAGGAATACTAACATAATGAGGCTAAATGTTAGGATTACTTCACTGGACTCATAAGAGGTTTAGTGGCTTAAATTCTTAATGTAGACATTTTGTGGCTATTTGAAATGTTGCCATTCATTATCTGAAAAGGGCAAAAGCAGCTAAAAACAAACATTTTAGACTTTCAACAAAGCCACTGTTCTCTGACGCAACTTCACCAGAAACTTTACCGGTACCAAATGAAGGGTAAACCTGTCCTTCCCCTGGAATGAACCTTAAAGGTGTCATCATTTTGGAATCACTTGTCATTGTGCGACATTTCATGTCAAGAAGTGACAGCAGAGGTGAGAGCAAGGCGGATGGAAGGAAGTAATGCGGCGGGCCAATTAATTCTTCCGCTCCCATCTCCGATTGCATTTGTGACATCAACACTGCCACAGTTTGCACCCTTACCCCTGCATCAGTTATGCAAATGGTGGCAATTTCACATGAATGGCAGTTCGTCTTCCTGAAATGAGGATGGGCAAGAAGCGAAAATAAAAAATGGAGGAGGAGATGTGCGAGCCAGTCAGCCTTGAAATGATTTAATTTAAGTGATGAGGAGTTGACTTTGATAAGTTTGCATTTTAATAATGAATACTATGACCGCTTCAGGGGTCCAGTTACAAAGAAGTAGCATACGTTGCAAAAAAGGAAAATAAACTGATACCAACAAGGCTCAGTCACTGTAAGACAAAACTGAGGCTGTTGTCTCAATATGTGTTAGTGTGTGTTTGTGTGGACCTATAGTAAATAAGATGCAGAGTTAATTTTGCTGCCAGGGGGGAAAAGACCCTATTATGTAGGGGTTTTTTTTTCAGATTTTCCAATATGCCAAGTCTAGGGTATGTATGCATATTTAATGAGGCCTTTTCCTCGGTCCAATTTGACACTGAGAAGGATTTCAGCCTACTGTCATTATGAGTGATTGTACTACCTCATGGCACATTCCAGTTGGATGTGGCAATAACTATCTGTCTATCCCCCAAAGCACCAGTGATCTTATTATGATTATGACTTTTTCAGCCACTATATATTCAAAACCTGTCGCACTATATCATTTACACTGAGGTGCTTACAAAGTTGGGAGTCATCACACCACCATATATGGTTATTTTATGTCTTATGTTCTCTTTTAGAAAATGAAAAACCACTGTAAGTAAGAGTAATCTCACTTTGCCATCCTTCGGTTGGACAGCTGGCAGTAAGAGCTGCATGTCAACAGGAAGTAAACATGTTATAAAGGCACAAAAACAATCGACTTTCAAATTGATTGACGGTAACTGTCAGTGCCTCCGGAAACCACCTATAAGACTGCCCTAAAACATTTGAATCTTTTATGGCCTGTCGCCTCTATGGTTAAGGTATGATTACATATAAGTATTTGATTAAGGTAAGGGAACTTGATGGTCACGATTTAAAGGTCCCATATTTTACACTTTTGCAGCGTTTTATTTAAAGTTTTGTTCCATAAGAAGATAAATCTGGGGTTTTTAGCTCCAGTGTAGTTTTACAGCTCCTCTTCCTGGCTTCTCTCTGGAGCTCTAGCAACAACAGGTCGGCTCTTAGGCCTCTCTTCTGTTTTCTGTGGGACTGAATTAAAATACAGCAGATTTCACTTGAACACTTCACTTAAACACTTGGAGAAATCAAATCCTGCAAGGCTGGACGCTGGGTCCATGTGGGCCATGCTGGGGAGATAGCTGAGGGTGGTGACTGTATTGTTGTGACATCACAAAGTGTCCCGACGGCTCGTTTTAAGATAGTTTTTGAGTACATTTTGTCTGTGGATTGCACACTTTGATACTTTCACAGGATTAGTAGAAGTAGCAGTTTTATAATCAAAAAACACATTCGTTGACTGTTGGTACGAGACAAGACAACCGGATGTCTCCATTGTCAAAGTCACACAGCCTTTGACTGTTTGTAAGGATATGAAACAGTAAACCTTCCCAGACAATCAGTTCAGTTCAGTGGATTCGCTTTATTTCCAATTATGACAAACTCACAAACACCAGATGCATATTTTTTGTATTAGCTAAGTTAAACTCTTTAATTATAGCACTTATCTGAATAGACTTTAACAAATCAAGCTTTAGAGAAAAATACCAACCAAATATCATCATATTTTTACACTAGGAAGAAAAGTCTACCTGCTCTGGCTTGATTACAACTCACATCTTGTTTTTGTTTCTCCTCCAGTGTGGTGCTTCTTCGCTGCAGGGCACATGATTAGCAGTTTAAGTTGAGACTTGGCTCATATCTTTTTCATGTCCAGGGACACCCCTGGTTTGTGAAGATCTAATAGGTCATAATGAGCGAGCCGTTCCTCTCTCAGCCACCGCACTCACTGGTAATGAATCGCTCAAAGGAATAGGTCATCTCTTACTGTCTGGAAGATTTACTACCATCCATATCAAGTAGAGTGAGTAGAGGACAAAGGAGTGTTTCACCTTCTCTCTCATCATCTATTATGAGTTTATTCAATGCTGTACATTATGTGCCTACATATAATTTAATTCCCTCAAGAAAGGATTTCTATTCACAGGCTGGGATGTGATATTCAGTCAAATGTAATAACCTCGGCTGCTCCACTGTCCCAAAACGGACTATCTCAAAATGTCACTCACAGTCTCCCTTCTTACTTCTTTATTTCCCTCCTTCATTCATTCTTCCCTTTGTTCTTTCCGTCTCTCCTCTTTTTCAGACAGATTTTACAGTCATGCTTTGAACTGCTGTTATATTGATTTCCATTCTACTTCTATATTGAAAACAGTAGCCATTCCTCCTTTTCATTCCTCATTTCCTTTCCTTTCCTTTCACTCTGTTTCTATCACAAAATACAGATAACCAATAATATAAAGCTGCTCACTGCTTGCTGGACACACTCCCGTCGATGCACACTAAGTGTTCCTCACTCAACCTTGTACGCATTTCTGTTTTAGACGAAATGTAAGGAACTAAAGAGAGTTTCTGTTCTTGGTCTTTCCAGTCAGCTTTAACCTTGTTGTGTACTGGTTCTTCAGAGCCAAAAGTACACAATATATTCCTTTAAAGCCTTTGAACAAGGCTAAACTATGCAGCAGCCAAAAGAAACAAAAGTTCATTGAAGTATTCGAGGCAACATCTGTCTGTATGTGTTACCCACAATCCCAAATAAAGTCGAGCGGCCGGAGCTTGATAGGGCCAAAGCTCATAAAGATAGGAAACCCCTAATTGTGTTTGAAAGATTAAAGCTAGTGGTTCTTGACAGTTTCCGTAAAAAGGCACAGAGTGTCAGAGTCTGTATCCACCAAAGCACAGAGAAAATATTTCACTTTTTACAGGAGTCTTTACATTTCAGCATTTATAATGATTCCTGCCTCTGTGTCTCCATCTGTTATTTATTCTTGCACAGTGTGCATTTGGCAAACTGACAAAATGACATGCCTCTCTCACTCTCACACACACACACACACACACTCTCTCACACCTTGTGAACAAGCAACACAATTTACTATGTTAATGGACTTAAATGCCATGAGTCTTTTTAAATGTCAGTGCACTCGATTTTAACATAAAGTAAGTCTAACCAGGTGCAGAACAGACACCGTTACTGCTCTAGTTCAGTCAAGATCTGTGAACGCGAGCAGCTCAAATCCCAACGAACAAGACTGCAACTTTTCAAACAGAGCTAATGTCTGTTCATCATCATTATCATTTTTTTCTCTGCTGTGATTATGGAATTAAGTTAATTCAGGCATAAAAACTCCGGCTCAAACTAAATCATTTCCCCCTTCTCTGCCATTGGAGCAGAAAATTTCTCTTTACAGCATGACAGATTACATTCCTGCCTCATGTTTTAGCTGATGCTGATTGAACATCTGCATGTTTTCTTTGCATACATCTTTAATAAAATATTTTTTTTTGTTGACTTAGTGTCTTTGTCAATGCTCAGATTTGGAAAGCAGACTTACTGAACTACTTCAGTACAATCCAGACGCACTGATACTTTGAGCGTCTCTCTTGTGTGTTTTCTACGGCATCGCAGAAAGATTTATTCCACTTTTTTACTCCACTGCAGTAACGCTTCAACTAACACATGACAAGCTTATAAAATACGATGCATTGTAAAATATTTATACCAGTGCCAGTCTCTTAGCCACATGAGGTCAATATTAAAGGCATTAGTACAAAATCAGAATAAGATATGCTGTCACGAAAACAATCTTTTACTGATCACTTAAATTCAAATTACTTCTATTTCTGTGCTCGATCTGGAGCTATTGTTTTAATCACTCTATTTTTATGCCTTGAAATGTGTACATTTCACATGACATCCCACAACTGCTCTTCACTATGTACTTGACATACATTTTAATACTTTTACTTCAGAAAATTCTGAATGACAGACTAATTAAGAGCTAGTAAACAAATTATATAAAATATCTCAAGACACGATTAATAGGTTATTATACAGTAAGGAACCGTTAATGGCAAGTTAGGTTTTATGCTCTATTTTATATTTTCATATTTATATTATAACTATATTTTCACTTTTTAATGAAATGTTATGCTGTGCAATGTCAAACATTAAATACATTTGCACTTTAAGCTCTATTAATAGGAAATAGGAAAATGTATCTGTAACAGTACAGATAAATGAATAAATATTGAATTAGATTGGATTAGGAAAGTTGGACAAATTGTAACTTTCACCTCAGTAAAGAAATGAAAGACTGTCTGGGATGTGGAGGATAAGATACCTGGATAATATTAGTATCGTAGAGACATGAATAACCAGGTTACATATGATACTGTATGTTCCACATAAACATCATATCCTACATATGAACCATGATAACATGGATAACAGGAATATTATTATGGGAAAAGTTAAGGAAAGTTCAATTAAAAGTTTGTCCGCAATAGAAAAGATAACTGGGGCAGCAGTGGATGTCTGGCCTTGGGCTACAAAATAGCCAGAAATGGGCCTGCCCCTGTCAGACTGTCATCACATTTAACCTTCAGATTTGCAACGAAGTAGCCCCCCCCCCCCAAAAAAAAAAAAAAAACTTTCTGGACTACATAAAGAGTTCCTCAGGATGTGCGACATCACAGTGGCCAGCAGCTGCAGGAGGAAGGCAGCGTGTGGCAGTTTCCTCACAGAGGTAGACCACAGGCTGGAGACGTGATCCCTGAGGGGAAATTTCACAGCAGCTTTGAGCCGGGATTTCTAAGTAAAGGGTTAACTTTCAGCTCTTTGCTTTCATCTTCAAAAAATGCTGCTGCTGCTGTTCAGCTCAGGAGGAATTATCATGTTGGAACCCCCCCCCCCTATTGCGCAATGTCTGTCAGTCCCCATATGTACTATATGTTCATGTCCATATATTCCCATGCGTTTGCCTTCGTGTGAGTACAGCTGCATGTTTGTGCAGATAAATTCTGCTGTATTTCTTCCTATAACATCCTCCAAAGTGAGGTCGTCACTTCCTCAAGGTTTGTTATTATTATGGTTATTATATTACAATACATTACGGTGAGGGGTACGGTTCAGGTTATGACGACTTGCTGCCAAAACCAAGATAAATAAATAATGGCAGGCTTAAAACAGACAGCATCTACAGCATGTGCTGCATTGACTCTTTGCAGCACAGATATAAAATGTTCTTCCATCTGAACCACTGTGTCTATTAACTTTTGGTTTTGTTACTGCGCTAACATTTCATAATCAACTCTTCAAAGTGTCTTGTTGAACAAATTGAATGTTGTCTTTTGTCTCTCTGACGGCTTCAAACTGCTGTTAATCTGTCGCATTTAACCGAGCTGTCTTTGTCACTCTTTCTCTGTTGTTCTTCTCTGAGTTTAAGTCATTTCTATTCATGTTATTTCTAGGTTAGAGCCCCTTCTCTACATTGTCTTCGTGCTGCCTGCCTGGCATCAGTAGTAAAACAATGAGCAGTTCGAAGCTGCAATGATTGCACACAGATTTGATTCTATTTAGGCATGTTCCTCTTCATTGCTGTGCCTTTAGGGGTTTTGATGCACCCAACCACTGAATACAGTAACACTAATGTGCATATATGTGTGTATGTGGGTGTACACAGAATAGATTCAGAGCAGTTCCATCCTGTGATTCATAACCCCAAACGAACACTCAACCTTACATCTTTTAATGCGTGTAGAAGAACAAGAAAGAGAGATTGGCTGGATTCGAAAATCAAAGGCTCCTTTGAGCTCCTCCATTCTCAGGGACTTGCCGCTCTCAGGCACAGCCACCATTACCCATCATGCTTGGGCTATATTAAACATCTATCACAAGTTAGCACTCAAGTGCAGCATATTGTCTCCCAGAATCAATGGGTGTGTCATTAGAGCTAAACTCACCTCTCACAGTGCCAGCTTGTGCCTTTGTGATGCTGAGAGCAAGAGTGAAATTTGGAAATGTCAAAGTGAGCTTTAAAAGCACGAAATATC
Source organism: Seriola dumerili (assembly GCF_002260705.1). NCBI lineage: Eukaryota > Metazoa > Chordata > Actinopteri > Carangiformes > Carangidae > Seriola > Seriola dumerili. Next base: position 1,027,766 of record NW_019174432.1, on the reverse strand, counting down.
ACCTTTCAAAGTCATTGGCATTTATCAATAACACCTTAACACCCCTCTGATATATTATGAACATTTTGTGCTAGTGAATATCTTTCTTATTCTACCTATGATCTGCAGCCTTTCTAGCTCTCAGTTTTTTGGGCTTTGGTCATAAATCGAACAAATCTTTTCACTGAATCTTCTACTTAATGCTGCACTTTAGTTATAGACTAAAACAAAAAAAGGATCCCGATGTAAAGAAATGTACATTTTTAATTCTCTAGTCTACAGCGCAGCAGTACTTCACCTACCACCCTGTAGGTAAAGAGAAATAAGGACATTCAGCACTGTAGAAGCAGTCTGACTGGCTGGCCTCTGCAGGTTACCTCCATGTAGACTCCATGACAGCATCACTTAACTTCCACTAAAAACAGCTCAGTGTATTTATGGTAGCCTGTCTTACGAGTTAAAATAATGGACAGAAAATATTTTTTTAATCTTTTCTGCTGTACACCTATGTGAGAAACACATTGCAGCACCATGTGAGTGAGACTTTATATATTTTAAAATAAGATATAACAGTTTTGGTACAGTAGGTATGATTAGTAGCTTCTCAGCTTGGTGGATAACTTTTGCTAGTGTTACTGGAGGATTTGCATTTAGTATCATCTGATAACTGTCACTTGTAAACACAATGGCTGCTGTTTAGCAGATATTTCATAGTTCCACTTTTAATACGTCTCAGTAAATTCTCCCATCCCGCAAACTATTCTGCATCAATCCCCCACTTGTCCAGCAACAGCAAATGCAGGCTATTACTTTCCCACAAAAGGTCTAAATACAGCAGACCCAAAGAGACTCATATCATTGCTGCCTTTCTAAAACATTCTTGTACTTTATGACTAAAAACAGGATTTAACAAGAATTTCTTGAACCCTTCCTCTCAGAGTTGGTGCCGCGGTGCAGTAATATAACAAACAAAAAATGTTTTACACATCTTAGTACTTATGAAACATTTCCAAACCCCACTGGACAAACTCAGAGATACTTGATCTTCAAGCTAAAAACAACTCTCTCTCTCTAAGTTACTCAAAAGTTCGTGTTTTCGCAGGCGGTCTCCACCCAAACAACAAATTAGCAGTCTTAACTTCTGTACAACGCTGTGCTTCTTCCAACAACACTGAGCCCTCTGCCAAAAATCTGTGTGTGCTGTTTGATTTTGACCTTAATTTTGAAATGCATATTAGCAAGGTCGTCCAATCTTGTGTTTCGCATTTAAGGAATATTATCGAAGTCTGTTCTTTTCAGGACTTCAGACACACTGAATCCATCATACATACTATTATTTTCTCACAGTTACGATTACTGCCATGGCCTCCTATCAGACATAAATCAGAAAACAATAAATAAATTATAAAGAAAGCAGCAGCTAAACAACTAAAAGAACTAGGACAGGAGGACACATAACTCCCTTTTAATGTCCTTACATTAGCGACCAGTTTCTATCATGTGTTTCGCTTAACTATCATAAACCTTATCATTATCTCGGTTTTCTTTAAAGGTCCCATATCTTATATTTTTCCTAGATATATTTGTGGTTTTAAGAGCCAAAAACCATCTAAATGTAGTTTTACTTCTCTCCCAGGATGCTCTCTGGAAGTCTAGCAACAACAGGTCGGTCAGCCAATCAGAAGAGAGGCAATCAGATTCTGATTCCTATATTCTGACTGTTTTCTGAGGGATTGAAGAAAAATATAGCACATGTCAAGTAAACACTCAGAGAAACTAAATCCTGAAAGGCTAGATGAGGTCCAGGTCCAGGTGGGCCGGTCTGGGGGCATGGCTGAGAGCCGTGGCTGCTTTGTTGTGACATCACAAAGTTACGGAAGTGCTGATGGCTCGTTTTAAGGCTCAGTTTCTGAATACAGACTGTGTGCATTTCTCTCTGGACTGAGCGCTTTGAGTCTTTCACAGTATTAATATAGATCCTAGATCTGCTTTATAATCAAGAAAGACATGGAAATCTGATTTTATAAAATATAGGACCTTTAAATGTCTCCTGATGAGCAGCTCCATGCTGCGACAGTATATCAGGTGTTAATCATGAGACGCTGGTTTGATTCAATTGGATTTTCTGCACAGAAATCAATATCAAACATAAATCCAGTCCGCCAATTAACACCTCAGCTACAGCTCCATTTCCTCTGCTGCACAAAACACATCCTGCTGTAAAACTCACTCGAATGGTGCATCAAGTGTTAAGCCACAGTCACTGGTATGATTCAAATTGATTGGCTGTGTAGGAATCAATATCAAATGTGAATCCATTTCGGTAATGAGTCCGATTCCTGCCTGGGGAGTCGGCATCATCTCCTACCCTCTTGTCAGCATGGCTCAGCAGCTGCAGCCTGCGCGCTCTTAGTAATATGACACAGACACAGAGAGGGCGAGTTAACACACACTGAAAAGATACTGAGTGAAGGAAGGAGAGAGATACTGATGTTAGGAGAGGGAGAGAAGTTGGGTAAAGACGAGGAGAGCGGAGGCACAGACATAGAGATGTATAACAGCAGACAAACCCCTCGTCCATCACTAAATGATGTTTGTCATTCTTGCAGAGCGAGAAAGGGAGAGAGATTCATTGTCCCAGGGGAGCTCTGACTGCTACTCGTTGGTGTTTTTGAGACTCTGTAGCTTGTATTAATTTATTTCCACTCTCAGAACATTTTTATGCCTGTATTTGTAAGTATGTGAGGAAGCTGGGTGTTATATCATGCTTTAGCACAGAGGTCGCCATCGCAGAAATTTAAACGCAAGACAGAGGATGGGCGCAAAAGCAAAAGCAAAAGCAAAAAGCAAAAACAAAAACATCTTCTTTATGGATAATTCCTATTCATTACTCGGAAACATTTGGCAACATCACTAAAATGATTCCTGATGAGGCACATTTTTCTGCGCAGTGAATTGTGAAAGGGTAAATACTAAAATACCCATGAGCCTCAGCCACAGTAACTAAGGAGAAGAAGCCAGTCAAAGACTTCTTCTCCAAATCACAGCAGGAGCAAATTTAAAATGCTTTTTTTTTTTTTTTTTTTTTTGCAGTTGTGAACAAACACAGCACCACAGCTGCTGAATTTATCCAAAGTTGACCCAGAATCCAAAAGTAAATCAATTAAAGCTGTGGATTGTTCTGTCAGTTTTCTCAACACTGTAATCTTTAGCAATCTTTCCATCCGCCGTCTGCAGGGCAGATAACAGAATTTTAAAGTTTGTGAATCAACGTTTGTTACAGAAATGCAGCTTCGTAGTTCGACTTCTGATCTTGTGTTTTTATGCACACAACCTTGTACCTTTTATCAAAGAACCAGATATGTTTTAACACAGCTGTTGATCTTTTGTTGTAATGATTAAGTCAAGAGCGTTTCATGTGCATCTCAGTTAACTGTGAGTAATGTTACAGTTAACGTTACGGGAAAAAAAATAATACGACTTTTACATCTGGAACTGGGAGAGCCCTGAACAGCTTTTTCGAGTAGAAATAACATGGCTTACATTCTCCAGCATGTTTACAATCTGTCTGAACTCACCTGTTTCTCACCCTGTCACACTTTGACGTCGCTGTATGAACTCAGAGAGTACAATTTCATCATAATTGACTTCCTAGAACTATAAAAATAAGAAACAAGATATAATAAACTGTAGTAATCCTTAAATATAATGCAAGTGAATATAACAGCCCTGAAATAAGATCAGTTTTTACAAGTCTTTCAACTTTAGTCTTTCTCAATGCTGATTAATCAGCTGATTATTGTTTTGATTTAACATTTGGTTTATGAATGTTAAATCATGGTGAAAAATCCTAATCACAACTTTGCAGAGAGGTGGTGTCTTAAAAATGTCTTGTTTTGTCCAACTAACAGTCCAAACCTCAAATATATTCATATGAATATAAGAAAAGCTGGAAATTCACTATTTGAGAAGCTGGAAACTGAGAATATGTTGCATTTTTTTCATGATCAATGACTGCAAAGATTAATACGTCATGAAAACTGTTACGGATTCAATAATCGATTAATTGTTCAGCTCTATTAGACTTTAGAGTCAGCTCTGAAGCTGCAGCTAGATTGTGCTCAATTCTGTACCGAGGTGCTGCTGTTATTTTGTTCACCCTGCTCTATATTCTCACTGGTGCCGTCAGTGTACAAGCCCCTCCAAACACTTTTCCACTCTTCCTCCTTAAACAACATCTGCTGAAGTAAGAGGCCTGAAGCCCCCTACCAGAAACACACACAGTCACACAGACACACACACACACACTTTCCCTCCTCCCTTGCACTGCACTCTCTCGGGCCTGCCATCTGCCACAGAGTTGGACAAGACCCCACTAACACAGCAGCAGCAGCATGCGCGCACGCGCGCGCGCGCACACACACACACACACACACACACACACACACACACACACACACACACACACACACACTCATTTCAAACCCTTGCAATTGCTGAATCACATACACACTCTACAAAACCCAAAGTTAGCCAGGCTGCATTTTTAATGAGGAGCCCCCCCATGAACAAAACAGCTTGCAGGGTTATAATGGTTCCAAGCGAAGCCCCACCCCGCTGCACAGAGCCAGTGAACTCCTCCCCTCCTCTGTGTGACTGGCCTGAGGAGGAGGAGACAGAGAGGACAGAGAGGGGAGGACAGAGGGAGAACAACAAACTCTAATTACTCCTCTGTGGCTCTCGGGCCCCTCCAGCATTTTTATTTCAGGAGTAGAAGAGAGCGAGAGAGAAGGAGGAGGAGGAGAAGAGAAAGGAAAGGCGAGGACGGTGCAAAGAGAAAAAAGGACCCGTGCTGATTGAACATGAAACATCTCCCCGTGGCTCTCCCTCTGTCTCCTCTCTTCTCTCCCTCTCTGCTTGTTGGACATAATGCCCCTTCACTTTCACTGCAACTGTTCATCACCACTCGGTTATCCAAAGTGAATAATGATGTTTCCTCTTGGAGAGGGTGAGGCAAAGGAGCGAGCCCGGGGCCATGCATTCTGATGGTCTAAGCATTCCCCAGTCACATTCTGCTCGGGCAAAATCGACAGCGCAGCAAGGGGGGAGAGAGAACGTCTGAGCCTCCTCCTGCATCCATATTCTCTGGGCGTTGTGTTTGTTTGTTGTGTTTTACTCATTGTTTACAATCTGCATCACCCAAAAGTCCCACTGCGTTTCTCCCTCCTGCAAATACACACAGAGGCAGGGCGAGAGAGAGAGAGAGAGAGAGAGAGAGATAGACAGACAGAGGGCTTTAGTGGACGCCGGGGAAGCTTGATGTCGTCTTTCACAAACAGACCCGGGCGAATTAGCAACATTATGTCTGCTCTCTGGGGGACGTTCGTTCTCGCCTGCCACGCCGCCATCATCATCATCACTGTCACCCGGATGGTGCCCGTGGAGGGGCGAAGCCACTTGAGGAGAGCTTCCTTCACAGGGAAGCTAAAGCTGAAGAGACAGCTGGGCCCTGCTCCAGAGTCTCTGGCTATTTCAAAAAAGGCTGCTCAGTTCATGGCAGCCAGCCACATTACATTTCATTTTTTTCATGGGTCCATTTGCTTTGTTTCTAATTTTTTTTTTTTTGCCAGTTTCCCCCGAAACAGATTTGAATGGTTGACTGACAGGAAAATTGTGTCTGCAGTTATTTGGTCAGATCACTGAGCTGGGACACAATGAAATAAAGGCATATTTGGTCATATTCCTGCAATAAAAAGTGCTTTTTATCATATCCTACAAGCTAATAAAAATCTTTATAACCAGGACATGTGCAGCATTATGGTCCTGCTGTAATAGAAGCCATTAAAGTCACATTATCTGGTTCAGTGTGTCTTTCTGCTGCCTGTGCCGATGCAGGATGAAATGAGCCATTCTAATCCTCATTAACATAGCTAATTTCACATGAGAAAGTTGATAGTGGGTGTCAAAACCATTCAAAGGTCACCCAAGCAAGCTCCATCATTTGATATGTAAGTACGCATGCAAAGTGTGCCCGTCTGGAAGTGTGGTCATGTGTGGTCTTCTACCTGCCTGAGCTTTAATTATCTGTGAGCCTTCCTCAAAGACAAAGCAGTGGCATTGTCTCCGGTGTGTAGTGTTGGACAGACACAGACAGAGACAGGGCAAGATAAAATGGATAGAGTTGTCAAACAACGGTTGATCATGTAGGCAGAAGAAGGTGAAAAGAAGGGAAGAGGGGTAAGTGGGGAGGAAAAGGGCACCAACCACTGCATCTTTCTCTCTCCTCCCCTTGGAGGCTGTAAGTTATACAGATAACCTTTGGTCGAGGTGGATGAAAAGTGGGGGAAACAAACACGTGACATGTTGCTCCTTCAGCAGAGACACTGGCACAAAGCCATGTCAGAGGGAGAGGAGGGGACAAGTCTGACATTAGAGGCATGAAGATGCTGCCACATGACCTTTAAAGGGGAGAATTAACTGAACATCATAGTCTTCATGCCAGCTGTGTTTGGCTGTGTGTCACATGTCTCCGGTTGCACACACACAAGTGGAGAGAGGTCATACAAATGTGTACAAGTGTCTAGGGTCAAAACTGGGCTGAAACTGGACAAAGACATTTTTCTTTTCTAAAACATCCAGGCTACGTTCAATGGCTGTTTCAGCAGCATTTAGCTGTCTATATTTCAAAGAGACAGGTCCTAACTACACACTGAAATACGGTCAATGACATGCTGTTGAGACAATGCAGCGAAGAAAAAGATTTTTCAGTTAAACTTATCCCTGTTTTCAACAAGGCAGCTAGTTGATTTGTGACCTGCAAATGACCAGAAGCAAAGTATATTCAGCAGATTTACTCAACTTGCTCTTTTTGTGATGAAAAAGATCGGAAAGAAAGAAAGAAAGAAAGACCAAATCTGGACTGACCAAAGAAAAGTGTTATGTTACAATGCAAGAACCTTTGAAGGTCCTGTATGCTAATGTCTTAGCATAAGCACCCACAATGATATCTACGTGATGGTTTTAGCTTCGGGAAATCTAGAAAATCAGTAAATGATTCTCAGCAATCACTCAACAACCACTTGCTGATGTTTTGTGTCGGTTGAATGTCTTGAGCTTGACAGTCCTTGACAACACACTACAGCAGCTGGATAACAAATATATTTCAAATCAGGGAAAAAAAACACAAGACGTGTTTGTTCTTTGTTTGTAATTAGAAAGTAGAGAACTCACTCAGCCACCCTCCTGCGGGCGGTGATGCTGGCCACAATGACGCTCTCTGGTCTTGGGGTGGCCACAGCCTTGAAAGTGCCCTTCCAAAACTTCTCAAAGAGCTGCTTCTCTCCCAGCTGCTGGAGGCTGGCTGTGCTGCCCTGCGATCCCAGTGACGGAGAGGGGCCGCAGGGGCCCAGCTGGAGCGAACACGGGGGCTGCATCTGTAGCTCTTGGGTCTCCAGACCGGATCGGCTTCAGTCCCTCACCAGACAGAGTCTCTTCTCACTCATGGAAACACGCAGTCCCAGCGGTTGTTGCTCGGGAGCTGTCCAAGTACTGAATCAAACTGAGCAGTGTGCAGTGTGTCTGTTTTACACCGTCCTCTCCTCTCACAGCAGCAGGTCAATGTGTCAGCGCGTCTGTCTGCTGTTCGCTCTCGAGCGGGAGCGTGGGGAGAGGGACAAAAGCTGACCCTCTCAAACTGGAGGCAGGGTATTGTTCTCCCAGATGAGGAAGGAGGGGTGGGGGAGATTGTGTTGCTCTCTCTCCGCCTCTCCTCTTCTATCACATCTGCTGCTTTTTGGGACGGGGGGTCTGTGTCGGGGGCCGGGAGTCGGAGCGCTCCTTTCTCCCCCCCCCTCCCCTGCGTGCTCCCGTCGGCAGCTTCACACAGAATCAGGCATCCCTCACAAGAGACGAAGCGTGTTTCAGTCCTGGGGGGGGGAGGAGACCAAGTGTTTTCTTGTTGCCAGAGTGCAGTGTTGTGTTGTGGAGATGACTGCGCGCCCACGCACAGCGGCTGAGGACTGAGCAGGTCTTGAGGCAAGTGTTGTGGCGAGTCTGAGGAGGACGTCTGAGGATGAATGTGCGTCGGAGGGTGTGTGCGCGTGTGAGAGTGGGAATCGAGTGAGGAGCTCAGCTGAGCGCGGCTTGTTTTGTCTCTCTCAGCCTCTGACGTCAAAAGTTGGGGGCTGGACGCTGGGGTGAGGGACACCTTCTGTCATCCTCTCTCTCTCTCTCTCTCTGTGTCTCTGTGTTACACTTGTCTCACTCTACAACACCACTGACAAGGTTCACCTCTCATCCTGACTTGTGCCAGCATCAGTTTTCTTTTCTTTTTCCTTCCTCCCTTCATTCCTTCCTTTCTTCCACCTGTGTCGTCTGTTTCAGTGACTGCTGGAGCTGACATGATCAGTCAATTAATCGATTTCTTAAATCAACAGAAAATGAAATGGCAGCTATTTTTAAATCTGATTCAAGCTTTTCCAATGTGAGGGTTTTCTGCTTTTCTCTGTTTTATATCATTTTAAACTGAATATCTTTGGTCAGACAAAACAACTGTGATGTGATTTTTCCACAATTTTCTGACTTTTAAAAAATAATGAAAACAACAATTAGTTGCATCCTCAGAGAATAAATTCACAGGTACCATGTTTATTCTGGTGTTTTGTCTTGCTGTCTTTGCTTTTTACATGTTCTTTACATGGGCAATATGAATATACAGAGGGTAGACAAAATAAGGCAAATAAATTAGACAAAATAATAGTAAGGTTTTATTTTACAGGTCTATCATTTCATAAAAATTTCATGAAATTTCATTGACAGAATGTAGTTTGGTAAGAATTAACTTAAAAAGTTCTCAGACTATTATTTTAGTTAGTTCAATTAGCTGTGTTGAGTTTATTATTGGCTTCCAAATGAATTTCCATAAAAAGAAATTGCTCCATTTAAACCCCGGTGAATATTTATAACTCATTAATTTATCATTGTGATAATTTATGGAAACCTTACTCTTCATTTGTGCTGAATTGTATGTGTGTTTGTTGACATATTTCACGTACTGCATGTTCAGCTTGGCTTCTACCCTCTGACTAAAAGTCTCAAGGTGGTGCTAGCTTAGCATTTAGAAATAACTGGAAGTGTAACTACAGGATAACTTTATTTAACTATCATAAAATGTTACCATCGTTACTTTTTCTAAACGTCACATCTCCCCAGTGAACCTTTCTGTCACGGTGTTATGTTGTTGTTCGTTACTGCTACTACTGTGATCTATTTTTTGGTCTCCTATATTGAACTCTCTGTGACTAACACATCACTACTATTGATGACTACTGAAGTCAAATGTTCTGTGAGGAGCAGTTTTCATCATCATATACTGTAGCTGTACACATCTCTTTACACCTGTAGCTGCACTGGGAGTAGAGTTATATAATATATAATATTAAATGTATAAAAAGTTGATAGAATAAAACCGCTGTCCTAGGACATGTTGAATAATCCAATACAACAAAACCACAAAACATAAACTTGAGAAAATGGACAAAGACTTTCTCGTCCAGTCTCATCAATAGCTGAAGATTTCCTGCCTCATGAAGGGGTTTTATTTATTGTACTGGATGCTTAAGATACTGTAAGGTGCTGATGGTACTCTCCCTGAATATGTCATTATTGATATGTCTACTCTACATGTAGATTGCAATATGTTGTAAACTATGCAAGTCTTTCTCTCTCTCTTGTCCTCTTCACACACACACACACACACACACACACACACACACACACACACACACACACACACACACACACACACACACACACACTCTCCATGAGTGTCTTGGACAAAGGGCCGAGTAAATCAGCATAACAAAAGGCCTGGCTCAGTGAGGACCAGCCGGAGCATGTGGCTGACACAAACCTCCCCCGAGGGTTTCAGCTTCTCCCTGCCGTCAGATACCTCCTCCTCTCCTCTGCACTCTGCTTCTACAAGACACGTAACACAGAGTAACAGCTCAACAATCCCCTCCCCTCCCCAAACCCTGCCTCCTTTCCCTCTCTTCTCTTCTTCTCACTGTCTCTAATGCTGCATATCATCCGCTGCCTGCCACTGCTGGAACGTGTGGGACTCTGCGAAAAAATTTTGGGGGGGGGGGGGGATTATTGATGTGGGTAAAACTACTATGGGGTTTGCCACCCTGTTCAGGATACAACAGAAAAGTCTGTGTAATACTTTGAAGGATAACTGCTATTTATAGACTTTTGGAATTGCTTGTAAGCCGTCACATGAGGCAGCAAACTCATCTGTGATATACTCACGTACTTTCTTTAGATGTCTGCTTTTCCCTCTGAATCGCAGACTGCAACAAAAGGTTCTACCTTTTCAGTTCACGGCAGCTTTTACACAACATTCGCTGTTGTAAAGCTGTTACGATTATCTCTGTATTACGCTCGGGTTGAAAGACACAAGACGATGTACACCTGTGGTTTTTTCACGCTTTAACCCAGCAGCTCTGAGTCAAATTAAAAATTACACTCTTTGCATCACTGTCAACCATTTTCCAAAGCATAGCATATATTTTTTTTAGACTGATTTCCAATTATCCAGGCAGCATCAGCTGTGACAAATTTCAGAAAGCAAATCTTCAAAGTCTCTATCACAATGTACAAAAACAATCTTTATTTTATGGTCATGTGGTACTTTTGTGTATGCAGCAGAAAACTTATTTTTTATAATGATCTCTTTGTTTAGTCTTTTAAATGTCAAGAATAATTTAAATGTCATGACAGCACCCCTAAAATCTAGAGTAACGAAAAACAACAACAAAAAACTTAAATACAGCAATAGAGAGTCCCTTCCTACAACTGCATTATCACATGACAACACTAACACAATGTTCACTGAAATGGATTACTTGTCTCAAGCTTGTTTCACTTCTCTGCCGGTTAAATTTCATGGAATATTAAAATAAATTCACACCACTGGCTGCCTGTAAAATAGGGTTACAGCATCGCACACAGCCTCCATAACTACAGGCTGATGTGCACCACCCGAGAAATGTAAGCATTTATCAGGACCGCACACACAAGATATACAAGGGTGAGACCAACAGTACAGTGACTGCTCAGCTCAGGCTTGTATTTTCTCGTGTGTAGTTTCTGATGCTTGTTGATAATAAAGACAACATCAAGCAGGTTAGAGAAAAGCTCTGTGCTATTTTGACAAGCAATTTCCACTAGAAACTTCCTGCTTGCTGCAGTTGTCTCTCTCTCTATCGCATTCATGATAAAAAAGGGCAGCCACAGATACTTTGGCTGTGAATGAGAGTACAGCAGAATTTTCAATTAATCAAATGTGGCCAAGTGCAACATCCAAATCACAGGAGCTGCAATTCTTTTTAAAGGTAAAAAGCGCCACAACACACCATGAATGAAGCATTGTGCGACAGAGATGCCGTCCTACAAATCATATTCTCCACACGTAAAAGGAACATGATTGTTTGGTACAAGACCCAACAAAAGTCACATCATCATCATCATTTTTATATTTTTCCAATGAAAATGAAATACAAAAATGACCATTGCAACTGAAATTGTTGACTTATCGCAATTGCAATAGCTGCTAAAAAAATTGCAATATGTTTTTTTTTTTTTTGCATATCGTTCAGGCCTATTTTCAATCGTGATTAGCTATGTCAACTAGTCACAAATAATTTCAATAATCCATTAAGCATTAATGTCATTTATCAAATGAAAATACTGAACATTAGTTGAGTCCGTCTGCTGTAATGTGAGGTTTTGCTGGTTTTCTCTGGATGCTAACTGAATATCTCTTTTGGGTATCTGAATATCATCACCTTGGGTCAGGGTTACAGAAATTGTGATTGTTCACTGTCACTTTTGAACTAAACGTTTGATTGATCAATCGAAAAAAAATGATCAACAAATTATTTGATAAAGAAAATTACCACTAGTTGCAGTCCTACTTCAGATCACAAAGTGAACGTAATCACACTCATCAGGTGATGTGGTGGTAATGTGACAGTCAATGTGTGAAACTACGCTTTATGTAAATGATCTGTAAATCACTTCCTACTCTAAAAGGCATATGGACCAACGTACACGTTGACAGTACAATAATAAAACTGGTCAGCATTACACAAACCACATAGTTAACAGATGAAGTCGAGCGTCATTCACACTGAGCAGTGACGTTACGATAACCGTTACTTCGGTATCAAGTCGGTGCCAAATGGGTTGATGATGATAACGACTGATGGGGGCAGAATAATGACTTTAAGTGTTATAGTCTGACATGACACAGTAAACAACAACAGCAACACATGGAATAGCGCCAGCAAGAGCAAGTGTCACATCGGGACATGTAGAAAAAATCCTAACTTTATTAAACCACTGTCGTTTCCATTCAGTCTGTCAAATATAACTTTTCAAATGAATATTTCCACACACCACATTAGTCAGTTTATATCAGATTTAGACTCATGAAATTTCCAAGGTGTTATAGCACAGTTTTGGTATTGTGACAGATTTTTAATAAAAACTGCCTTGGATGACTTCCACTGTATATGAGGATCTGTGCACTATTTTGTTTTCATACAGGATAAACCTGGATAATCACACCACAATATTCCCTCGCTGTGAGTGTAAACAAGGTGTCGTAAACAAAAGTTTTCACACGCCGCACTGACGACACTGCCATGTGAACTTCTCCTTCCCCCTGATGAGGAGTTGTAGGCGTGGGTGAGAATTAATATCTCTGCCTGCTAATAGGTATGCATAAAGACAGAGCGCGGTGCCTCGTCTGGATTAATAATGCATATATTAGCTGATAACATGAAACCTTGATGTATAACAACACCAGCCACTTAATGATAAGTGGCTGCCTCATCAGTGTGCTTTGCATAAAGATGTAGCGCAGGCACTCTCGAATCAAACCACAGGGCAGAGCCGAGCCGGCCCAGCAAAACACAGAGTATGTTTCATTTATGGTGGGGAATATCAAACAGCCGTTTCTGCTGTGAGATGAAGTCGAGGTTATATTGGAGGGCTGCGCCGAGGGCAATGGGGTGGACTTCCTCCTGCTGAGTGTTTTTATGAAGAGCTTTTGCTAGCAGTGGTTTTATATGGAAAGTTGAGCTGAAGGACACAAAGCTGTTGTGGAAAAAGTAATTAAACTGTGGAGAGACAATCATTTCATGTTTTAGCCTTGCTGTTTTAGCACGGAGAGGAACTGCACCTTGTGACAGTAATTGATTTTCAAGTGATACATGGCACCACACACATGTAGTATAGCAGACTATTCATCATAATTGGTTCTATTAATGTGTCTATGCTAAAGACGTCCCATCAATCTAACATTAAAAGCTATAATCATTTGTGACCTAGCTATTTTGCCTCTGCACATCATCAACAACTTGAAGCCTGTTAACAAAGCAAGCTGAACTGTCCTCTGTAATCTTCTGGATTAGCTGATACACATTAGCCACAGATAAGCATCCTTTCAAAGTAAATCACAAATTAGTTGATTTTTTTTTTTTTTTTAAAAAGAAGCAGAGGGAATATATGAGAAGTTATCGGCGAGGCTCAATAACGTTACACCGTCAGATCTCAGTAAATGCAGTTGTTACAGCAGATGGATTCATCTTCATGGATTGTTTAAAGTTGCAAATCTATACAACAAGAAAGGGAAAAAGCAGATTGTTCAGAAATGTAATGTTCCCCTCTCTCTTTACCAATGAGAGTTCAAGTCAATAACTTTCTTTTTGTGCTGCTTATGCCGCTGATGCACAATTTGAATGTTATTTTTGTTCTGGTGAAACTCTCATAAAAAAACAGTGAAGCTCTACTTCAGCCTTCCTTTAAAAACCCAGAGAAGTATTTTCTTTTCATAGCATTGTTCATTTCTTTTTCATTTTCACTTTCGGCATGCACACCTCCACATAACTTCAAGAGAACTCAACCACTGGTATTATCTGGGGATAAGCTGTCACCACCGCATTCAGGACAGCCAAGCGTACTTTTTAAAAAGTTTTGACAGTAATAATGTTTCTTTGTTCTGTGTGCTTAGTTATAAGTTTAAGATGTAGTTTAATACTTTACAGTTCACCTGATAACCCTGAAAACTAAGAGAAATGTGAAAGTTGGAGGAAAGTGCGGTCTCCGCGGTTGACAGTGTCTGGTTTCTGAATGTTTGTGATTCATGTTGTTGTCACGGAATGATTAGTCGAATGTTTCTGTGCCTTTTTCATTTGTCCACACTGGTTTGATCAGACCAAAGTGTACATCTGTCCACGTTGGGGTGCTGCCTTACAGAGTCTAATACAAACACGTCTCTGCTTAAGTTGCATCTGCGTTACTTTGATAATGAGATGTCAATGTCAACATTGGGAATAGTAGGTGAAGTTGATGGAAGTTGCAGGACAGATAGTGCCTTGAGCAGTGAGCCAGCCTCTAGAGGGAAAGATTTATAAGATTAAGAATGTAGAAATGTGAAGATTATTATGTGTATTCAGTCAGTTTTGACAAGTATCAGCTTGTGATGATCAGTATCCTACAACAGATGTTTATCATAGACTGACTGCCTTCGGTGTAACTGATAGAAACGGTGCAGGCGTTTGGTGCGTAGTTTGAGAGAAGCAAATATACCTTTAAGAACACAGTATGTGACTTCTGCCGCTAGGGGTCTCTATATCAAAACAATAACAAAACACAGAATCATGGGAGTTGTTGTCAGTGTTGTGCATGAACACCGTTCATTGAACACGTTCATACTTTTAGTGAACGTTGAACTGAACAAATCAGTTTACAAATGATGAACGTGAACGTGAGCGGCATTCGCTCCATCGTGACTGAACGCCGCTCGCGTATTACGACAGTTTTACGGCCCGCCGCATTACGTCTCCACAGACACGGCCCAGCTTGGCTGGTGCTAGCAGTAAAGACGGTACAGACGCATCTACTACTGCTGAAGCCAGTTTGTTTGAGCAGTTTCATGAACAAGTGAAGACTCAGACGGAATATATTTATTTACGGATTTTAAATCTAACTAATGTCTGTGTCAGTGGTGTACAATAATTCATTTAGTTTGGCAATGATTTCGGTCTGGTGATGGACGGGGAGAAGGAGGTTCTATTGAAAAAGAATATCAACCTTTATTTATTAAAAAAAACAGAACAAATGAACATGAACTAGTTCATTTTTGAAACTGTGAACTTAGATGAAAATTAAAAAAAATCAACTATGAATGTGAACTAGTTCTTTTTCATCTGTATGAACTGAACTTTCAATTATTTTTTTTTAAGTGTGAACTGGCACAACACTGGTTGTTGTCTTCACCACCACTGCCGTAAGCTTCACAGATTCCCTCAGTGTCAGTCGATCAGGAGGTTTTTACCAGGAGCTGAATTATCCAGAGAGGTCTCCTCCTCTCCATAAGAGACCAGGGGATAACAACCGTTAAAAAAAACCACTGAATAAAGCAGTCTCACATTTAAAGTCAGTATTTCGCCGTCGTTATTCAGTAGACACGAGACGTCAGGGAAGAGTTGGGAGCTGAGACTGCCACTGACCTTTTTTTCCACTGTTTCTCTGAACTTATGAACAAGATGTGTCCGCAACGTTGAAAACATGTGACCCAGAAAAATAAGATGTGTACTGTAATTCTAAAATATGTATGTCAGTAAATCCTCTGTGTGTTTGTAGAATCAAAAAGAAAATCATTTCCACAGTTCGCAATTGATCCCAGCAATGAAACAGCAATTCATTTTTTTTTCAGTCCTGTAGTCTTTCAAAAAACTGTTGTAGACAGCTGAAATGTTTCGAACTGCTTTAAATCAATATCTTGTCCGTCTTGTATGTGCCAGGCAGAACTGTTGTTCATAAAGTGGTCTACATCGATAAAAAGTTTTTCTGTGGCCCATTTTTCTCAGCGTAAGCACCCCTCCTCGCAGATCCTCGGCTTTGAACAAAATAACAGAACTCGCTGCTCAACTGATGTAAAACTTACTCAGATCTTTAACTTCAGTAAAAAGTAGAAATACCACAGCGTAGAGCTACTCTGTTCCAAGTAAAGGTCATAAAAGTATCAGCAACAAATTATACTAAAAGTATAATTTATAAGTACACATTATTCAGGACTGCCCTTCTTATAATAATGCATATCATATTGTTGGATTATAATTATTCATGCGGCGCTTTAATGTTGCAGCTGGTAAAGGCAGGACTAATTTTTAAAAACTTTATATACTGCTAGGCAGTTTGTGAATCCCCCCACCACCACTACCACCACTAGCAATCAAGATATGTAATAGTGCATCATAATGTATTTCTTGATTATATTTGTTGTTACTAATCTGATTCTGCAAAGTCACTGGTAACTTAAGATATCTAATAAATGCAATGGAGCAAAGAGAACAATGTTTGCCATTGAACTGTGGCGGAGTAGAGGAATGAAACAGCAGAAAATGGAAATACTTAAGTATCTACAAGTATCAGAAAACTGTCTTTAAGTAAAGCAATTGAGTAAATACACTTGGTTACTTTGACTCGTGCTGACAATAAGGGGTTTATCACATGTCGACAGACTGCCTAAGTGAAGATGATTGGTGGTTCAAGTCTTGGTGACCCCCCTGGTTTACATCCCTGATAGTGTAACTGAGCACTAAGGTCATGAAAGGAAAAAGGTCATCCCTCACCTGCAGTTTTAAAATGTCTGACAAAAAAAAAAAAAAAACCTGAAATAAATCTCTCTCCAGTAAAACTTTGAGGCTTCTCTTTCAATTATAAACTACAAATGACTTTTCAAAGTAGAACCAACACATTACAGAATAAAGCCAGGCGTGCACTGCCACTGTGTTGTAGGACTGCTGCCAACAAAGACACAGGCTCTTCGACCGGTTTAATGGTTTACTCAGAATCCCCTCATTAACATGTAAACCCCAAATTCTAGGTGCTTTGGCTCTGGCTGCTCAAACCTGATAAGATATTTCATTTTCAGGCTATTGTAATTTTGGAATGACTTCCACAAAAATGGCATTTTGATCATCCCCCCCAGTACCTGAACGTAAATGGACCTGGTCTGTGTTGTGTGACATGGCGCTGGGGGACCAAGGTATGAAGAAGATGTCTGATAATGGAAGAATTAACGAAGATGAGAGTGTTACAAGCCGGTGCACGGTGAACGCAGCAGCTTGCAGAGCTAATACTGTTGGCGTGTTTGCTAAACTGAACGGCGCACTGTATCATCCAGACACAGACAAATAGCAGCACTATTATCCCAATGACTGATTTATCTTTAGAAAAAATCAGGGCAGACTGACTGGAAATGTAGTGGGATATTTTGCTTTACTGAATATTTCTATTAGCATATCATTCGGAATATAAATGATTCCCATCTCCCTATCAGCACTGTCACAGAGAGATGGGTGGATGCATGTAGAAAAGTGTCAGCTTTAGAAACATTGGATATAACCAGCAAAGCAGTCAGTCTCTCGCTGTAATTACCCATCATGCTGTAGCTTATAGGTCTTCTTCCTCCCTCTGGGTACAGAGATAAAATATAGATAATTCCTCACACCTAACCTGACTCTACATTGCAGGGCTGGTTGTCACCATAGAAACTTGGGAGCCTAATGCATGTTTAGGATAATACAAATGTGAAAATTGCCCAGTTTAATCTGTATGTTAACCAAAGAGCAAATAACAGGCTGAAATGACACAGAGTGTGAAAAGTTGAAAGGGTGCTCTGTGTTTGTGATGGCAGATGGAAAAATGATTCTGATTTACTTGTATTAAACAAAACAATTATAGCCTAGTTGCTGAGAGGTGTGAATGAAAGACTGTTTTATATAAAAGTGGTGTGCACAGAGGTACCACAAACATGAACTTGTACAAGACGGCTGCACAATTTACAACATGTACATCAGAGCAGTTCGATAAAACACCTCAGGGAGATTCCTCTTTCCCCATGGTAGTATCTGTCCACCTTGTCTGACTGACATCTGCACACATTCTACCAGTGATCAATACATCTTATAGCCCAAAGCCCTGATAAGCAAAAGCTGCTGCCCAGGTAAACAAATCTAATGACTCCCTGCAGCCACTGAACATGACCTGAATGGTCAAAAAAAAAAAATCATATTTTCTCAGATCATCAACAAGCAAGCACATCTGCAGCAGTGATCAATTAGTAAGTAATTCACACTGACTTAGTTCATTTTGTTGAGGAAGGCATTGTGATTACAGAAAATACAAACCTCAGTCAGAGTCATTCACATCAGATACAGATGTCTCGGGGCGTATACGATAATTAACTTGAGCTTCGAGCCCAACCCACAAATCCACTGATATTATCTTATCACAGATATAGGTATATGTTTACGTGCATATGCAAGGAAATAAATACAAGATTTTACAGGACAAATGTGCAAAAAATATGTGTGAAGTAGTTTAAGAACAGTGAGTCCATTAAAGTCTCAAATACGTATATCCTGATCAGCCTCAAAAATCCAGTAACAATCACCATGTTTAGGTTTAATCACGTGTTAGTAAAACAAGAAAAAAGTCTAAAAAAAACTTGCTTTTCTTTTCTCGATGAAACGACAGCATCCAATGACAGCGTGGGCTGTTTAAGTTTTTCTGACGTGTTCTCTTGTGTAAATGTGAATAATGATGACTTTCTCTCTGAAGCAAAGGCGGAGGTTGCATGACATTGTTACATCTCCCGAAAATCCTCTTATGGAGGACGAAGCACAGAGGACGGGGTGGATGACAGGCTGTACAAAGTGTTTGACTTTGACACCAGGAGACTGTAGTTTGTATCCTGTCTCTTACAAAACAGTCGACACTGGTTTTTCTTTCTGCGCCTGAGATTCTCTCCTGACATTTTACCAAAACTTACCACAAAGGTGATAAATCAGAAAACACACATATGTAAGACACCGACAAATTACCTATATAGTCAATTATGACTTGAAAGGTAAAAATGGATTGAGCAGGTTTAATTAATACATTATATAATATTGTGTGCAGACAAAAGCAAAACTGCAAAATCTTGATATTTGTAAAATAAGGCTAATAAGGCTACATTAGTGTCTTAACCGGCACCAACAGTGTCATTCGTGCTGCCAGTGGATAAGTCCAAGGCTGAATTTGTTTCCTGTGGCATTGGACTACCTTTAATATAAAAGAAGCTTCATTCGGTATAACATAAAATAAGAAGTAATTCATCTATCAAGAAATGCTTTTTCCAACATAACTAATTCTGACGAATACACTTCAAAGTGAAACGTGATATCCTTCAGATCTGACCCTTTGTAAAAGCTCACGGTGAGAAAAACAGAACAAAACAACCACCTGGCCCCTACCATTACATTACAGACATGCAGAGTCAAATATTTTATTTTTTGACTCAGCAAGCCAGGCAGGTGAAAAGGCAGGCAGGGTCGTGTGAAGGAGAGACCAAGCTGCATAGGGCAAGGGTAAGAGGACACTCCCATCTTGCCAAATTAAATCATGCGTCTGCATCAGGGTAAATAAACCGCAGGCTTGGGGGACGACTCTGTATATCAGATCTGCTTTCCCCGGGCCCAGAGGATTCAGAGTAACGCTCATCCGTGGTGATTGTCATGCTGGGCCGTGGAACGTTACACAGAGCCCCCAAAGACAAGCTGAGGGTGACCTCATGAGCCGCCATCTGAGAGGACAGCGGTCATGTTGTGAGGCTCACACAGAATTTAAAGACTTCTGGCACAAAGGGAGGAAATAATTTGTGTCTCTTGTTTGGTAAAAATCTATTTGTCACTATTTTCAGTAATTCAATCCCTGATTTATCAAATTAACAGATTAACCTAAAGTACTACAATCTTGTAATGATAATATTATTACTGTTAATTACATACACAAGCTACTCAGCATTGCCAAAAAAGTGCAGCTCTGAAAACTAGCCCACTTGACAGATGGCAAAGATCCAGCCGATGCAATTGTTGCCCCACTCGACCTGTAGCGCTGTCTTCCATCCCCTCGTGGCTGAGTCCTTTATATATAAATACAGTTGGCAATTAATAGAAGGTGCAAAGATATGCCACATGTCTGATGTTCATTTGCAGAGTGAGACTTTCTGCCGGCCCGAGAGGGCCTGCTGTGACACAGACCAAGACACTGAGCAGTGTCAGAGTCTCTCAGTATTTGTATTATGTACTGGAGGAAAGTGAACAGCTTTGAATATAAAAATTGTTTTATTCTTGTTTTTCAAAGCTTTAATATGGCATTTGCATCAGATATAATTCAATACCAAGGATGTTAATTCTTGCTGGGTTAGTTAATAACATAGACAAGATGGGTTGAGAGACTAAAATCTATATAAAAGTCGAAAACAGATCTTTTCCAAATAGCTCTCTCAACACTACTATGCCTTTAATGTGAGTGTTTCTTTTCCTGTTGAAACACACCTTCTTCAAAACATCTACACGCAAAAGAAACATCAGAACCGCTGCGTCCACTGCTGCCTGACATTTAAAGTGCATCAACAGTCTTCATAATGTGAAGCAGCATCAAAAACCACAACCTCAAACCACATGTTAAAACATGACGTGCTGACAACATTTTTTAACGACAGGAGTGGTTAGCACAAAGCGAGTAATGTTCACGTTAGCAGCTAATGCTAGCGCTTACAACTGGTCTAACTCCTCAGTTACTGAAGCCATGTAGTCATTTATTCACTGTTACATGTAAGGTGGGAACTAATAACTATTTTTAAGGATTAATCTCTTATTTCCTTTAACTGTCTATAAAACATTAGAATACAGTAAAATGTTCCAATGACCATAACTTACAGCACAAACGACAGGATGATGTCAAACGCCTTGTTTTGTCCGACCAACTTTAAGATTTCTCTGCCGCTGAACGTGGTTTCGTGCCGGGAGCAGGTGGTGGTGATTGTCGCTTGACAAGAGCTTTAGCCATCATTGTGTTTATAAGACAGAGGTTATAATACGTCCTCTGAGCAGCGCTTCAGGGCAGATTGGAGGCTGCAGTGATTTGCTATCGGAAAGTGACAAAACAGGCCGGAGATATCTGGTTAGCATTGTTGTGTGTGTGTGTGTGTAATACAGAATTTTATAGCCATTCAGTATCTCAAATAAAATAAAATTGAATAAATTTTGAGGAAACAACAAATTTACTCTTAAATAAAAATTGAATCTGCTTTGAATCAAAGTGTATTGTGACTAATTTATGGGATTTATCGGATCATGGATTGTGCATCTACAGTAGGTACGTATCAAATCATCTGAGAGGGAGAACCACATAGCCCTAATAGTGGCTTAATTTTTCTGTTTGTTTTTGGCAGCAACAGTTTTGAATCTGTGCTAATCCAACCTGTGAGACTGAAACATACACCACACACTCCCTGCAATGATCCATACACTGCCTATAACCCTCAGCAGGAATAATAAGATAAAAGAGATAAAATGAAACACACTTGCTATAAAAAGAGGGAGCTTTTGTAACAACAATTTAATGAGCTTTAGCTGTGAATATATAATCCTTGCTCTGCAGCATGGAGTCTATTTAATTGCGTTACAACTTGTCAGAGAAATTCATAGCTGGACAGCACAACAAATACTGTCTCTTACGAAGCTCAGTTTCATAACAGCTGTGTTAATAATTCTTGTTATCTTATTTAAAATTACTCATCCACATAGAATAGAATATGTGGACTGCAGATGAAGAGAGAGAGAGAGAGACAGAGCAGTGGCAGTGATGGTGAGAACACAGACAGAGGCACAGAGAGAAAAATGCATTCAAGGTAAACAGAGAGCCAGGCAGAGACAGGGAAAACAGAAATACCTCCAGGCTATGCTTTTTTTCAAGTCACTCCTGTTGGCATTCAGACTGTGCCCTGTTTGCCACTGTCTTTATAAACAGCAAAATCAATATGGCCACTGCTCTGACCCCGGTGCTGGAAGAGCCCATCAGTGGATTCACTTACAAAAACAGGTTGTTCAGGAAGGGCACAGCTTGGCGCCGGACAAAGTTTTCAGAGGGGATACATTTTGAATTAGAGCTTCCACAAAAAAAAAAAAAAAAAATATTTTATAAAAGTAATATACTCTAACCTGATGTAGTACTCTTGTATAAAGACTGCTTGAATGTGAATGCAGTAGTATCGAGGTCATGCAGTTGAATGCACGCGATGTTCACAGCTGCACTGGCTAAGATTTTTCTGAGACGAGACTCTCAATCTTATATCTAAAGAAGTATTTCCTGTAGATGCCCTCCCTAAAACCGCATGTTCTGTTTGTGTACAGATTAAACAGGCAAGATAGGCTAAACAGTTAACTGTTAGTTAAGGAGATTACACTTCACTTTTTATATTAAACTTTGGGCAGAGCCGGGCTGTTTCCCTTGGCTTTCAGTCTTTATGGTAAGCTATTCTAACCATGTCCAGCTCTGAACTTTACACAAAGACAAGAAAGTTGTATTAATATTTTAGTCTCAGTCTCAGAAAAAAAAGTGTTATTTCTCAAAATGTCGAGCTCTAGGCCTCACGTCTCCCCCCTCATGTACAGTATACAAACGGTAGCAGACCACAGGTTTGAAACACCTTTTCATATAATGCAGTCCAATACCAGTCTGCCTTCAAATGCAGCCTCAAAAATGGCAGAGTCAACACTTCTCTGATAGTGTCAACAAAAAGGAGATATTGAAAACATCAACTGGAGGGTTTCTTGCAGGGCTGTTGGTGTGAATTGTATTAGATCGTACAGGTATAAATTGTACTGTGTAAAGGAATGTAACAGTCAAGGTGAAAAACTTCCATGCTGACTGCATGTTTTTGTATATGTGTGTAGCTGTGTCTGTGCTGTTGTGTGTGTGTGTGTGTGTGTGTGAGTGTAAATTTGACCGGTATAGTATCAGATACCTGAGACGATATCATAGACAATAACAGCCTTTCAGTGCTATCATCATCTCTAATAAATATATATGTCAATCTGGAACAAAGATTTGCACTGACCACCAGTGAGTTAGTGGCTGTGGCAGGCCGAAGTGCAGCTTTAATTTTTTGTATTTTAAGCCAGTTTTACATTTTACTGCAACATCAGGGCCCACTGCTCTGAATACAGAAAAATCATCTGGTAGTAAACTCTAGATACACATCACAGTGGTACATAAGCTTGTAAACAGTGACTAGGACTTGAAATCAAAGACAGCTGTGGGAGGGTGCAGTTTGGGTATGCATGTGTGTGTGTTGTGCCCAACATCTTCCTGAGATGACATCTGACAGCACAAGGTAACGGTAGCTCCCTGACGAGCACAACAGCTTTCGTCTCCAGGACAGTGAACAGCAGAGGTACAAAGCAAAACAGAAACCAGCAGACAAATGCAGTCTGATGGCCTCAGCTTCATTCTGCCAGTCTTTGCTGCCCAAAAAACACCCCTCTGACTTTCACACCTTCCGTCTTCACATAAAAGAAGATCCACTCCTGATAAACCGATGGAATCTGGGATTTACTTTTGCTAACGTGCCTGTAAAATAGACTCTTATGCAAGTGCTCCAGATTAGAGGCGCTCAGAGGGGTTGAGAGCCCATATAGTGCCAGTTCTGTGCACTGAGGGAGGGGAAAGAAAGAAAAGAGGAAGATGATGATGACTTGACTGAACCCACTCTAATTGATGGGTGCCTTGGCCTGAGGCATGAGTATGTATGCGCTTGTGTGTGTGTGTGAGCGCTTTCATTCAAGTGCACGCTCGTTCTGTGCAGACTAAATCATTGTAATGGAGCTGTTACGCCAGAGGAACTCAATGAGAGAGGACACTCAGAGAAGATGGCCCCGTAAGACAAATCATTTGAAGGCAAATCGCTTTTATGTGTGGTTTCTCTTTGAAATGCATCAGGACCAATGAGGTATTTTGTCCCTCTCTGCTCAAATGGCCTTTACCCGTTAGACTTTACTAATCGCTGGACTTCTTGACAAGAGAGTACTAATGGTGTGTTCATTGCTATATCTTGGGGAAAATCTGATTTGGGAGCCCACTGGTGTTCTCCCGCAGAGTTAAGTTGGTTTTATGCTTAATTATATTTGATTTTAGAAATGTTGATGAAGGAAAATGTCTCTTATCTCGCTTCAAGCACCACTTCAAAGGCAAGACTTACTACCTTGTGTATCCATCTGCCTTTTACTTCACACACGCAAGACAGAGGGATGCAAGTATTGAAGGCTATCCATCAGCTTCAGCTCTAGTGGATAACCTTCAATAATGATAGTACACTGGAAGACAGATAGATAGATAGATAGATAGATAGATAGATAGATAGATAGATAGATAGATAGATAGATAGATAGATAGATAGATACTTTATCCATCCAATTGTTGATAATAATAATAAAAATAATAATAATAATAATAATAATAATATATTACTTTAAACCATCAGATGGTTGTAAAATGCAGTGACTCATGTCAATTACATAGCCTATTATCTGATATATTGATGGACAAAAGCATTGCTACAATCTCTAACATGCATAAAGGGAGATTGCCACGTCTTTTTTTATCACAAAGCAGGTCTAGGTTCTATATTAATACCATGAAAGAATCAAAGTGTTCAGTCCAGAGAGAAATGCACACAGCCTGTATTAAAAACTGAGCCTTAAAACGAGCCGTCAGGACTTCTATAACTTTGTCTTGACCTATCCGGCCCCACCATCCAGCATGACAGGATTTGGTTTCTTTGGAATTTTTGCCTGAAATCTGCTCTATTGTTATTTGATCACTCAGACAACAGTCAGCCAATCAGAGCCTCCTCTCTTCTGACTGGCTCACCAACCTGAGAGAGGAGATGTAAAAGTACATTGAGATGGTTTTTGGTTCTTAAAATCACAAATATATCTTCTTATGGATATCAACACTTCGAATAAAACACTTGAAAAGTGTAAAATATAGGACCTTAAATGTAGAAAGAAACAGAATCTGGATAGACTGAAGACAAACTTAGATTCAAAGGGCATTTTGACCTTAATACAAAATGCTCTCTGGCAGAGGCACTGTAGCGTCAGCACAATCAAACTAATGATAATCCTGCTTCAGATGCAAATTGTTTTCTGAATACATACATGAATAAAAACTTGACGTCTGCAGCCAACCTTGACAGTTTTAATGACAACATGTTCCACAGTACTATTACAGATGATGGTGGAGAGATCCCTATGCTCCTTTTGCATAACTTTCTGAGGGGTTAGAAAAGTCAATACAAACATGACAAACATTGTGAGAAGATGAAATCAATTAAAAATCTGTATTTCCTGCAAACTGCATTTTCTGATATAATTAATTTGTGTTCAATAATGAAAGAGAGCTCTATTTATTCCATATTTGTGATGGTTTGTTCATGATGTAAACAAATATTTGAGATAGATTGTAAAGCTGCTTTAACTTAACTTTGTGCAGCTTTGTTATAAACTTATACATCAAATTAGTTATGCATCAGTATTTGCATGTTATGCATTGCTAATACTGAAACTATAAATCATATCAGTTTAACCATAATGACGAAAAAACAAAAACATAAAAATAAAAATATCTAATTCAAATCTGAGGCTCATTATCAGTAGCAGTTGTAGACGTTAAGACATTTTCTTACAAACTAGTGTCTCGTCTGTAATCCTATTTATATATATGAGGAGCAATAAACTTCAGGTAGCATCATTTGTTTCTGACCATAAAGCAAAAAATTCATGAAAGACCTTTTATTTGTTTATCCGACACAAAGTTTGGTTGACTTCATTTAATAAAAACAAAAGTGCTCATCAGTGGTTATCTGTTTTTATAGGCCTACGATTTCTTTATCACTTCCCACATGAAAATCACACCATTAGAAAATGCACCTTGTGTGCCATTTTGGAGCAACACTGTAATGTGTTTGTAGCTCCAACACATTATTTTAATAGACATCCACATATTCGTGCGATGTAATTTCCTTTTTAGATTATTACCCCCTCCAAGAAGGTGATATGATTCAGAAGCAGATTAAACCCTCTAAGTACATTCTATTATTAAAAAAAAACAAACGTGAATTCCCTCTAGTTAATACGTTACACCGAAACTAATTCAGGTTTTACTGTTTCAAAAGTGATTGAAAGTGCACTGAAAGTTCGGCTCTCAGCGTCAGAAACTGTAATTTCTGTTGCGTAATTGTGTGTGAAAGTGTGTGTGTGTGTGTATTTGGCCATTATACTCAGCATGATGTGGCACTCTTCTAAATGACTATATGAAACTTAACAGAAACACCTCATAATATAACATAATTCAACACAACACACCACAAACTACAGCTTCAGACATTAGAATATAGAGGAATCAGCACCTCTCTGGTATTATTAGACCTCATTCACTCACACATTGAGGCATTTGCCAGCTGAGCGAGACAAACAAACAAACAAGCATATACAATCACGATGATTTTCTTTCTCATAGCTACTTGAAGAAAGTATTGTGAGGGTCTATGAGGGAGTTTGAAGGCTGTAATGGTCACGCAAAGCTGAAGGATGAAAGAGGGAAAGCAACATGTTTATCTACTGTGTGGATCCTTCAGAAATAACTGGCTGTTCTTTCAGGGCTATGGTAAATGAAAACAATGTTTAGAGTAACAATCTTATTTCATTCTTCAAAATAAAGGCAATATCCTACACAGGCTATAGATCCAAAGTAATTGTAAAAATTGTGTGAACTGTTGTCATAGTGAACTTAATGTAGTTAAATGAGCTGGTGAACAGTGTGAACACAGAATCATAAACAACGTTAACTACAGAATTTGCTCTTCAAGTCTCTTTTTTGGGATATTTTTGAAGTGCGATGCTTCTCTTACTTAACAATCTCTTTAAAAACACTAGTCTAGCTTTTTTTCCTGAACCTCGACATGAGTTTCACCTCTTAACTGTACAAACTTGTGAATGTGTGAGGTCTGATTATTTGCATAGTTAATGCCCACAAACTGCTCTAAGGCTTCTTCTTTCACTCCATTGGTGGTCAAGTTTAATTCACAATTAACTCCCCCAACAGATAATGGACTACACATATTTAGTATCTTATCGATCACTTAAATTGCTTTACATTCACACAGCCCTGTCCCTACACATATAACCCATTTCTACCATACACACATTCACACGCTTCAAAATGTGGGCTGGAGGAGCCAGGGAATCGAACCACCAACTTTCCGATTGGTGGGCGACCCACTCTGCTGCTGAGCCAGTGATTGGACAGCTGTAAGTCCTACCTTTGCATATGAGCAGATGAAGACATAAACAAATTGATCAGTGTAAATAGTGTTCTCTGGGAAAAAACATAGTTTGACATGAACTCAGGAGCCAAAAGATCCTAACAGCTGCTCGTGCCATTTCAGTCTAAAAATTACAACAACAAAAAAACAACAACAACAACAACAAAAAAACTGTTGTCAGACTTCTCAGTAAATTGGCAAGCCAGGATGCACATTGCACATTACAGTGGTACAATGAACAAAGTATTAAGTTGACAGTTTAAGTTGACAGTTAATTCAATAACTTTCTATTTTAAAGCTCTGTATGGTCATTATCATGTCAAACGCTTCCCATTGTGCACATGGACAGATTATTTTCAGATGACGCACACAGCAGATGATCATGAATTTCATTCATACCTAAAGGCAAATTTTGTGATTGTGACCAGTTTTATTAAATTGCTCATACATGGCACTTTCATACATGTGGCCCAATATTTTAATATTTGCAAAAGATACTGGCAGATACTGTCTGTGTCAAGTTGAGAAACTTAACTTTATTTGCTGGTTGTGTCATGAATTGATTCACTTGCGTTCAACTGTTTTGCGGTGATTGGTTCAGAGACAAAAGTGGGGACCCGCTGTGCCTCACATTGGCACTGCATCGGTTGCCATGGGATTAATGATATGCTGTAGTTCCCTAGGAAAAAAAAAAAAAACTCTAATGCTATTGTTGCATGCTGTTCATTATAATTAGCTTTAGATTGCCTCTCTGTTCTCTGAGGGCATGAAAGAATTGCAGTGTTTTAGAGCTGCTTCTGACTTTTTCTTCGCTGATGGATAGCTTTGTTGTTAACTGCTTTTTCATGTCAGTGGAATTCCGAGCAGCATAAACATAATGTATATCACAGTGCTGCAACAAACGCACAATAAACAGTGAGTTCACCGTTACAAATATATCGGGACAGTGACTCAGGACGACACAGAAGCCACTTTCTTTCAAGCAAACATCATAACACAAATTATTAATAAGCACAGTCTTCCTGCTCCTAACAGACTTCAGCCTATGGACTATGATATGCTACACTGTCAGAGTAGCTGAGCCTGCAATGCTGTAAAATCATATTACAGTCAAGAATGTACAATATGTAGGGAAGGCTATTGCTTGTCAAAGCATATATGGAAGACTCTTCTCCGGACCCTCACACTCATTATAAGGTTCAGTTTTAAAGAGGGTGCACAGGTTTTGAAGATGTGGAAAGGCAGCATGAAGGAAAAATAGCTACTCTTTATAAATTAACATGAACTGTTAAGAATGTAATTCTTTATTTTTCCCTTTTTTCAATTCGATATATGCTGTATCTGTTATCATTCTATTCATATTCATAATGTGATCTTATTTCATCACCACTTCCATCATGACTTTGCAAAATGTTCCAGAGATTTTTGCTTTATCAGCCAAAAATACAATTTAATTAACAAATGTGTCTATGCACAGTAGATCAACTGATTACTATATACACCATACAATATTTGGCCTTATTACATTGCAGCATAATTGGTTTGACATAAATAGTGTATCAAAACAACCAAATGATTTGAGTTATGAGTATTTGAGTGCTACAGCACCACCAGTATGCTGTAAGACAGTGAGACATTTAAGTGGGCACTGGATTTTGCATTTATGTGACACTTCAACAGAAACTGATTGTTACACTTGATTATACTGACACTTCAGTGCACTTTAACTTCATCTCAGAAATCAGAAAATCAGATATTGTAGACAGTTCAAACAGAGAGAACAAGCAGTTCACATATTTGTAATGAGACTAATTTCTAACAGGGGCAGCTGTTCAGGCACATGGTTGGATCAGGTGATGAACAGGAGCAATAGCAGCTAATGGACAGGTGGGAAATGGCAGATCTGCGATGACAGATGAAACCACCAGATGCTGATCATGTTGATTTGATTTCATCTAATCAAATTCAAGATTAAGAATAAGGACGTCATCCACTTGCAGACTTGGCAAGAAGCCTGATTCAAACATTTCAGAGAACCTGCCACAGTTCGTCTGTGGATGTAGGCCGTCTCAATTGCCTCTGTGTCGCCACGTAATCCCAGACTGACTTTATGATGTAAAGACCAGGGCTCTGTGGGAGCCGTACCAACTGCTGGGACCAATCAGACGCCTGCCTGATGGTACAGCGTGATTGGATAAGAATCATCTGAACATCATCTGTGTCTCAAACATTCACACATTGGCGTACCTCTAGTTGTCCCATCTAGGTCTGACAGTATGGGCTAAATTTTACATTACGGTTTAATTTGAAGCAAGAGCAGTAACAGTATATCTCGGGGTATAATCTGTCGTGCAACATAATTTGCTGATTAATGTTTTCCGCATATTTTCTTATTTTTTTTAAACCTGAACCATGTAATGAAAGTTGCACTGGTCTTTTTACCAACTCCTCCTCCTCTTCATTGTGTGTAGCACTTTTCAGGTGTAGGTTCATCAATGCTACTTAAGATCTGTGCAGTCAGCATGGTACAGTCAAAATTTGCATCAACTGAAGTCTGAGGGAGTAGCTTTTGTTACTGGGCCCATTGCACTGATTGTTCCTTGGTTTGCCAAGGTAAGTCATTTATCTAGTTGGGATCCAAAACCTTTCAAACAATTCCAGTGTTTAGAAATAACCTCCACCTCCCTAAGTGCCTTAGCAGCTTTTATTTAAAAAAAACTGATATACTCCTTGCCTGGCTCATTCTAATCTACATGGATAATTGCACTACTTGAAGTCTAAATACAGATTCAGAAGGCTAGCAGGGTGCCTATTCTTCTCATGGATAATAACAGTGTGCATATAAATATTCTTATCACAGGCGCTCATCACATGTTTCAGAGACTGGGGCTGATGTGAAAGCAAAAAGCACATGTGACAAAAGCTGATGTTTGTTGTTGTAAATTGTGCTAGTTACTTCTTTGCAGAACCAAGGATAAGATCTACGTCGCAATTTGCTCTGGGGGTGAGAGGGGCACTGACAACCCTTTCTGTCACCACTGGCTTAGCTCTGGTTTATCGGGCTGACATCCAGAAACTCCACACTGCCATTAGATCTCTGCCAGAGCAGGACTGGGACAAGGGCGAAACCAGCCATGACTCAAGACCAGGCTAATTAGGCTTGGACATCACTGGCCACGGGATCACGCCAGCATAGCGATTACTCCTTTCAAAGCCCCCACCCCCAGTTTGTAGTTCAGACCGAGCCTAGATAACTAACTGAGCAGCAGGCTACTCAGTCAAGTCCATGATTGAACTAATGCACACCTGGCAGCAGGTGCATATGAAAATGACACAATGCAAAAGAAA
This sequence comes from Seriola dumerili, assembly GCF_002260705.1. Classification (NCBI taxonomy): domain Eukaryota; kingdom Metazoa; phylum Chordata; class Actinopteri; order Carangiformes; family Carangidae; genus Seriola; species Seriola dumerili. The sequence continues at coordinate 997,150 of NW_019174432.1, read as the reverse complement.
GTGTTCAATCGCCACACACTGGCATCACTAAATTTATTAAAAATGCAACACTTGGGTCGCAGATCTTCATCAGTCGCAATATGAAACAATTTTACACTACTAATCAATCAAACCCAACATCAATTACTGATTAAAGACAACACTAAAATGAGACAGACAATTATTTTCACAAACCACAGGATACAACAGAGAAATGGTAATAGAAAATAATTAGATGGGCAATACAAAATAAGTGATTTTTATCAGCAGGAAATCAATAGTTTATTCCAACAGTTTTAAAACTGAAGTGTGGCTTCAGGTGGCCCTGTTACTGAAAGTAAAACTCCCATTCATCATTCCTGGCGGACGAGAGCTAAAGACGCCATTGTTGAGAAAACGGAAAAGACATTCACTTTTAAATTCTGTCACTTTTGAGAGAATTAATCAGCCCCCAGCCCCCGCCCAGCCCCCCTGTTCAAAACTTCCATTTGGCCACAGACCTGAGCCAATGATGTGTACAATTGTGTAGCTTCTTAAATGGAAACCCTAATGTAGTATAGGCGGAGAAATATAGTGCCTCCCTGAAGCGAGCCCCCAGCTGTGGTGCACAAAATGTCTGTGAAGTACTACCAGTAATTGTTCCCGCTTCACACAGAGAAGAAAAGCAAACATGTGTAAGACAAAAAGTCGTCTTTGGGCTGTCTTCTTTTCTCATCCTCTGTTTCTTAAGATCCTGAAAATAAAAATTTGCCTGGATGCTGTGGCCTTGTCTTTGAGGCCTGAACATGAATCCACCCTGGAAAGTCTGCAGTCATACAGGAACCCATGCTAGATAGTCTACTATGCATCAAACAGCTTGTTTATGATACTATTTTCTGGCCCCGTTTGTCCTCACACAGCAAGGCAGAAATTAATGAGTCAGTCTTTTTCCTTTTTGGCACTTATCATCCCAGAGACGTGCTGCAATAAAAAGACAACTCTGCAAAGAATATTACTGTGCTCACATGAAAGCTACAGAGGAAACCACGAACTAAATCAACGTACTTGTGTTTTAACTGAAAAACTATTGATATGTCCTTTGGTATTTTCTGTATAAAAACAAACTATATACAATAAGAAATAATTCTGAAGTAGTTTGTCCTACAGTTACATACACATTACGCTACATTATCATTAAGGAAATTTACCACCATCCTTCTTATGAACTGTCTTTTGCAGAAACCTTTCAAGTAGCTACTGTAACTTAAATTGGTAACTGGTTCATGCTGATTTTTCATTTCATTCTGTGCTGCATGTTCAATCAGCACTGGTACATCAGATTTTTTGGTGTGTACCTTCTACTAGGATTACACGATCTTATCCATAGTCCAATTGTCCTATCGCCACCATATGAAATTTCCAATATCCGATATGATTGAGGGTGGGTGGGTGGCTGGTGGGGGAGTCATTCAATGAGTTTTAAGTTATTATTTACGTTTAATAATCAGAGCATTTACAATATTCACGCAAAATCAGCAGGGGGAGGCGTATACAAATAGCTGCTTATGGCTTGCAGATCTCTCTCTCTCGTTGACTGTCCACAAGTTCAATTTACAACCATGAAAAGCAGCAGGTTAATAAACAGAACTAATGTTGTGTGTGTCTGTCAGTCCTCCGCTCTTTTTAATCACAGCGCAGCACCTACAGAATAACAAGCAGCGCTTCAGTGACTATCAGCTGGACGGAGTGTGCATGTGCGTGTGCATGTGCGACGGCATGGCAAGCATCGGTTATATGCGGTTATATATGTGAAACTGTGGCAGGGCAAATTAAATTCAATATTAATTCAATACTACAAATAATGATAGTAATAAGTTACTACATTAATGGGAAAACAAGCCAAATATTGTCTTGGCATTAGCAAAGGCATAAGCTATCAGCGAAAGCTCTGATGATCATCAATCACCGAGATCATCATCCATTCCGACCCTACGCGGAACTAAACTATTACCATGATTTATTTTGGATAAATCGGATAAATCTACCTGTACTTGCCCAATCATCATGATTTATTTCTTGTTCCTTTGGTTTCCTTTTTCTCGGGTATGTTTTTTCCATCTCATTTTTCCTTTTATCATTTAATTCTATAACTGTTTTTTAGTCACTACTCCTGTCAGTTTTATCTTTGTACCTAATCTTTAAGTAAAATTAAATTAAACTTTATTTGTATAAAACTTTTACAACAAGACTGCAATACAAAGCGATGCAGCAAAATATTTAAAAAGGTTTACCAAAGATACAAAATAATTTAATGAGGAAACATGAGTCATTAATCCAAATTACCTGAAATCAAGGTCAACCGATATCTCTCCCAACCCCCAGTGAGCTCACCGGGCTCATCCAATATAGATACAGTCCCAGCAGTTTCAAGTCAGTACAGTTCCAGTCAAAGCAACACCTCCAACAGGCAAGACAAGTAAAAGCATCAACAGCTGCTTTTTTTTTTATAGCTTCTGTTTCTGTGTGTTCTGAATACATACAAAAAATATACGTTTAAAAGAGAAATAAAGAAACATCAAAATTCAGTTGGTGCTGTGCATTAAATAATCCTCTCAGGGTGCAAATAAAAACATGGCTACTGTTTGCTTTGAAGTGTCAGACAGCCTGGATGAGGTGAAAAAGTCAAAGCAGTTGGTTCACCATCAGACTTTACTGCAGAGGTTGCAACATCATCATTATCATTTAATACATGCAGCACATCTCTGTCGTCAGCATCCATAGCTTCTCATTCTGTGTCATGAAATAATAATTGCCCACAGTTCAGAGAAGAGGATTTTGTTGCAGGTGTGGGTCACAGTGTGGTTTTGATGTTTGCTATGAACCTAGTTCAACTCTGGAATCCAATTGGATCTTACCTAGCCTTTAGGTAGATTTAAAAAGTTTGCAGCTTGTACCTTCTTTAAGGGTGGCAGGTGGCAGTTCTGGATAATTTAAACCACTAAGGCAGGGCTGTACAGTGCAGCGATTTTCGTCGCATTTGCTACTGAAAAAATCATTCTGTGCGACGAGAAATATGTATCCAGTAGCACAAGTGCAATGGAGTTGCGCTGGTATCATTCCTAAAGAAAAAGTAGGGAAAACTCTCTTGTCTTATACGTCTGTTGTTGGAACAATTCTTCCTGGGAGTTGTAGTTCTACATGTATACTGTCCTTCTCAATCCAAATACTAATCTAAAATAGTAAGCGTACAGTCCTGCACTAAGGCCAGAATCAACAGTTCTAATAGAGGGGGCAGTTAAGCACCATCAACAGCGTGATAGAGGAAAAATATGTGAAGAAGAGCAGCAAGATGTGTCATCTATAAGAAAAATATTAGGTGTAAATAGGACACTGCTTTTGTCATTTACCAGCAGAGTTAACATATTTGGATTTTATAGTACTTTCATGGTGGTGGAAAAAATGAGTAAACCACAGGATTACATTGAGACATTGATTGATATCAACTTATGTATCAAACGCACAACATATACACGTCTTTCCTTGGGAGATAAAAACCAGCCAATAACACCAACAGTATTCTAGTTATTATAGGGCTCATTACAACAGCTTAACGAAAAAAAAGATAAAATCATCCAACAAGCAATTACCAGATCGTATGCGCTGACAACAACTAAGGTGGAACTGAGTACATTTAATCGAGTGTAGTTAAGTACAGCTTGACATACTTCACCTGAGTTATTCCATTTTATGCTACTCTATCCTTATACTCCAGCACCATCCAGGGCAAATATTGTCTTTTTTTATTATTCCATTACAGATTCACATTATTTATACAAAATATGATCAAAAAATTATGTAATATTATTGATTAAAATACCGAGTAATTAATAACTAAATTACTCCCACCTTTACCTGCTCCAACATTAAAAGTGATGCATGCATTAAAGCATCAATAATTATAATACAATAATATAATATCCAAACATGGGCCATTCTTTATCACAAGTACTCTTACTTTTTGTACTGAAAGTAACATTTCTGATGCTCAGGTAAAAAATTTAATGCATGACTTTTGACTACTGACTATGACTCATAGTATGACTACTTTTAACAAATGTCTGCACTGTGCTATTACAATTTCTACTTCTGAGTAGTACTTCTTCCACCACTGACAGACAACACAGCCGTCACAAGTTACACACAGTGTGCAAAGGTGACTTTACTACTAGGAAATGCAAAAAAAAAAAAAAATAGGCATGTTAATGCAAAGCCTCAGCAGGATCAGCACAGCACCCAACTACTCAAAATGTCCAAGTAAACCTGTCACTTTTAACCAATATAACCACAATAGCTCCAACTAACTAACTAACTTAAACAAGTACACTCACAAACAGCCACGGCGGGCTACACAGCAAGTACAGACAGACAAACAGACAAAGACAGAGAAGATGAATTTGACTCACGCTGTTTGAAGTGGTTGATATCCATATCACATGATGTCACTGGACTTGTTGCTGCAGTAACTGTTGCTTCTCTCCAACGCTGCTAGCACCTCTCCCTGTTGGTTCATGACATTTCTAACTTTAGCCAACATCATAATTTGTTTGTTTTGACGCCATTATAGCTACTAGCTTAGCTAGCTAAGTCTCCATCATGATTCATGACATTTCTAACTTGCTAACATCATATTTGGTCGGTTTTGACCGGGTTTGACGCCATTACTAACTTACTCAATGGTCGTCGCAAGGTCTCCGGTCTACCGGCAGTGGCGTCTGGGCGTCATCCTGTACGTAAGCTTCCTATGGGGGGGGGGGCGTTGTTTCGCCAATTTTAAGAAACTGATTGAAAATGAGGATAAAGCACAATGATTGTTAAAAATAAAATGATTTACATTCATTAAAATGATAGAGATAGATAATTAGAATAGTGGTGGCGTTCTGGCCTGCTTTGGCTCCCAAGAGAAAATCCCTCTGTATATTTGTTTTAAAGAGGGTCCATACCCTCCCTCCCCAGGTGATCCAACATAAGAGTTCAATTTTAGATTTTCCAAAATCATGAAAAAAAGCAACTAAAATTTCACAAGTGTCCATCTTAAAATCTTCCAAAATGACACTAACAAGGAATCTGATCTTTAATTTCACATTAATATTTTATTTGTATATATTTTTTTATGTCTTTCATCAATGAGTTGTAAACAGCTACGTTAACCGTTTAAACAGTTAAGAATAAGCTCATATTCTGTGTATAAAAATCTAAATATATAATGGCTTTGAAGTCTACACTTGTTTATTTTTTGGGTTTGGCATAAGTACATCCATGAAGTCACAATGAGCAAAACAACAGGCCACTAATGAACACAGTTTGGATGCCAGACTGTGGAAAATTAGACAATCTTTGTGTATCATAGTGTACTAAGGCCATAGGCAATAATTTAAAAAGGGCCATAGTTAAAAGTAAGACCTGAGCAAAGTTTAGTTTTACATTTGGAGTATCAACATGTAGCCTATGCAAACACAATTATTTACTTGTTGAGTGTTTGACTTTAGAATAGAAAAAAGTCAGCAAGTCTTTTTACATTCTCATACACACTCACTCGTAACTGGCACATGTTATCATTTTGAAGCTGGAGCAAAAAAATGTAAAACTATCAACTCAAAATGTAAACAAACCTAGCTGTGGGATCATAGTTATTCAACAGCTGTCACCAAACTCAGTTATATTTGAACCAAATTACAACAAGCTAGAGTAGCTTTGTGTTATAATTTTCAAAATATAACTAAATAAACTTAAATAATCCATAACCATTCATTGCTGGATCAGGAAACCACCATTTACAAATATGGCAAATACACATTCCCAAAATGTTTGAGACAACAAAGTATAAACTGCACATTTTAAAGACCCTTTACACCCATAGTGTTTTCATTATGCTCTAAGTAGACCTGCTGTCTGCATTGTGTAGGCAGGTGTAGCCTTTATTTGATTGACATCTTCACTCTCCTGTTAATTTTGTTGCTCCTGCATGGGCGGGACAAGTTATCTTTTGTCCTCTTTACTAAGAACAAAATTATGCAATATGGGCACTAATGGACATTGAGTACCCTGAATTGCAGCTTTTGATTTGCTTTCTTAAAGCTTTAAGCTATTTTTTAAAAAGAAAAGAAAAATTAAGAATTTTTAGTAGATACAGACTTTTTTGACATAATTTTCCCCCTGTGAACAAATACATACATACTTAAAATCTGACTAGTCTTACAGTGGCATGTATGGATTTGGAACAGACCTATACCTAATGCTTCCATTTCTGTCTTGTAAATACTGTAAACATAATTAATAATTTTTGAATAAAAAATTCTGAATATGTTATCCCACAGGTCCTGAATGCAGCATTAGGCAGCATTCATATGATGTGGGATGGATGGCAAAGATGGGAAAGTTAAGTAAATCATGGGCACTGGGTGGCATGAGGGATCCATGTTTGTCTGCTTTTTAGGCACCTTTGTACTAATGATAAATTTCTCATTCCTCTTAACCTTTCCAAAACAAGGTTTTTCCTGGGTTTGGAAATCCTCTCGTCAAGTTGTGCCTTGAACCGTCACTGTGACATTTCCTTGGCTTGACGCCTGTTGAATTGGCAGAGGCAGTTCATTGTTGTCCCAGTGTAAATCCCAGATAATAGAAAATAAGCAGTCACTAGTTTGCTTTGCAATTCTCCCCTCGGTCATGTGTTTAATGAAGCACGGATGGCAGGTGGAAAGAGACTCTGGGGCCTGACTATTGAAACATTTTATGAACCGGTTCGACCTTTCCTTAATTTTAACATCCTGTGTGCCCACCAGCACCAAAGGCTTTGTAGTTCATAATACCCTATTGGTGACCTGCCATTGCAGACTGCTTTAAATTCATCACTTCACAGTATTTTTTCTTTCATATTTGCATTCAATGACTTTATCTTTTTTTCTTTCACATAAACAAATATCTGGTTTTTGGCTGTGAGTGACTGATAAAACACGGGGATGACTCAGCCTTTAAACAGCTCCTGCAAGCATTTACTTTTGGTGTTTTTAAGCACAAGAGTACACTGTCTGTGGGACAACCCTCTGGTGTGTTGCATCCAGGCCACGTTCGTGAAATAAATAGAGGAGAAACTGAACAGAAAATTAGCATGACCACTTCCAGCCGCCATGCATGTAAAATATGAATCCACAGCTTTATTCAGTGGGAAAAAAGGCAGATGATGATTGATCATATTCAGTTTTTTTCTAAAGCATTTCAGCTGCAATTACAACAAAAACATCCCTTTTTATTAAAGTCAGGCAGAGATTAGGCAAATATTTGCATCCAGAATATCAACGGTAAACCTCCCCCACTGCTACCTTTGCCAGCAGTAAGCATCACATTTGTGTCCCACATTATACAATCCCACCTTTTAATATTCACAAGGAATCCTCACAGTAGCTGCTTGGAAATAACTTAATTCAGATTCCAACTGCTGTACAATTCTGAATCTCAAAATACAATTAACACAGGGGCCAGCCCTATTATTTCTTGGCAGTCGTAAAGTATTTCTCCGAAATTAGAAGATGGGCTGATATGAGGAGCCATAAGATATCCTGTGTTTATTAGGTGCAGTATTTACTGCATGCACCTGTAACTGTGACTGTGGGAGAAGGAGGAGGGGGAGGTGGGCTGTTGCAAACAGTGCTGGAAGATTCATCTTCCCTCGAGAAAGGTCATGTGGTTGTTACTGAAGGGGAAATTATTATTGAGTTATCAGTTGTTATTATTGAGTCTTGATTTAATGGTATAATGCTCCTGAGGAGTGGTGGCGATGAGAACCAGAAAAGCATATATGTTTTGTTATACATGTAGACTGCACATTTAATTTTGCAGCAATGGTTTTATCCAGAGATAAAATATTTAACTATATTTTTTAAATCATGTTAAAAAATGTCATTCTCATGCACCTAGATCAGAAACCTCTGCTGCAGCTGAGACAAATAAAGGAAATTTGGTTGATTCCTTCCTCTGTTCTTAAATGAAATTACGGTGTTGTGTGTTCGCAGCTCTCCAGAGAGGCACTTAAAAGAGAAATATTGTCTCCTGAACAACAGAGAGGGAGAGCTCAGCCGTCTCAGGTCTACTACTACTCTCCTACTCTCATCTCTGTGGAGTAACACAGACTGGGCAGGGTGGTGAACATGGGAGTGGTGCAACAGCTACTCCTGTCTTCCTACCAGTGTTGAAGGAGCTGCTCTGGAAACAGGGCAGTCAGTAAAAATCAAGTGAGCACCTGCAAGCACAAACTGATTAATAGCACAAAAACAAAACATACCACAAATACTTGAATTACAGCAGGTACACCTGATATGTTTTTCTTAGCCAGACCAATGGCATGACGTCTGTCTCTCAGGGTTCGTGTCCACTCTGGTCCTTTGGTCCAGGGTGGACCAGGGAACATCTCAACATCAACCGGATGGGCTGCCATGAAATTTGGTACAAACATTCCTGAACGCCACAAGATGAATTGCTTTGACTTTTGATGATCTCCTGGATTTCCAGCTTCAGTTGTAGTTTGTGTTAAAGGCTAATTAGCAAATGCTTGCATGTCAACATGCCAAACTGAGAAACCAATTAGCACAGTTGTGGCTAAATACAGCTTCTCAGAGTTGCGATCGTGGCTGTCGGGTCCTATTAACACATGTATGTACCGTAAAAATCATTCGCATCGAAGTAACAAGAATACATTTCTGTATTGATACAACATTCTGTAAAGAATAAAATGTGACTTCAATTCAAGAAATGGTCTCCCCTTCTTTGAATCCCCTTAGGGAGCAGTGGATAGAAAGAGTTTGGGACTGAAATTTCTGGTGAAGTATCGCAGTCTGCAGTTTCAAGAATTCATTCAACATCCATTAGACATGGTTTATTGCAATTTAAGGTAATACATAGACTTCACTTCAGCAGAGGCAGGCTAGCCAAGGTCTAGATGAGCTCTGGTCCCGCTCTCATCAGGTTGAAGCCACTCTGGATAATTTGTTTTGGAGCTGCCGACCATTCTAGTCGACCATCTTTGAAACTTTCTCTAATATCTGTTGTAAGGAGATACAACCAGACACAGGAATGAAAGAGTGTATGCACTTACAGGTAAATAGCACGATGCCATAGCATTTCTGCCATTACTGGCACGATGGTTGCATATGTTGGAAAAGTTCAATAAAAAGATTCCGAAATAAGATGTGACAGTTTTGCAGACGGACTGTAACATTTTAGAGTTTTTTCCACTTCAAATAGTTGGATACTGAAGCCAAAAACATTCTTTACAGTTGTTTTAATTCCATTATCTCGAGATAATGAGATGATTATCTCACTGCAACAACAAAATCATTTTCTCATGATAAGAGTTTCATTATCCTGTTAACTCAAGGAAAAAAAAATAATGTTCCTGTCAAGATAACAAATTAATTGAATAATTTCTCATTATCTCAAGAAAAAGGTGTTTTGTTATCTCAGGTTTATGGAATAATTAAACACGTTAAATGTTGTATGGAAAAAATAATACACTTGTCTTGTCTTGCACCTGATATGAGCTGAAAATATCAAATTCCTTATTGACCCACAGTTGATTAGAGCATTTGATGTATAAAAGACTTACATAAAAGATAATTAACTAGTGGTTCTGAGATAACAGGGGTATCAAATTAATTGCATCAAAGCTGTTACCAACTGTATACTGTATGTAAAAGTGGACAAATTAATTACATAGATTCACATTTTTTCAAAGTGGATGTGTAACTTTTTGGAGAAAAAACTCTATAGACTGTATTCCCCCTCAGTACCTGATGGGGGGGGGGGGGGGGGGGGGGGGGGGGGGCATTTACCACAAACAGCCACAGGGTTTGAAGGGAGAGTGTAAGAGACTGTAGTCTATTTTATTATTTTATCACACAAGCACACACACACACACAAAACTGTGTTCTTTCCCACTAATTAGAACAGAGATAAGATGTCTCGCTGCCTTTAATTAAAATAGCAGGATGGTGAATTTCAAATACTTGAGCGAGTTATAACCCTTGTGAATTTGCTCAGCCGCTCTCTGCTAACTTTTTTTCAAGTTAATAACTTTAACCTTAATGAACACTGGTCGTTTAGCTGTAAATTCAATCTCGCGAAGCTGTTGAGGAGACTGGAATCTAATGAAAAGATGTAACACAGGTTATGACATTTAAAATAGACCTGATCCGCTGCATAAAATGAACATTTGGAATGGAAACCTGAAACTACTTGGAAATGTTCTTTGCTTTAAGTATGTCAACATCAGAGATCCAACAATACTCATGTACCACTTATCCAAACAACCTTCTGTGGTTTCCATCAGCTTTTTCTTTTTTGTAAATAATAAAAAATAAACAAAAAAAATCTTGTATGTACAGTAGCCTACATCTCCTTTTCCTCTGGCTACAGAATATGAATGGCTCTGTGCACAATAGAGAGCATTCACCAGTGTGTGTGCTTTGTTCAGTGGCACTGGGGTGGAAAGTCAGCACCCGTAAGTAACCGTCCTGTTTCTTGAGGGTATGTCAGCTCTCAGATGGACAGATGGGTTGTTCACATTTCAGCCTCGTGCTCAAACAAGAGCGGAAATAGCAGAGAAATCAATAATTATATCTTCCTCTAAGAAAAGTTTTTAATGCACATTACAGAAAGTTCAGCAGGACAATGACGGGTTGTGTTCTGTTCCTTCTTTTTTTTTTGCTTGAATTCTGTTGTGTTAACTACATACCTTTAATAAAACCTTAAAAACCCACTTTATATAGCTTCAAATAGCTTAATAATATCCCTTTACTTCTCTGTGAGCTTTGCTTTTAGTGCACACTGAAACATAGATAAACATCAGGGTCAGGCAAGAAAGAACAAAGGAGGCTTCGGCCTGCACACCCTCAGATTCGGGTCCAAATAGCATCAGATACACTCTCATTTTATGAGGGTTTAGTTTTGCTCTCTCCACATTCACATACAGGTCCTGTTACATTATATTTCTCAAAAAGACAGTCTCGGAAATGTAGACACTCACTAAACAGGGCAGGCACAAGGAAGAAAGCTACGGGACCAATAACAACTGGAAAGCACAGAATGTTTACCACCTTGGCATGTAGTTAATGAAGTACGACTGAGGCTAATTGGAAGGGCTTTAGTTCTGCAGGTATGTGGTCATAAACTAAAGTCCTAGACAAAATAAAAATTTGGCTTGATGCTACATTGCTATATGAAACGAACAGGCCTGCAGCTCTTCTTGTGGGGGACATGAATGTCTGTACTAAATGAAACTAAAATGAAGATTTACCTGCTAGCCGTCCAGATGTTTCACCCAAAATCAAACTCTTGATGGCGCAAGAGGAAATGTCAGATGATCACCAAAATCCACAGGATTCTTTTTCTGAGTATCATGAATATATCTGTACCAATTTCATTGTCCAATTTCATGGTCCATTCATCCATTGAGAGAACATACTAAAAAGCATAAATCTCCACCTGATGGTAGCACTAGCACAGCAAAACCAACAAACAAAGCAATAGGTCCAAATATAAAAGCATTGACTGAGCACTTTACAAAAAGCTGCAGTCCCTGGTAATAATAAGAGTATCAACAAAATGAGATATCAACCTTAAAAATATGGAATTATTGATAGACAAGCTCATGAACATTAGTTTTAATCTATTCAAAAATCATTTTCAAGTCCACTAGTATTAACAATCAACAGTGTATAGACCGTGTGACATGATTTCCACATGTGCCACCTGTCACCTTTTCTTCTGCCGGAGCTGCAGATGCTTTATTCTACACAGTAAGCGACCACTGTGTCATGACAGCGTGTTCTCTAAAGAGTGATTCCCCCGTGACTCCCAGGATGTCGGTCAGTATCGGACTGGACTGTGCTTACACCGCAGATGACAGAGACTCTGATAATTAATCACTCAGCTGGATCATGAGGAGTAAACAAGAGCTGGCTTCCTTCACACTCAATTTGTTCTCGTGAAGGGCAAAGTTGACAAGGTGTTGGGGTGGGGGTCAACATTAAAATCAATCACGGGGCAGCAGCTGATCGATCCGGCCCCCTCCCACCTCCAGAGACACAGTAACTCATGCAGGAGTATAGATAAGCTGTCATCAGCGGGATTTGTGGTCTTCTCTCTCTGTCTTTCTTGCAAACATAATCAGTGAAAGCATGAATGCGGTATATTTTTCACTAGTGCAGCCGGATGCTGACCAGCTCTCTCCAATATCCACCCTAATAAGTATTGACTTCATTCGGCATCTCAGTTCATATTTTCTTGTTTTGCAAATTGAGTCATAAAGCTCATAAATTGACAGGATATGAAGAGATAAAGAAACTGCTTTACCAAAAAAGATTAACAGTACAGTATATTATAATTATGTGCCTGCAATGCAACAGCATTGAAGGCATATATTATTATTCTGCATACTTATTCGTCTTATTCATCGCCCCGTATCGAAATTTCGGTGCGTAACTAGTCCCGCAGCTTTGAGAAAACCCAGACAATATATATATATCAATGCGATTCGAGTAACCATGGTGACCGTAAATGGCGATGAAAGGCGAGAAAAATCCCATAGAGAATGAATGGGGAGACGTCTTCAAAAACACACAGCACGTATTTGCATGTACAGTTTTCAATATGAATCACTGCCTCCTCTATGGACAGGGAATTTTTTTTCTAGCTCTCTGCAGTAAGAGTACTGGTGATTAATGTTGAACATATGTCTTTTGAATTTGTGCAGAAGAGTGTGGAGCAACTCACTGTGACCTTGACAGCGGTAGAGCCCTCCCTTGTGTCTCCCCCTTGCTTTCTCTGCTGTGGCCCATTGAGTGAATGCAACCTTTTGCCATGCCGTCATAACTGGACAGTTGAACAAGTCTTATCTTTGCATTCTGCGCGCTCATCATACAGGCACATTTCGATGGAGGGGTCACAGGTCATCATTTGGGTCAAACTCCTCGAGGTCTGCGGCATCTATGAGCCTCAAATGATGCGACTTCTCAACGACGAATCAGAGATTTTCATGGATCTTTCACAGACAGGTGTCGCGGTCAGAGAGAGCGGGGTGACAACCAGCTTACAGAAAAGTATGATATGTTATTTGTGTTTTCAGCAAGGAATTTCTTGTGAAGATTTTTCATCGTGTCAGCCAGAAACCTTTTCTGCGTCCTGTCGTTACATCTCGGGTGAAGAAGGTTTTGACTTTTTGATTTGAAAGCAGAAGTGAACCTGTTTGTTGGATTTCTGTCGGTGGTACAGAGGTTGTCACTCTGAACACTGCGACGCTTCTTTGAGAATCTGACGGCATTCTCAACAAATCCTTGAAGCCTGTACTTCTTCACAATCCTCCCCCAATGTTACTTTTGCAATTAGTTGTTTTTCTTTTTCTTTTCTTGCTTCACAGTAGTTATTCTTTATATCTTCTATCGAGGCTTCATGATAGAGAAGTGGGGTTTTTTTTAATTTTTGAGTTTGCGCTGCCTGTCTTAGTTAATTCAGTTACTGTGTTTATATCTTTTTCTGTATTTGTCAGCGTGCTCTTTTTTTTTTTCTTCTCTAGCAATTTCTTAAGCTTTTCAATTTCTTTGTGTGGTGCTTCTCTGTTCTACCTGGAAATTCATTTTCCTTCTTCTGTTGTCTGAAACAAAACAAAACAAAAATCACATTTACAGCATATGTAAACCAATCACCCATCAATGATAGGCCTGCTTCTCATTCTGTACTCTTGTTAATTTATTTTCAGTCCTGACTGCCATGGCCTTGAAAATCCTGACTTCAGCACTGGCTGCTGGGCAGAATCTGGACTCTGCAGAGGTGTGTGCAGACTGTGCTTCCCAGCCTCTGCCCTCTCTTTCCTCCTCTTATTTTGCTTCCTCCACTTTTTACACAGCTGATGTTTCCCTCGCTCACTTAGATCACTAATCTTCTTCTTTTTCCCTCGCTCTACATCCCGTCTCCATCTCTGACGATCACAGGCGTTGCCTTTGTCTTTCAGCAGCACTTAGAGGAACCATGATCTATCTGCAAATGTTATCAAATGCAACATTATCTTAACAGTGAGTGAGTGACTGAGTGACCGTCACAATAAAACGCGGCTGGTTGGTATATCTGGCCTCTTTGTGATGTCAGTTAAAAGCAACAGTACATTGTTTATAGACAAAACATGTTAGTGTGACGAGGTGGTAAATCAAAATGAGGGACACACAAAATAATTATATTTTTCATTAAAAAAAAAACTTATGTAAATAGGGACACACACATAATCCTAACAATAATAAAGGTTTGATAAAAAACAAAACAAAATAACATTACATTTATTGGTGATGTTTTAGATGCAAATGTCAAGTTGTTTAATACGGACATGTGAACATTTCCATGTTCTAAGGAAAAATGGCTAAAAATAGTATGTCAGTCTTTCCAAATAGTATTTTGTCATTTAACATCATGGCAGGAGAACTTGACATAATGGTTTTAAGATTTGGAAACACACTTCTGCAGATTTTTGTGCCTTATGCATCTCATCAAATGCTGCGGACCGTTTCATAGAATGACTCAGCTATCGTCTGTATGAGGAGTTATAAAGCTTTATTGCGGATCAACATCTGTAAGTGCATGTACATGTGTGTGTATATACATGTCTTGCTGTGGTTGGGGGGGGGACACATCTGTGTTTGAAACCATCAGTGTGAGGTTCTTTTGGCCGGTCGTCGTGACAGCTTCAAAAGGCTTTTTGAGGCACACCTGCAGTGACTGAGGTCAGTGTCAGGATGAGTCTCTACGACATGAATGAAACTGAAAGCATTGTCCTTTGTGCAGGTTGAAACGAGAGGAGAGAAGCACACGCACTAAGCAGCAGGCACATTCAAAATTCTCATTCTCCAGGAATTTTCTAGTTTATTTATTTATTATTTCTTAGGGATTTGGAAAGTCTGGTGTTTTCAAGGCATCACTTTTCAATCGAATAAACATGAGAGGTTCTGTTGATGTCATCTCTATTACAGTTTTTTTAAGATGAAGAATTTTAAAGTTTCTCAAAGCAGTTCAGCCTCAGGTGTTTTGGGGATTGTTGAAATTTACACAACACAGCTCAGACCAGAAGTCACTACGCTGACAAGAGGCTTCCTGTCATCTGTGTTCCTGAGTCTTGTTCTTGAATCAGTAGATTAAAATGTGTGTGGACCAAACATCACTCTAGGAATGCATATTTGCCTTAAAAAAATAGTCAGACCAGGTTTGGTCGTACTGCTTTTTTTCTTCTCAATAAGATGTAGTTTATTGTATTTTATATTTTATAAGATATCAAAGAAATACTATCTGATTAAAATATTGGTTCCCAGTGCTTAGAAAGTACTCAAGTCTAGAAAAAGCATATTATTCATTGCAAGTAAACTCTTAGTATATAAGCACTTGGTTCACCTCTAACAATAAAAACTGAATTAATACAATTTTTTTTTACAATTTCAATTTTTTTACACATCGAAACACATGTAACTGGGAAATTAAGGTGCGAAAAACCTACGACAGATTGAAACGTGAGGAGTACTGACTTCTTATTATGTCCAATCCAGTTCTTCTGCTTTTGTCCAAAGCAGCAGTGGTAACAGTTGTGCATCATTTCCTGTTTACCGGAGCTGTTTGTCCTCAGAAGCACCCTGTATAATAATGAATTTAATTTGCATACAGTACATCAGCTGCCAAATTGTTCATTAAAAAATATCAGTATTAAAGCTCAAGCTTTGATTCAGGCGCATTGTGGTGAAATAACTGAAATGTTTTGATTTGTTCAGAAGCTGTTTCCATTCATTTTCTAGTTTCTTCATGTTCTTCTACCAACCACTGTGAGCTCCAGGGGCTTTGAGATATCTGCACTTAAGAAGATATTGCAAACAGGAAAAAAAAACCGTGGACCATGTAGCGATGGAATCAGACAGACAGACATATAAACACTTGCCAATTCTCAAAAACCTCTCTGTGGTAGTTCCCGCTCGATAGGTGTCTCCAGGACCACATTTTACCACAATGACACACACACACACACTGACAAAGATTTTCTTTACAATACCACTGACATTTTTATTTTCCAAGCAGAGGAAGCAGGAGTGAAAAAGCCAAAGATTATTCTTTAAGTGACTCGGGGCCCTTGGGTGGGAGCGAGTTAGTCGTATCTTCAGCGGGAGTTCTTCAGGAGGAGATAAGACGTCCTGCGCTTCCCGCCACCTCCTCTCCGATAGGACCTCCGTATCACCGGAGTCAAATCTCAATCAGTCCTGCTCGCTGCCTGGAAATACCTGGGGAGAGAAAGAAAATCACTGCCTGGCCCAGCTCCCCGTACACCTTAAAGGCTTTTCATTTGATTTCTATCACTTCTCATTAACTTCAAAATATGTTTCAGAGACTCGATGTCGCAGAGGAGCCATCCTCTGGTGTCTCCTCATCGGAACGTGTCTCGATGTGTTGTCGCTTGGATCTGCTGAAATCCAAAGAGGTTTTAAAGTTTCCTCAACTGCCACATCTCTGCTTTGTCTCCCTCTGTGCTTCATCAGTGGTCTTTGAATTTGCCAAACACTTTAATGTTCTTGATCAATGGCCTAAAAAGCTGCTGGCGACAGGCATCAGAGTTTGAGCGTGACATCTCCATCAGTCAGTTTTGCTTCACGAGCGTATCATCAGCATCACAGAGGTGTAGAACTGTGGGATGGATCCCTCTGTGGAGAGGAAGTGATGCTGCTGAGCAGAAACACAGATGCTCCAAAAGTACCATCCAGCTGTGACCAAAAAGATGTTTTTTTTAACGGCTTTGAGACAAGAAGTGTAGTAAACAGGGCGGTATGTGGTAGGAACACACTAACATGTACTTGATGTGATAATATAAAACATTAGGCCTCGAGTGCTATGTTTTGTTTGTTAGTGTTTGATAGTCTTGTGTGCTGGAGGTGGACATCAACCCAAATAAGAGAGCACTGACTCTTCAGATAATCCTACAGCCCATGACTAAGGTTTGAGCTAAAGCCAGGAGGCAATTAGCATAGTTACAAACTCAGCAAACAGATGTGTTAATCATGAGAGTTGTGTTGTTCCTCTCATCTAACTCCCTGCAAGAAAAATGAATATGTAATAGTTTCAGAGGAGAAAATGGAAGGAAATTTAGGTGCCAAGCTGGACAAGTACAAATCTGAACAATCATGTTGGTGGTTTTTTTTTTTCAGCCCTCTGATACGACCCATAAGAGTGGCTAAGAGCGCCCCCACAGCGGCAGCTAGTTTCACATTGGACACCACTCCACACCACACCACTGTCCTGTGTCATCTTCCTGTGTTTTGTGTTGACCCATCCATCCACCACAACCTCCTCCTAACGCGGACTTTGTCGCTCTATATATTACATCATCATAATAACCTGCTGCAAAAACGACCCATGTGCATGGACGGTGCGGTTTCGGCGAGCCCCTCCCTAGTTCAACTAATCTTCAGACCTAAATCCCAAAATAACGCTCACACAAACTCTAAACCCATCCTCTAACACGGCGCTTTCTACAGGTGGAAACTGCCGAAATGTTCTCAGCAGGATTGTGGTAATAATGCTCACTGTGCATGAGCAACACATATACACACACACACACACACACACACACACACACACACACACACACACACACGAAGTAAACAGGTGCCAGTGTGAAATTGGTGACTTTCTTAAGAACTGAAAATTGCTCAAATGCCATTTATGAAACTAGTTTTCTTCCAGGTATGTTATGATTAATTCCCAGAATGCTCTAATCTGCGCCGCCGCCGCCACTGCAAATGTATTTAGCTCTTTGCCACTGGTCAGGATTGTTCCCAACACAGCCAGAGGAGGTGACAGTAAAATCGACTCGTGGCAGGGAATGGTAATGTGGCATTTACTCATTTTTTTCTTTTTCTCTTTTTTTTTTTTTTGTTCTCTAAAATCCACCACCACACTTCATGAGACGGACTTGTAAAAGCACACTTTAGAGTCAAATAGAAAATGAGTGAAAATTAATCCTTAAATAACCGAATAAAGTCTTTTGTGAAGTGAGGGGAATAAAGCTGCCTGCCACTGCATCAAGTGTGTGTGTGTGTGTGTGTGTGTGTGTGTGTGTGTGTGTGTGTGTGTGTGGGGCTGATGGGGGTGCTTGTGTCCTCACTACCAAACAAACACAGAGACAGTCACACACACTCAACACACAGAGCTCTGTTAGACTCTATGGTGAAACTAATCCTGTTACAGTGTCTGGAAATGTGTCTGCTCTCGCTCGCTGTAACCTTGATTTTGCTGAGACAGTCGCCCCGGTTACGAAATCAGTTGTTTTTTTTTGTTTGTTTTTTTTTTAGCTTTCTCTATTTTTTCTCTCTTTCTTTGTCCTTTTATTTTATCTACAAGTGGCATACGGTTCTTGTCACTGGGCTTTCTTATCAAATGCTGTCCAGAGCCCCATCCCTCCCTTACCCCTTACCCCTTACCCCTTACCCTCCGCGGCCCCGGGAGCGAGTGCAGCAGATGTTGCACACGAGCTCATACAGTATACACACAAAAACACAGCCAGCTTCCACGGGTTTTATGTGTATGAGAGGCTCAGGGTTGAAATAACGTGCTGGGAAGATTCTTTTTTTGTCCCAGTTCTCACCTCAACCCTTCCCCACATTTCACTATCATCTGCAGTGGCACAGAAGTGCAACAAAAACAGTGACAAAAGAAGAAGTCACGATGAAACAACTCCACCCAGCAACACTCCTGACCTGTGCACAGCAAACCTGCACACTGGCCAACAAAGCTTTCATGCCTATGCTCAAGCTTAAAACACATCGTTAATCAGTAAAGCACAAACAAATTCACACATTCACTGATTTGACAATGCATTCATGGCGTAAAGAAATGTGCTGCAAATACAGAAGACACACAATAACACAACTAAGTAGCGTGAGCAGCACAGCCAAAATTTCACTCTAACCAAGGTCGCAAGAAACCTGGGTGTCATCCCTCTCTGACTATGTTGCAGTCGCCTCCCGGACGTGACGCTTTGCAGTATACAACATAAGAAATATCAGGCCTTACCTGACTCATCTTATCGCTCGCCTCCTCTACTGCAATGGCCCTCTGGTGGGTCTCCCTCCCACATGGTGCAGAATGCAGAAGCCCGTCTCGGCCACTCATCGACCTACACTGGCTACCCATGACCGTCTGAGGCAAATTCAAGTCATTAATGCTGCCTTTAGAGTGACTTCTGTGTTTGCTCCCATCTACTTGAACTCAGTCATACAGGCTTATGCTCCTTCTGCGTTCCTCCAAGGAATGTCGTCTGTCATTGCCATCCCTGCACACAAGACAGTCTCAGTCCAGACTGTTCTCGTCTGTGGTTCACCGATGGTGGAACAAGCTACTGAACGCTATCAGAGCAGGGGCGTCCATGTCTATCTTCAAGGATCTCTTGAAGACTCGTCTCTTCTGAGAACACCTCCTCTCCTAACACCTCTAACACCTGTCTAACTAGCACTTACTATGCAATTTGGGTGCTCTTCTTTACCTGATCTCCTTGAACTTACTGAATAGATGTAGTACTTAGTCCTGACACCAAGGTCTCCTACTGCACCGAAGCTTTAGTGATGTCCCTCACCTGTAAGTCAGGTGGATAAAAGTGTCTGCCAAATGATTAAATGTAAATGTATGTAAATGTAAAAACTGATGACCTTGTTAGGATATGGGGGAAATACGGTGTATAGCCAATTCCTGGCCAATCTTACACAGATATATATAGTGTTTTTGTGTTCAAAGAACCGTGTTAAAGGGACAGTCTGTGTCTTATTATCGAAATAAAATGTACAGATTTTGAATTTCAACAATTTTGGCACCGCAGTTGTTTCTGTCTTTTTTATTCTCTTTGATTGATTGATTTAGATTTTTTCTTTTTTTGCAAACCTGCAGCATGAGAAGTGATGGTGCATCAGCTCCCAGCAGTTCCCGATTGCACTGTAGTCATGGGTAACAGACAAAAATCGATCACTTTTAGTGGTAAAGAAAAAGTCTAAACTTGATGATTACGAGACACGACATGTTCACGTTTCTAAACCAATCTATAGATGTTTATTGTCAGTGGACACTGGAGGAATTGCTATTACTGGAGAGGGTAAGTATCGCTGATAGCAGCAGTATGTGTGTGATTTCTGTGCAATCAAGTCTGACTTGTACACAGAGGAAAAAAAATCAAAGGTTCATTTTATGAAGCATATGCGTTCTTGGCATATCTAGATTCATGTACCATTACACTTTACCATTACCACTACCCTTTTTCACACCTGCTCATAAGATGTCATGGGTAGACATTCATGCGATGTGTAGCAATGAAAATCTCCATTTGAAAGAAAGGAGGGCAAAAGAGAAGTTTTGAATAGGAAACTCACCATGTAAATGAATATGTAATCAGGCAGAAGGGTCAAGAGCAAGGGTGACAGGAAGAAACGCAGCAGCATAACTGTGTGTTTGTGTGTGAGTAGGCCATTTGTGTATGAACATGATAAATGTGCAGTTGCGTTACAGTTCAAAGAGCGTGCAGCAGTGTTGGCATGTCTACTCGTTTTTCAGCATGGGAAAACTTGACATGCGTCAGTCAGCTCCATCACCTCTGGCACAGACCTCTTAACCCGCCTCAATCCTCCCTCCAGTTCTCCGACTGACAGCTCACATCTGTCGCGAGAGACAGACAGTAATGTACAGTATGTAGGACGCGGTTTCTTTATCAGAAGTGAGATCAGCTGCTTCACAATCGTGTCCAACAGCAAGCAATGTGACCATCCAGCAAATACTTCCTGCGCCTAATCACAAAATCACAGAAGCTGAAAAAAAAAATACTAATTTGCAAGAAAGAGCCATATCGTATAAGTTCAGTACTCAAGGTTCAACATCGGTTGAATCAGTTATAAAAAGTTTTTAAATATGATTTTATAGTGATCTGATATTTCACTCACTTCAACATCTGTTTTGAGGTTTTGGAAAGAAAAAGAATTATTTATTAGTTTCACTAAACATGCAGCACTTATGGTCAACTGAGGATATGATCGCAATTTTAATTTTAATTATTTGTGATTGATATTACTGCAGACATTCAAATCAACATCCGTTCAGTGCTGATAAAAACAAAAATCATGTTTTTTCAACTGCAGTAAATTAACTTGCAGGAGTTTCTCTTGATAACTGGTCTTCACAAAGGGTGGGTTGCATTTATTTTCCCTTAACTTTAGAAAGAAAGCTAACTGCATATTAAAATGAAAAATCAATCATAAAGTAAATCAGTCGTAAAAATCCAATAGTATAGTAGTTTTGAATGGGGAATGTCACAGAGATGAGACTCGCACCATGAGATTAGTTGTCTCAAACACTTGTACTCACAGTGTAGATGACCGAATAGGACCGTGAACATTTTTAGTTGGTTGATATTAAATAAATTTTCTCCAGTGACACAGACATTTTCATGAATTTCTACCTCGCTAGAAACTTTCAGTCACTTATTAGGAATATTTTCTTATGAAATCTTTCAAAGCTCATTTTCTACATGTCCTGAGACGACGGAGTTAAAAAGATTTGTGAAATACTGTTGAAAAAAAATCTTCTGTGAGATTGTAACCAAGACTGACCAATGAAAGAGTTTGTGCTGCACATCCACAATGGATATTACATAACAGAATCTGTGAAGCCGCCCTCCTGCTCCTGCTTGTCCTCTGGCTGCATGAAGTGACCTTTATGTGACACCCTTTTAGGAAACACAGGTTACTGGAAGATGAGCAGACCAGCGGTATTTCCAAGCATCTGTCCCCCTGGTGTCAAGGAGGCTTTAATAAGAGTCTAACTCTCTGCCACCTGCCACTTCCAGCTGCACTGTGAATCTCAGTATGAGAGAGAGAGAGAATCGATCTTTTACCACAAAGGATCACAGAATAATGGATTTAAAATTGTAAATAAACACGCGTGACTGGAACATCATTCCATTACATTCCAGGAAATCAGAAAAGTCTGAAGCCTAAATCAATAGGAAACTTTGGTACGACACAACCAGCACTTAAAAGACGGAACAAACAGAGCTAACTATAACTAACTAGTAGTTTGTGGGGTCGAGTTTGGGCTAACGTTAGCTGCACCGTCCTGCTCTTTGTTGGGTTTGGGAAAGTTTATACTGCAGTAACATAGCAGGTCAGATTGTCTGCTGTACTCTTTGTTAGTTGCAGAAAATACCACGAATGAGGAAAAGCAAAGGCAGTTGAGGCGTTAAAACAGCAGCTAGCAAAGACAACAAGGTTAGCAACGCTTGTAATTAGCTATCCATGTTGCATTCACCACTGATGACACGTGACCGACAAAACCCCATCAGCGAGTTTCCAAAAGACCTCAGTTTCTGCAACCCCAGAGTTGTGTGGACACCACGTATCAAAAGAAATGTGTTTTAAAACTAAAATGTAGTAGAGTGGATGTGGCCTTAGGAAAATGAGTCAGCTGGAAACATCAAAAAGTCAGGGAACACATTTTCCACCTCATGGAACTAATGTTACCGAATTGGGCAGCTAGCTGCAGTTTGTACTGCTGCTGCATCAGTACAGTAGTCGGGTTAGTGGTGGTGGTGGGGGGGGGGGGGGATCATATCTTTTGCAGGTGTGTTGAGAAAAAGCTTGAATTCCTCCTTTCTCTTTTTAATAAAATCACTTGCTCTGTGCCAAGAATGAGTCAGTGCTGATGAAGAGCGCAGCACCTCCCTCTGTTAAAGATATCAGTGAAGTGCACACGCCATTATCAGAGCCCAGTGAAGGATGCCTGTTTCCAGTGGATACCAAATTGAAATCAAGTGAAGCAGACAGGGGGGATGTTTGATTCGTCTTATACCCTCAACCTTCCCACTCCTTATCTTCCTATTGCAGCGTGACATTGTCAGAGAAAAGCCGCGCAGATGGAAACAAAAACTCAGCTCGCTTAAACATCAGACGGCCGAGAGGGGTCAAGAATAAGTATGAAAACAATTTATTTCCAGCAGAGATCAGAAGGAGACATTTGCATTGGTTCTGAGAACGAAGAGACACAGTTTTCCTTTCAGTATCATTGTGTAGAGGTCCTTGAACGTGATGGTGGAAAAGTCTGACATCCAACCAAAGAGCCTTTATGTGGAAAGAAGTGAATCGGATACATACATAGGATATTGTATAGGGCTACAGACATGATGAATAGACATACATACATATATTCATATAGAATGACAAATAAATCATTTACACATTCTTGCTCTTTTTGCATGTAGTTAAAGAGAAGTTCTGATATTTAAAATAACAGACTGATGTTGTGGGTCTTCACTCCCTCCTCATTTACATACTAAATCACTTTACACGCAGTTTTTCTTACGTACATTACCAGCAGGACATTGTGATGTTTAAATAACTGACCACCAGACAACAAAACCTCTTTTCCAGTGTCATTCAACTCACTCAGCCTCTTTGTTTACATCTGAGGAGGCATTACACCGGCGTCTTCTTTTTCTTCTTCTGCGTACTAGTGATTGATGCCTGCACATTCCAGTCCCCTGTCAGTTCCCTTGCATGTGTTTGCTTTAGATGTATCTCACTCTGGGCAGTGGTGATGAATGTTGATGAATGTTGGAGGGAATGGCGGATGACAGCTGGAGTGGCCCTTCAGCGAGATGACTCAGGGAACCTGGCAGTCTCTTCCCAAATAATGACATTTGATTTTGTCTGGTGCTTTTTCTTTCAGTATGACAGGTGCAGAGGCGACAATCAATAGCTCTCTCTTGTTCTCACTTTCTCCCCTCGCCGTCCCCTCACCCCCTGTCTTTCCTCCCTCCCTCGCCGTCTACTCTCTCCTTCCGTCTCCTTCCCCCTTCGCCGTCCCCTCGTTCTATCATCCTTGACTTTCAGCGGCACATATCTGTGGAAAACTAATGATAATGGACTTTGCTCCCTGATGTGGGAATTCTGCAATCAGCCACTCTACATGACACATGCGCTGATGGCCTTAATATTCTCAGACTTGAATGCCCCTCAAGATCATTAACAGCGAGGAGACAGAGCACACAAATAAACAGTTAACAAAGACAGAGTGATTAATTCTGCCAGCGATTGTGCTCTACGTTGACGTCCAAGTGATTCAGTCTGCAACGGCAAATACTCTGCATGTCCTACACCATGAAATACAACGGATTTTACGAAAAAGAAAGTTTAGTCACTAAAGGCGTGAAGCATCCTCTCCTCAGAGCATCATTCATTAATGTGTCTAATGCAAACATCTTGGGGTGACTCACTCTCTCCTACAGGGAGAGTGAGATAAATTAATTTATCAAGCACTGGTATTTTCGAAGAAGTATCTATCTTTGGCACATGCATAGAAGCACTCAGTCATCTTGACAATGTTGTTATGCACTTAATAAATAGAAAACAGAGTAAACAAACTCCTGAGAAACATTCCTTACCTCTTCCACTCATCTACTTTTATAACGTGGATCAGTTTGATTAAAAATCTGTGAAAGATTTTGCCCTTTTGATTGAATTTTCAGACTCAGATTCCTTATAATATGTTTTAAAGGATGTACAAATGAGATGTCATGACTTTCTAATTTAAGTTCGCAATGATAAAGAAGATTACTCTTCAATTACTTTATAAAGTGTTTTCTTGTGGACAAAGTCTCTGTTTATATTCAGTGTTAAGCAGCACAACACACTGTGTGTACGTGTGACGTCTAACAAATCTGTTGAATGTGCTTAAAACATCTTGCTCATTTTTCTGAGAGGCTAAAAATCTGCATTGTTTACACCCATCATTACTTGCTGGTGGTCTTCTTCTTCTTCTTCATTGGCACATTTGCTGTGTTTCTTGGTGCATTACTGCCACCTGTAGGTCAGTGGAGTGATGTGAAACTATGAGCTTCAACCCATGCGTGTGCTTGTCTGTTGTGAAAGTTTTTATTGTAATTTAAAGCAAGTCAGGGCCATTGAATACCTCAAATGGTGCAGGGGTAAGTCATACATTATTGCACTGCAGGAAGTAGTACTGTATATTGCTATCATGCTGATGAGAAAAAGGCTGGTCAGGGGTTCATGCTACAGCGACATAATGAGCCGAACACACCTCCAGGTTATGTCATAACTACTTTAAAAGAAAAGAACAAGACGTCGGCTTCAAAAGATGAAACGAACAGCACGGACTCCAGACTCTCAAGGTTTGCTGGTCTGGGATGAACTGGGTGGAAGAGTGACGTCTGAGTGAATTCATCAAAAAAATGTAGGTTATATTTAGTTAAAAGGATCCCATGATCGTTTTGCTTTTTTAATCTCCAATTGTTTATTTGTTCTATGCTTTAATTTCAGAAACACTGAGACATATATTTCAATAACAAGTCTGTTCAGTTTGATCTTCTGTATATTGTGGTTCAGCATCTTTCTTGCTCAAGGACACATGCACAGGAGAAGCCAGAGATCAAACCGGCAACACTACAAGTGAAGACCAACCTGCTTTTCCATCTGAGCTGCAGGCATTTAATTCATTTCAGTCGACTTTAACTGACTTTTACTTTTGTTGAAGTGTTTTTTACTTGTTTTTTCAATGCATTTTAATTGAAACGTTGAGGGTTTATGCATTTTGAATGACCTCTGCACTGCTGTACAAAAAAAGTGCCTTTCCTTGCCTGCACTGTGTTTATATTGTTTATTTATATGGTGTTTATATTTCAAGAGCAAGTCATCTGACAGTTGCTTTTGTTTAGCCTATCTCTGGTAGCAGGCTCTTATGAGGAACATGAGTGTAAAGATGATGAGTGCTGGTTCTGCGTCCAAACCTTGGAAGAGCTCCTGCTTCTGCAGCCAGGGGAAAAGAAGCTTGAGTACTGGGCAGAACAACAATCCAGCTCTCCACCCCAGTCACCGCCGAGCAGAGCCAGCATCAAAGCCAGCTGTCCCGCTTTAATCTTCTGGACTGGTCTAGCGAGGATCCTGCCTGCCTGACCGGCCTGACGGTGTCATCCAACCTGAATTTCTTTTTCGTCTCAAACAGGAAGTGTGAGAATTGTGGTTGGATGCCTCTCCCAACTCCCTCCTTACACACACTTCTTTCTCTCTTTCTGTCATGCATCCTCAATCTCATTGTCCCATTTTGTCTTTAATCTCCCTGTTTATCACTCTCTGACATACACACACACACACACACACTCATGCACACCGCTAGCAGAAGATAACGTTGGACCTGCGATCGCCCATGGGAGGAAGCGGGAATATGTTTGTGTGACGCCACACAGGAGTAATGGCAGCTAATCA
The DNA here is from genome assembly GCF_002260705.1 of Seriola dumerili. Classification (NCBI taxonomy): domain Eukaryota; kingdom Metazoa; phylum Chordata; class Actinopteri; order Carangiformes; family Carangidae; genus Seriola; species Seriola dumerili. Next base: position 970,820 of record NW_019174432.1, on the reverse strand, counting down.
GAGGCATCTGCTCCTTCATGGTGCCAGCATCATCTCAACACAAGACAAGCCAAACTGGTGCACGAGTGAAAAAACAAAGATATTTTTGCACTCATCCACCAGTCCTCCAGCACATGGGCATTTTTTTTGGCTTCTCCTTTGCTGTAGCTTTTCCTGTTTTTTTTTGTATTTTTTATCAAGTATGGCTTAAACCATTGAATCTAAAAAAACAAAACAAGGAGCCTCAGGCAGGATGTTATTCCTCTCTGCAACGCTCAAAACACATGTCCAGCTAGTGACAACTTATGTTTTGTGAGTGTTGTTGTCACTGTGCTGTTTGTCCTCTCCCACTGAAGATAAACATGTTGCCTGTGATCGAGGTTGAGAAGTTGAAATGAGGGATGAAGGAAAAGGGCAGTGGGGAAAACAAGAAGTAATTTGCTTGCCTCCCTGTGTCAGATAAGCAAAAGTGAGATTAACCTTTCAAAGGAGTCTCAAGGATCCTGCTGGGAGAACAGACCCACTGGATCAGTCAGGGGGAAAAAAAACTGCAACAGCAAATATGTTTGGTATGGAGAAACAAATTCGCTGTTGCAGTTTAGTTGTATGGATATGTAATTTCTAGGAGACAGTGTTGCTGTAACACATAATGATACACAATCAAAGTGTCAACACAGACAATGCAACACAAGAGTAATATGAATGTGACTGGCTGTTTTCTTGCATTATTATTATAATTATGCTTATTTTTCTAACATATTTTTGTCTGTATTTGATAATTGACAGTGAGAGAGATGAAACAAGGGTAAAGAAAGAGAAGGGTAGGACGTGCACCTTTCTAAATCCTGATAGATAGATAGATAGATAGATAGATAGATACTTGCAGCAGCACATCAAAGCAAAACATTGTTTTGTCTTCCAGGTTTGATTTTCCAAGAGAATATGACATGAAAATAAATCTACTTGAGAGCTAATTTGTAAGCCTCAGACTTTAAAACTCCTTACCAGCACATGAACACAGGATTATGGGTAATGGCAGGAAGTTATAATGATCACCTCCAGCCCCCGATGTGAGTCCTCGGGCCAGTCCACATTTCAGCACAGTCTGTGTGTAAGTTTTTGAAATGTGTTGCAGCAAACGGCCAAATATGAGTGAGAACGGCAGCTCTATCCAGGAGAGCTGAAACATGGCTCCGAGCTCGGATCATCAGTACATATGCCGGGTGCAGGGGGGGGGGGGGGGGGGGCTGTGCCTCCGCAGGCCAACATTGTTTGAAGTGTGCTTTGGGGCTTCTGCCAGGCTTTGGCTGTAACTGGGAAACACAGCTGTCCTGTGGCTGATAGCTCCAGAGGAACACAGCAGTGACTGGATGACCGTTCGTGTCCTGTAATCTGCTGGGGCAGGAGCAGGCAGGGTGCCGGGGGATATCACAGGTGAATTAGGGTGCAGAATAGGAGGCGGAGAGGGGGCACCAAAAGTTAAGGGTTGGTAGACTGAGCTTCAACTGTAAACGCATTGAGTTTAATGACCTAATAATTCATTATGCCTTGGTGCAGTGTCACATCACAGAGCACAGATGGTGGTGAGCTGGGAACAGTGTCTTCCCTGCAGTTTTATGCTTTAATCTGGTAGGAAACCAATTATGCCTGACAGATTTAATATTACGAGATTGAGTCGGGTGAGGCACAATATAGCTGCTCCCTGTGCATTTTGACATGCCATATTTGTCATCGCATCCAAACTGTTCCCCACACAACAGTCAATATTTCCAGAGTTCAGGATATTGGATGGCGCATGTTAGCTGAAATGATCCTTCTGCTGGGAAACGCAATAAAGTGTTTGCATTAGAGAATAAAGGAAAAGTGAGATGTCACCTTCTTTAAACGGAAAGGTTGGATTTTAATATTTCCCCAGAGGATATCTGCCATGTATCTGCTATTAAATGCTGTTTAACTCATGTTTGTACACAGCTGTGCAGTATTACATGTAATGTTTTGGCTCTGTGATCCAGCACAGTGGATTTGAAATATAACAATGATTATTATGTCATTAAGTATGTGTTTTACATTTTTCCGTAGTTATATATATGTCTTCTGGAAAGTTTTCTTTCCAGGGACAATGAAGAGACGTAAGCTGCGTAAGTGTGTGATTTGAGGGTGTTGTCGTATTGGAGGAGTAGTATAGGAGCTGTAGCCTTTCTTATGCAGCTTGTAATGCAGCTGAGTCTGGCAGGGTACGAGGGGAGCCAGGCTGCTTTAAGTACTGTGACTGATTTGGGAATTTGGAAACAAACGAACAGGTGGGTGTGGGGAGTCAGGTGATGGGAATGGCGGGAAAACAGTGTTGACTGCCGGGCATGTGGGTATCTGTATGAAGAGAGTTAGGACAGCGGAAAAGTCAAGCAGGAATGAACGAATGAACAAATGAGTTTGGACGATTCTGAACCTCTAGATTTACATTCCTCTACAGCAGAACGTAAGGAATAAAGAATGTAATGGTGTGGAGGTTTGCCGAAGTCGAAGTCGTCTTTTTTATTAAGCATAACCACAATCTTTCTCTAAGCTGATTCAGGTGTTTAGTTGCTCCATCATTACCATAGTTTAATTGCAGTAACATCAATCTTTCACAAATCTCAACCAAAATGAAGCTTCAATCAGGAGGACTGTCTTTATGCTTCATTCATTCACAATTCCCTCTTGCTCTCTCCCTCTCTCACTCCACTTCTTAATCAGCAGACTTCAGATGTCGCTACGATCTCAACCAGCCAATCACGTTGTCAAACTTTAAAATCTGTTTTCCTCTCTTCTGCTGTCAGCTGCAGTGTGTACTGCTGCGATCTCCCCTCCACCTCCAGGCCTCATATCCAGTTCCCAGGTGGAGCTCGTCAGAGTCCATTCCACGTCGCATCCAGATCTCCAGCATTTCTCTTCTTCCCGTCACCACCGCCAGTGTCTAAAACCTAGGGGCTTGCGTTTCCTCTACTTTGCCCAGTCTCACCCCTTTCTCAAAGTTGGACCGAGGTCAGGTGACTGGTTCTTAAATCTCTTTGATTCCTCTGTCTGATAGTTTAGGATCATTGTGTTTGTGCTGAAGCTGGAAGGCCCGTACTAAATGTGAACTAGATGTGAACACTCTCAAGCACACTTACTATAAAGCTGAGAGTCAGCACTTTCACCTGTAGATATTGTTTCATTACAGATCCAGTGTCCTGATGCAAAACTCACAAACTGCATTGTTGAGTGTCTGTGTCAGATGAAAATGACTGTAATAAACCTCATATCTTTACACCAATGAGAATCCTGGAAACAGCTGAGTGCTTTATCTTAACTGGTGGTCCAGAACGGCTGATGGCTACTATACTTTAATTTAGAAACCATCAGCTGCTTACTCAGTGAGATGCTTCAGAGGCTTTCAGACATCTTATCATGGTAATAGCTCATATACCTCACCGTTTGACTAGCCAAGGCAGGCATTGCATTGTGTGTAATAAAGTCTGATGTTAAAGCATCGTTATATAAAAAAAAAAAAAAAAAAAAAAAAAAAAGCTAACAAGCTCAGGCTTCTTCATTCCACAGCTTCTGAAGACGTGATGGATGAAAACATTTATGATTAGTGACTGTAAGAGTTAATGGCTAGGTGCTGCTTGGAGAAGAGGTAACAGGGACGGCACCAGACAGGCAATTTTGTAACCACGAAAGCAAACATTCAGTTCTTTTCATCTAACTGCGTAATTTGTGGTGTAGTAGCATTGTGCATTTACCAATTTATTCACAGTTGAAGGTTTACTGTAAGTTGATGTTGAATTTCTCTGCTGTTCAGTCAGATCCTGCTGAAAACAGGCTCAACTGAGCAACAATTGGAAGTGAAATCTGTGTTTTGTCAGTTGAAATCACAGTGAGGCTGCAGCATATGACAGTCTACTACACCCTCTGATTCTTACCTTACTGTGTATTCAGCCCATATTTGGACCTTTTGTTTCATTATTCAGTGAAAACCTGTAAATCACAGACCACTGTAACATGAGAGGTTATGTATGCAATTTTATAAAACCATGAAGTGTGGATAATAATGTTCAAATTTTTACAAACAGGTATGTCCTTCCTGCTGCCAAACGTATTGGTTTCTAACTAGACTTATGAAAGAAAGAAAGAAAGAAAGAAAGAAAGAAAGAAAGAAAGAAAGAAAGAAAGAAAGACTCCATGGCATTAGACATTTGAGTGTTAAGTAAAAGCCAATGCTTCAAGTGAAGGTGAGCCAGTACATGTCCAGTATTTACGAAGAACAAAGTAATAAATGAGAGGAAAAACCCACTTGTATTTTATTTTCATACACGAGGAATACACTGCCTGTGTTGCGTGTGCATGGCGGTTGCGTCGCTGCTAAAATGGTTAAAAAAAATCTAACATTTATATTTGTTTGTGTCTGTGACATATTGAGATCCAGCTTGGGCATTGAAATTATAATGAAAGGTGCCAGTTTTATTTAATGTCACTTGTATCATAGCAATATGACTTTCAACAGGTCTTTTCCATGTCTATTTTTGCTGAGAACCACATGCGTGAATAACAGACACCGAATCACCACAGACGTTCTGCAGCTGCCACGCAGACGCAACTCTGACCCCTTTCAGTTATCTTAGAGCCTTTGGGGGGTCCTGTAACTGAAACCATAAGAAAATACTGCAGCATTTCCCTCAAATGTAATGAAGGGAAAGTAGACTGTGTAACACCTACAGAGATGGAAACACAAAGTCAAAGTATCAGCATTTCCAAACAAGTACAGTACTTGACTAAATGTACGTTCCACTGGCTCTTCGAGCTCCTGTCTGCAGAGTTGCTTAAGGTACATTTAATAAGCAGCAAGGTAATGATTAGTAACAGCAGTAAATTTAATGGATGGCTCTATCAGAGTAATTGCTTGGAAAGAACAAGGAGGCTATTTCCCAGAAGTGGACAGCAATAAATTTCTATGGATGGATTATGGCTTCATATGGACAAGAAAAGTCTAAGTGACATGTTGTTAAGGAAACTGAAGAACAACAATGGCTGAATTATTTTAATTTCTAGTTTGCAAACTGTTTTTTATTTAATATTTATTTAAGAGAAACTAAGTTGTAAATTTTTGTGTGTTTTATTGAAAATTGTTTTGCTAAGAAATGCAACACATACATATATTTTATTGCTTTAAAGTTATATAAATGCAAATGACAAAAGAGAGTAATGCTCTCCTTTTAACTCAAGCTCAGACCCAAGTGTCATACACTGATTTATAATTTAAAGAAGCCTAATGATTCCATCCAAGCCATCAAAGTCGTCAATGTGGTCACCATCAAGGACAAGATGGTGGTTATGATCTCCCTGCCCCTTCACCTCCTCCTCCGTCTCCTTCAGACACTGCAAAAGATCATTAATCTGAGCTTGTGTGCGCTTTTGACTGAGCTGCAAATAGGCCCTAACTGCCTCCCTGCAGTTCCTGCCACAGATGATTATCATTGCAACGATTAAAGCACTGAGTAATGTGTCCCCCAGGGGCCGGCACTGCCTGTCTCCTCCATCACTGCCACTGACCCTCTTGTTAGCCCAGTCCTGCCCAGTGGACGGGAGGAAAGAGAAAGTGCCGCCGGTTCTCTCCTTGCCAAGAGGTGGTTGACTCTTACGTGACGTGAGTGTATTAACAAGCCTTGTGGATTTGCTTCATCTCTGTCACAGTCCAGTTTCACTTGATGTTTCAATTTGGCTTCAAATGTAATCATGTTTTTTTTTTCTCTCTTTATCTTGTTTTCTATTGTTGATTTGATTGAATTAATTTAAATTTTGTAAAGCTGAGCCTCAGCATCCCTCTTGCTTTCTGAATTGCTCACACAAAATGTTTTCACGAGCCTCACCCGCTGACTAACTTCTCAAACTGTCTCATTAACAGGATACTTGAGAAGTTTGTCATTACTCAGCAGCACACTTAATCATTTTTTTCCCTCCAAATCTGGGAGTGTGTTTTTTGGAGTGTGAAATCGCTCAAATGAATTGACTCTCATTTTTTATTTCTGCAACGTAATCGCCGCATAATGGGCTCAGAGCTGAAGGCGTGGATGCTAATTTCACATCAATTAATGCTATTCAGGGAGAACCCAATAATTGATTGCTGCTACACTAACACAACCTAAACATATTGCTTTCATTTTCAGTGCAATTAAGGGCTTGTGATTGTAGATCCCATCATAAATCTTAATCAGGAATCCTTGCATTTATAAATGGAAAATGAACTCCTGTACGTATTTATATACCCCTTAATTCTGCTTCTTGAAAATAGAGAGTGACAACAGAGCTACGCTCAATAAAAAAAGGGGATGAAACTGCATTTGAGACCAGACCAGAGTGAAACTTCCACCATATTAAAGTCAAGGTCTTTTAAGATGAAGAATGAGGAATAAAAAAACAACACCCCCCATGAATCTTTTGGATAAAATACATTTTGAACACAGCAGACCTTCATGAATACATTTTTGTGACCATACGATTAAATTATTAATGCAGTGAATGGGCTTTGCTCTCCCTAGACTGTAATTTAGCAACACCTAGCTACAAGCATGTGTTAGCTACTTTCCATCCGACACTAAACCAGTATTGTAGGTGCTTGCTTAGTAAGTAAGCATGTTTATACTAGTCAGCTATAACTACACGATCAAATGTTATACTAACTTTATGAAAAGTCATCATGTTGCAGCTCATTCACAACAGGAACAGGTTACAGCAAGACTGCCAAAGAGGATTATGTCCATATTGTCTCAATATCTTGATATCTGTCAAATGACTATCATTATTATTATTATGACAGAGCCAATAATTAAAACATTTTTGTAAATAAATGAGTTGCAACGTGGCTTTGTTAGACCCCCAACACTACTGGACTAATAGTAGTATTAATAGTAATGACAAACACAGATTGTCACTTCTTGGCAAGGACCATTAACTTTGCCTGCCAAAATGACTGTCGCTAGCAGGATTCATCAGCGCTGAACCGCTCCTCTGTGATTGAACCCTGGACTTTCTGACCAGAGGACCTCAATCCATCTGGGTCGGGAGCAGCGTCTCCAACAGCATCACATTGAGCAGTGGAACCCCCTCAGTCCACTGCTGCTCACTCTGCTGACTCATCAATCACATCATCAAGTTGGCCGATGACACGACCTTGGTGGGTCTCATCAGCAGGAGCGAGGAGCCAGCGTACAGAGAGGAGGTGCAGCAGCTGATGGACTGGTGTAAAGTCAACAACCTGCCTCTGAACATGAACAAAACAAAAGAGATGGTTGTTGACTTCAGGATTGCACGAAGCGACCAAACTGCTGAACACTGACAGCTCATCTGTGGAGATCAAGGGTACCAAGCCCATCTCCCACCCCTCATCCTCATCCTCATCACATTTTACAGAGGGACTACTGAGAGCATCCTGAGCAGCTGCATGACGGCTTGGATTGGAAACTGAACCATTTCTGCTCGCAACACATCGGAGTCTCTTCTCCCTCCATTACAGACATCTATACCACTCAATGCATCCGCAGAGCAGCCAGCATTGTGGATGACCCCGCACACCCCTCAAATAAACTCTTCACCCTCCTGCTGTCTGGCAAAAGAGACCAAAGCATTTGGGTCCTCGCAGTCAGACTGTGTAACAGTTTCTTCCCCCAAGTCATCAGACTCCTCAATACCCAACACACGCACACACACATACTCAACTTAACACTATTCCACTTCTTCTGCATTTTTTTTTCTTTTTTTTTGCACATTTTAGTTTGTCGCTTTGACATTTGGCAGCTCGGTGGTTTTACTCCTTTCTGTGTTGAGTTTGCATGGTTTCCCCGTGTGTGCATGGGTTCTCTCTTCCACCCACAGTCCAAAGAATTGCACATTAGGTTAAATGGCGACTCTAGGGTGCCCATAGGTGTGAATGTGAGTTGTTGTTTTTTCTCTATATGTCAGCCACACTGGTGACCTGTCCACGGTGTAACCCGCCCTCACCCAATGTCAGCTGGGATTGGCTCCAGCCCCCTCCTGTAAGGATAAGCGGTATAGCTAATAGATGGATGTTGACATTTTCAGCAATTATATATAAACTACCTGTTACGTACGGGCACTTACGCACTTACTTTAAGTAAGTGAGTAAGTTTTGGTCTTGTGCTGGTTGTACATGTTTGCACACCTTAACTTTATGTAGAACTGTCCATAGATCTGTGTAGTTTCTTGTGGCTCTGGTCCATGTAGCACCTTGGCCCTGGAGGAACGTTGCTCCATCTCACTGTGCACTGTAGTGGCTGTATATGATTGTGATGACAGTCTATTCACAGTTCCGGTGTGAGAATGTCTAGATAGCCAGCTCCATGAATAAATTACACATACACTGCCACATACTGCTCCCCAACAGTCCCCAACATGACTGTGATGACTGTGATGCTTCCATCACTGTGGTCATTTGTGAGGGCCATGACACTGTGCGACAGAATACATGTGAGCGGCGCTCTCTCTTTGTCACTTGTGAAGTGCTCGCCATTGAAAACTGGCCTTGAATGTGAATCTGTAAAGCACGTGAACTCCACAGTCTGCAGCAGAGCTGAATTGTATACATTGTCCAGACCAAATGTCTTGGACACACTACTGAATGACAGCGTGCCTGTATTGGGCTTAAATAGCTCGTGGAGGAGTCGCACTGAATTGAACTTGTGGGCGAGTCGAGGGTTGCATTCATCATCAAATGTCTAGGTTGAAAATGTTTTCAAAGAACCTTGGCTTTTTATCCGCATGCATGAGTCAATTTGTTAAAAGGTAAAACTCAAAACTCTCTGTTTAATACTGTAGTTCATAAAATAGTGGCTGGGGCCTTCATTTTTCTTAATAATCAGCTGCCGAAAAGACCTTTATTAGGTCAGGTCAGTATTACTAATTTTTTTTGCTTGTTTGCCACGTTAAAGTTACTGCATTACAATGTTCATACAAACTCAACACTTCCTGTAATTGTTTCAAATTAAAAGCCCTCTACAGTTTCAGTGGAGTGAAACCCTCAATTTCTTAACAGGGATTTTATTGTGACGCATTTCATACCATATGCAGGAACAGCCTGACGGGATTAAAGGACGACAAAGCAAAATGGATCAGAATGAATTAATCAAATACATAAGAGGAGTAATCCAGAATAACAGTGTTGAAAATAGAATGATTATATTGCATAATTTATTCAATTAGGGCAGTAGAAATATAAATTATATCAAACTGGCAGGCACCAGGATATTATTTTCGTTTTGTCGACCATACCCCATTGCCGTTATTGAAGACGCAGCTTTCAATTGACTCCTGGTTTTTGTTTGAGAAAATCCAGTATTCGCAATGATGAATGACAAACTGAACGATATGGGGTCTTTGCTCTTTGTTGTCTGATAGACTCTCCTTTCCTCTGAGGCTTGATGAATGGACGAAGCAACTAATGGAGAAATAGAATTTATGACAGATAGTCCACCTGTAATGATTCCTGCTCAGATGGTCTCCACCTGCCTTCATTTGTGATCCACAGCCGTGGTCTTCACCCGTCACTCTGATTGCGCACGTTCCTCACGCCATCTGATGACATTCCTGTTGTTTGTAATTGAAACAGCTCTCACCCATGTTTCCTACATGACAGGGATTTACAAAGTGAAAGGTCAGTGTAAGGAGCTTTAGCCCTGCTTTTTTTTTTTCTTTTCTCAACCCCTTTGTTGATTTACAACCGCAATAAGCTTGCTCCCCCACCCAGTCTCACCCAGATCGATACCTGGCATTGACCCTGAATGCAGTGTTTGGTCTTCACAAATTGGCATCGTAATACATGCACATACTGTGGAAAGTGCTGGCTTGAGTGCAAATCCTTCAAAACTAAAAGGGAAAACATCTTTAATACTAAGTAATAAAAGAAAATTAACAGACTCACACCGTCTACTTTTCTTGCGTATTGAGAGTTTTTTTTTTTTTATCAGGGCAGATCAAATGTGAGGACAGAAGTGAGTGGAAAACAACAGAGGCGCAGGGTGATGGGTAGATTTGTTGAGGAAACCTTGTTCAGCAGACTGTTTCAAAGTCATGGGCAGAGACCCTGAAGGACAGATTTAACACCTAGGAAGAAGAATGGGCATCTCTGGTGCATTCACTAACTGGGTGATGAATGAATTACAGCTCCTAAATTTAGCCAGGCAGCCTACCTTGAAATTGGGCTAGACTTCCATCTTAGAAGCACAGACAAGCTGCATATTACGTCAGAAGGCATGACCTCTATTAAGCATTAAGGAAAAAGAAAGATTGATGTCTGACCAAACATTTCATGGTTGCCAGAATAATATGTTTGAGATGGCAGTGTTGCTCAGACATTTGTCTGACTGGTCAGGGTGTCCCGCCAGCATCATTTTGTCTGAGAGGAGATCAAGCATCGGATGCCAATAATGTGTGCAAATAAAGTTTTAGGCGGGAAAACATTTCTCACAAGCTGTGCTGCTCTGGAAATAATTGAGTAAATGACCTCATTTATTTACAGGTCATTTGTCCCTACCCTCTGATATGCATAATCACCTCTACGGCGGCAGGAGAAATGCCACAGATACACTGTCACAAATCACTGTTGAAAGTTAACAAAAAAAAAAACAAACAAACTAATTAACTAATAACTAACACTTTCATGTTGTGATGATGCTGTGGTAAAGGTTTGGTTAGGCTTAGGGCGCAAAAAACCACTTGGTTACATTTGGGAAAAGATCGTATGTTCAGTTAAAATTTGTATTTCCTCTTTGTCGTCATGGTTACAGTAGGTTATTAAGGTTATAGAACGGTTGAGTTTCAAAAGAAACAATATTGACTGATCGGTTTGAAACAAGAAACAAAAACAGCATCCATCCATCTCCCCCAACCTTCTCCCTGTGCAGAGTGTCACTCCCTTCCATGCATCTATAAAGAGACAGGGTCAAAGACATTGGACTGTTCTCTAAAGTGATCCATCTCTAAAATAGCTCCGATCAGCGCGTCCCTTGACCACATTCAAACATCCTCGCAATCTGAGACACAGACTGGTTCATTCTGACACTAGAAAAACCACCGAACACCGTGCCCCGGCTGTCTCACCCACTTGTTCCGCTGTGGCAACTGTGCACAATGTTCTGCCTTGTCAGACACCATATACTTTACACATCCATGTAGCTGCTGGTAAAATCCCTCATAAACTGCAGCAGCGCATGTCGTCTACATGCAGAAACCTCCATGTGGTCTGTCTTACGTTGAACAAAGGGGCTTTTAAAGATTCATATACTCTGAACACAAAAATGCAAAACACATACAAAATACGGATTGTGCTATTGCCTTACATTATGCACAGGGAAACCATGGCTCTGCCGCGTCATTACAGCTCTGGAGAATAGAAATAAATGCTCACACACTCCAGGTGGTAGCAGTCACTGCTCTGCAGAGATGCATATTGGATTCACATTTTTAATACAGTTGAGTATTACAACCTAATTGACCCACTGAATTTGTCATATTTCTTGTAATTTATCATTCTTACTTGCAGTATTTGTACATTTTCTACTTTATCTATGTATTCTTTTGTCCGTGATGTGATTAAATGCACAGGGTGACGAATCTGGGCACACTTGTTTTTTTTTTTTTAATCAACCCTTTGATACAACTATAGGAGTGTCTCCTGAAATAGCACCCCTATGGCAGCAGGCGTCCTCGGTTGTCGTGGTTACAATAATAAACACACGGACTGTACCAAGGCCGGCGTACCTACCATGGTTACTATAATAACGGTCATGTCTTGTTTGCTTTTTATCTTTGTCCATTTGGACGCTGGTGAAGACAGTCGTGGTTGCACTATAAGGCTTCAAATCAAGCAGTTTCTTTTTCCCCTTGAAAGTCATAACTGTGTTTTACAGTTTACAATAGTTGGGATGAAAATATTCCTCTTCAGTCCGATGTTTTGATGGGGATTTTTTTTCTTCATATTCATGTTCATGTTCACCGTCTCAATCCGCTCAGTTCATCAGAGAAGTCATTGATTCCTACTTTCCAAGAGGAAAATTACCTGCTGAAGAGGTCACCTTGATAAAAAATTGAATCTATTCATAAAAAACACCTCATCTCTTTCAAATCTATCCTACTGTAAATCCCCCACAGGGAAACCGTTCAGATGATTGACAGTAGAGAAGTGGACCGTTGGGTCATCTTTTGAAGTAAGGGAGAATTTAATTACTGTGCGAAAACCGCAGTGGCGAGAGAACCTGATTAGGATGATGCACAGCTTTCACGTAGGAGAGGGGACATGGAACAAAATGTAATTTTAAATGCTGATTGCCACTTAACAGTGAGGGATGTGTGACAAAAGCTGGAGGCAATTGAGGACACACACACACAAAATCAATTCCACATAGATCGACTGCCATACGCAGCATTGCCTGAGTGGATAAATTACCGCAAAAAGGTTTTATAACTTTTATTAACTGTTGTCTTTTTAAGCAGAGGGTGAAAAGGACGCTGCCAGAGGCTCCTGAAATGATCAAACAAAAGAGCTAGCACTTTGCCTTCCTGCTAATGTAAATTAAAAAGACTAGCTTGAAACATAACTGTTGCATGCGTAGTACAGTTTCATATCTCTATGTGGAATCTGATTGGCATAGTGCTTTAAAAAAAAAGGTCCCATATTTTACACTTTTCCTGTGTTTTATTTGAAGTGTTGAGCCAGGTGTCTCTCTGGTGCTCTAGCAACAACAGGTTGGTCAGCCAATCAGAAGAGAGGCTCTGAACCTCTCTTCCGATTGGCCGACATGTTTGAATGCGTGATCTAATAAAAATGAAGCAGATTTCATGTAAACACTCAGAGAAACTGAATCTTGCAAGGTTGGATGGCGGGTCCAGGTGGGCGGGCCTTGGGGCATGATTGAGAGCAGTGACTGCTATGTTGTGACATCACAAAGTTACAGGAAGTCCTGACGGCTCGTTGTACGACACAGTTTCTGAATACAGGCTGTGTGCATTTCTCTGTGGACTGAGCGCTTTGAGACTTTAACAGTACTAATATAGAACCTAGACCTGCTTCATAATCGAAACATACATGGAGATCTCACTTTATACAATATGGAACCTTTAAGTTATTTCCCCCCTTATAAACACTTTACATGCTGTGCTGATCCAGAATAATCAGAAAACATGGAAAAACACAGACTTGACAGTTGTTTTGCGTTGCCTTCAATCATGTTTCCTTTTGCATCAATTCCTAATTTCCCCCAGACTGTCTGACATCTATTTCACTGAGGTAATCATGGAGCTGTACATTCAAATGCAAATAAATAGTCATTTTCGTGCTCAGCCCTGAGGATGTGATGATGCAAAGAGACAAAATCAAGAAATACTGAGTGAACAAAGGTTCTCCTCTCCAAGAGAAGTGTTTCCATTTATTTGATCCTGTTTCCACTGAAGTCAGTCAATGCATCAATTAGAAGTGAGGGAGCACTCCCAAAGATGTGTGCTGAGGAAATATGTAATGCTGGGATGTCATTCACATCTACACGTTATTATAAGGCGATTATATTTATATGAAAAGAGCTACAGACACGACAGAAGTGATTTGGAAACCACTATGGAAACTCCAATTTAGAAAATCCAACTTAATGCTCTGAACTTCTGCTTATCTTCCCTTTCTTGAAGCTAAAATACAAAGCGGTCCAGCCAATGGACGAGACTTTCATGACTTTAAATCATATTTAAAGGCTGAAGAGGATTAAGAAAAAATATTTAGAGCAGATTACTAACAGAACTCTTCATCTGGATCCATTTTCTCACATGTCAATAATTGTCATCTTCAAAGTCCAAGGCCGGGGTGACAGCATGTCACATGGGAAGTTTTTAAATTGGTCAAATCATAGAATTTAAGAGGAAATCTCTTCTATCAATCTGTCGCTCTTCACAGAGAGAGCTAAGAGTGATTTTCTTTCTTGACAACAGTTGGGAAAGACTTATGTTCAGACTGTCATGCCATTAAGTTTAATCTGTCAGAAGCTAAAAGTCAATTCAGTTCTCCTCATTGTCCTTCCCTGTGACATCAGAGCACTGCTGTAGTGTCCTTTGAAAACTTGTGAGTGGAAGAAATCACATGTAAATGAGAAAGTTTTGATCCTTGAAAAATATGCACAGAATAATAAATACACCCTTAAATTGACTGACAGCATGAAGTCTACAGACACTCTAGCAGCTATGTGGTTATTTAAGCAAAAGTCAACGTTTACCATGGTCAGCATCTTAGTTTAGCCTGTCAGTATGCTAACATTTGTTAATTACGACTAAACTACGGTGGCCTTGAGAGCTCAATGCACTGCGAAAAACATGCAAAAACAGACAAAACACAAACAAATTCAGGAAACGTCATCAAATATTCACAACACAACCAAATACACAAACGCACTGCAAATACAACACAACGAAGGGTTTCCAGGGGACACAAAAAAGTGATCGGACACACTTGCATGTATACATCCATGTGCACTTATTGTACTTCTCGTTCAACGCTTTTAACTTCAAACGTCGCAAAGCAATGAATCACAAGTGCGTTCCAACCAGGTTCATTGTTATCGATGAAGATGTTTCCTGAATTTGTTTGCGTTTTGTCTATTTGCATGTGTTTTCTCATGTTGCAGTGCAATGATATCTTAGGGCCACCGTACTAAACACTAAGTACATCAGAGGCTGATGGGAATGTCATGCATATTGCAGAAACTAGTAGTATTGGACCAACTGAAATTTTAACCCGATGATGGCCCTGGACCAGGAAGAGCCCAGGCAGAACTCGTGGTCGGGGACTGAGGCGTTTACCAGGGCAGAGACGAGGCAGGATGGTCAGGGACAAGCGGAGCCGCTACCAGGAAGTCAGTCCGGAGACAAGCGCTGGAAAGTCTCGCATGGGTACAAAGAATGCTCTGGCAATGAGTGAATGAACCAGGGATGCATAAATACTGGCTTAATGAGTGATGAGATGCAGCTGGGAGCCCAAGGTGGAGCTGATCAGGTAGGTGTGGCCGACCGGTGGGGGTGAGACGGAGGCGGGGTAGGTGGAAAATTACTGAAGCCACAGGTGAAGGCAGAGCAGGCTGTGACAGAATGAGAGTGCCGGACTTCATGTAGTTGTTGAAATATTTCACTCAGAACCTCAAATGTCAGCTTCATGTTGGTGCTAAAACAAAAGTGACAGGTTCACTCAAGTGAGTCGGATTCATCCTCTGGGAACCATGAATGTCAAAATTGTACAAAAGTGAATGTGCCATCCAGTAGTTGTTGAGACATTTCAGTCCGGACCAAAGTGGTGGACTCACTGACTGACATGCAGACAGCGTGGCTAATAAGTCAGACTTATCAACACATTTTGTACAAGAGTTGAAAATTAATTTGTTGTACTCGGAGTTAAGCTGCTATTTTGGCAGTTTTGGTTGTTTACCTACCACTGCTCGTACGTTTCAAATTTTGCTTATACCCACTATCAGAAATAGACAGACACAGAGCCTCAACTTTACCTCCTCCAGAATCCAATTTACTGTTTCTCTCTGTATAAATGTGTTTTCCTGTTGAAATGGACAAAAAGCCAAACCATGAAAGAGAATCTCTGCTTCAACGCAGGAATGGACTCGGCCAGTACTTTACAAAAAAAAAAAGAAAAAAGAAAAATCTACTTTCACACTTTGTTTTGTCTCTCCTCTCCTCTTTCTTCTTCTTCTTGTCATGAAATGGTAAAAAAAAAAAAAAAACTTTCTGTCTCTTCACTGCTTGTGAAGCTTGTTGGTGTGTCAAGCATTCAAACCTAAAGATAAAAAGAAAAAACACGGCTGTCTATGAATCAGCAATGTGTCAGTATGTGAGTGGACAAGACAGCCTCTTCATGCTTGGTTAGGTTTTCACTCTCATACTCAGTAGGGCAGAAGGTTATACCCACAGGCCTTAAATCACATTGGAAGGGTCTTTCTTGCTCAGCAAGGTATTGTCTTTATCTTGCAAAGTTTGGTTTTTTTTTTGTCCTTGAAAAAGAAAAATATTAAATATGTCACAGTCAAATAAAACAAAAATGACAAAAAGAAGAGCAGCTCAGGGCAGTTAATCCTGGTTGTGGGCACATCAGCAGCACCAAACAAATGTATAATGATGAAAAGATGAGCTGGTAGTCCTTGTTCCTTTTGGTGCTTTGGGAAGTGCCATACTCGATTAGACCCTACATGTCTGCCTGGGTATTACGGCTGACATTAAGAATGCTGTTTTCCGTCTCTATCACTGCTTCCACACAGCCGTGACTCATCAGCACCCCCACAATGCATTGTGACCGAGCCCCGAACACTCCCCCAAGAAAATCCCTCCACTGGCCCGGAGCGACAGCAAGTACAGAGACAGGATTTATCCAGTTTGTGCCCTCAAAGCTCCACTCGCAGCGTTTAGAGGATGCGCACTGTCAGTCGCAACTGAGGGCGAGAGGACGGTTCCTCTTGTGTTTGGCAGCCGTTCTGAGAGGGGAATGTGCTTTGCTATGACACATTTACGCTTGATTAGGTTACTGTGTTTTCCACAGATGTGTGTTCTTAGTCCTGATTTAGTGTTGAAGCCTCTACAGGGTGCCTTTCCTAAGCTCTTTATATGATGCCAAGAAGATTTTAAGACACTGATGTGTAAAACATGCTTTGGCAGAGGAACCTCTCCTACTGCTGAACGGGAGCTCCAAATGAATATGTGCACATGGTAGAAGTGTTTATCACATTTGATTAAGTGGCGGGATTATCTCCTCAGAGGACTTCTTTGAAATTCAGACAAACCAGAGGCAGAGGAAAACGTCTCAGTGTGCAAAACAATGAATCTGAAATTGTAAATCAAAACGAGCTCATGCGATGATTCATGATGAGCACGGCGCTGATGTTCACAAGAAGTGAAACCGTTGCTTAGCGCACACAGAAGAGGCTTAGACGAGTATTTCTGCTGCTCATATTGATCCTATGCTTCTGATGCTTTTTTTCTACTTTCTTAATGCAGCAGTGTTATGATTCATCTACCTCAACAGATGCTTGACAAATTAAAGGGAAAACTTGAATAAATGAAGAGAAACATGACAAATGTAGATGCTGCCGTACAGGGCGTGAAGGGTGAACGGTTTGATGAGTATGAAAGTTATGTCATGGCCTTCACAGACACCAGATCTCAACACAAGGCACCACCTTTGGTTTTAGAGATGAAACAGCACCCGATTCAGGGGCCGCGCCATTCGGAGGTTGGTCTTCAAAGGTGTGGCCTTTTGTTGCCGTCGTGGATTGCGAAGGACGAACCAAAATGAGGCGTTCTGGTCTACGGAGGATTTTCGTTTTTTCCCCAGCCGCGCCCACCTTTACCGTTGCGTCGCAAAGCGCGGGTCCTGTCTGTCGCCTAGCAACCTTGACAACACGTAACTTTTTCTTTCACAAAAACGTTTAAGGCCTGTGGTTTTAACAGTTGTTCCGTCAGCGGTTGAACTGAACTGAAACCCAACACATGTTCATATCAGCCATCTTCTGTTTAGCGGAGGTTACTTTTCCCAAACCTATCAACAGGAAGTGAATGATAAATCCCCTCCAGTGTCATTTTCAGTCAGCAGAGAAGCTGCAGTAATGGCTACTTGGATCAGTTAACTGTTCTTTCACATTTTAGAAATAAGCTAACCTGTGTCATTTTCATTCACGCTTGCTTTCACCACTTTAGCAACAATTTTTCTGCCCCTGGCACAGAACAATGATATCCTCATTCTTGATTCCCCTCCTACAAAGCTCTGATTGGCTCAGTTGTTTCTCCAACCGAGGAAACAGCACAACACTAGCTATTTGAACTGCTGAAATATACAATCTCTGAATCGTAGTATATACAAGCACCAAATGTGTGAAACCTGCCTGGGTAGATAGTCCACAGTGAAAGGACAAAGAAATGTGTTGGGGGTCATTGTCTGCGTTCTGGGATTAAACTTGTATGAACCTTCCCCAGTAAATGAAAGGGGGACCATTGATTTTTTTTTCTACTCAATTACCCAGACAAACAAAACCAGCTGGCACACAATCAGCTTTTTCCTCCTCTCTGATCGATTTCTGGATCGGACAAACATGCATGCTGTGTTCCCCCTCCATGGGAGTGTGTGTGTGTGTGTGTGTGTGTGCATGCTTGTGTGTGTGTAAATTACAGCAAAGGTTTTGAATCAGCACATCAGCTCCTGTGCGTTACTTACAATACTTTTCTTTTAATGGGGGTTTTGCTTGAATCACTTGCATACCGCTCTCAAGGTGAACAGTTACACATACTCGTCTGTTTGAAGCACCTGTTTTAAATGCAAACTGTGTCCGTTTCATCTGAAGAGCAGATGCTCTGAGTAATTCGACAAATGGTCAACAAATTATCTGAGCGGTTCGACTTGGCCATGAATCCCTAAAAAACTCTGAAGTAAGCATGTTAATATTCTGTCAATTGACTTGAAACTGAGTTTATTTTTTCTCATTTTCTTTTTGTTCAGGATTAGCATTTGGATGACAGAAAGTAATGGGATTTTTTTTCCTTTTTTCCCTGATAATTGCTTTTAAATTTTAGAGGATGGATCGGGTTGTTGACAACAAAATGAGCCCAAACAGTCAAACAACGCACATGTTTGTCCATGTAAATTGTTTTTGACAAATGGCCTCACAAGAACAATCTTTAAAAGCCTTCATGTTTTACCATTAGTCATGAAACCACTGAACGTGTGGCATTTAGCCCATCAAGCCAGCACGTGCCTCACAGCCCCATTAATGGTTTGACATGCTTTCAGATCACCATGATCAACTTTTCAAACTTGCCGTCATTATTTCCAGCAGCTTTTTTTTTGTATGTGTGTGTGTGTGTGTGTGTGTGTGTGTGTGTGTGTCCAGAAAGACGTGACAGGGAAAGTAGATAGAGTGGACGATTTTTTCCCTCATAAAAAAATCGACTGTCTGTCACTCTGTGATGTTTATTCAACCGGGCGGATAAAAATTGAAAAGGGGAGAAAAGTGAAACATGATCAAACATGGGGGGAGCGTTCTGCTGTCTCCCTTTACATTTGAAAGACGACTCGTAAAACAAAAGCTTTAAAAAAAAAAAAAAAAGATTCTCTCCCTCCTCTTTTGTGGTGGAAATTTAAGATCCAACCAGGTCCTGTTTTGCATCCATTTCAGCAGTGCTACAGTTTCCCTGTTTGCTGTGGGAGCTCGGTTACTACCAGTGAGCTGCTGCAGTTACTCCAGTATAAAGAAACTGCATCACTGCCTCACCTGTTTGGGAAAAGATGAACTAGTTAGTAAGAGGCGATGGCGTTATCAGAGGAAGCGATGAGTCTCTTCAGGCTCAGATTTGGTTCCATAAAGGAGAGGCCAGGTTTGCATGTGGTCATATAAAGGCCAAGCTGGAGCTGAAGAGAAAGCGCAGCTGTTGTCAAATGAGAGGAGACATGAAGCATTTCTTTATCAGCTTTTCGCAGAACAGATTTAAAACCTTAACATGATTACAACTTTATACCCATGCTAGCGGTTTCTTCCTATTAAAAGGGAGTTTCATTTCAAAGTATTACGTTTTTTGCTTGCAGTCAGTCAGGTGAGAGTGGTTATATTTCTACAAATAAAAGTGCACATACGCGTCAAATTCTACCATATTACCTTGAACAAAAAACAACTATGAACAATTCTAAATCAAAAATCAGTACATCAATACATTCTCACTTTAAATGTGTATGTGAGAACAAACAAAGGAGATTAGATGTGCAAGGCACCTGTGTGAGCTGCCCAGTTAGCACACCTGTTCTCCTGCTGCTCTTCGGTCCAGCAGTCATGTGACCCCACTTCCAACACTATACATTATTATTTAAGAAAACATTTTTTAAATGCCCAATGTAAAAATTAAATTGACTGCTGCAGCCAGCACGTTTGTTCAAAACATGCGACCTTTACTTTGAAGACGAGCTGTTCCTGTTTCCGGCTCTCGACTTCCTTGTTCAAATTTCATTGTACAAGTTAATGGAACAAACTGACGCTGAATTGAATCGCACATCTTCATTCAGTGGGACAATAACACACGCAAAGATTTAACAGCGTTTAGGCAGCGTCGGCTAATGAAGAAGGAGCTCACAAACGTCAACATACATTTGCATTTAGCACAAGTAGGACAATAAAATTAGGCAATACCCCCAATACCCCTGCACTGCACGGACCTCTAGCCTCCTAAAACATATATATATGCTGTAATTTACCACTTATTAAGGAATAAATGTATTTTTCTTTTATACTGAGTTGTCTGTTTGTTATTCCTAAATGTGCATTTATACTGAAAATATTATTTGCTCATGTTATTTTCTACACATTCTCTTAATTATTTGTTAATGAATAGATTTAGATAGATAGATAATTTTACATGCAGATTATCTAACCTGGGTTACAGTAGCATGAATTCAAACCATTTAACACAAGAAAACGGTCCGTTTATTACCCTCCATTCAAAAAAAAAAGAGATAAAAACAAAATGTTTTAAATAGTGATACCATGCAGAAAATCTGAGGATATTCACAGTATAAGGATAATGGGTTTTTTTGGATTCATCTGCTGCCTGAAAACCAGAGGCTAATTCCCTTAACATAGAAGAAACACACTGAACTGTTCACTGTAGAATGAGCAGAAGCAAATAGGATTCTAAATAATTTAGTGTATTGTCCATCTGCTTTGAAACAGTCTCCCTCTGGTGCTGTTGAGCGTTTGGCACCGGAACATTCAATTCATTGTTTTTGCTCGTTTCCCCTTGGATTTATGGATCAAACCGGTGCTGTAGCATGTTTTATCATTTAGTTGCAAAAGAAAAAAAAAAAAAAAATCTGTTGCAGGCTGCTCTATGATGCTGTGGTGTGTTCGGGTTCTGTGGGAAAAGTCCAACAAAAGAAAAATGTTGACCACAGAACACATGTTCTCTCTTTGCTGGTTATTTTTCATATGTTTTTAAATGATTGGCCTCCGGCTACATCACATACTCGGTTCAAGCCTATAATAGTATGTGTTTCTTATATTTGTGGTGATCTGAAAGGAAACGTGTAATGGTTTTTTAAAAAGCTTGTTTTGCCTGAAATAAGATAAGATGAGATAAAAATACCCTCTTGTTTGGGTTAATATTTATTTGCTAAAGGTCTCCTATTGTGGAAATTTCCATGTCTATTTTGATTCAAAGGACAACAGCCAAAATACGTGCACATATAAACAAACATTTGCATGATTAAAATAAGATGAAACATGATGCCTTTAGCAGCGGGTGTAACTGTGATTTATTCAGTTGTTTGAATGCAAAAACCAAGGTCACTGAAACAGCCTTCTGCACAAAACACAAACTGCAGGAAGCAGTGTCACACACTGCGTCTGTATTCTTGCATGAGACTCTGGCCACAAGCAGTTACATGTGGTCAGATTTTGCACTTCAGATTAACATTTTGACCCTTATCCCAGTATCTGCAGGAACACACACTCCTGTCCTTTCCTCAAAGAGAGATGGCACACTTAATCTTTGATGGCAGACAAGTAATGTCACGCTGACTTTCGAGGGCTGAAAGGTTCCAGGTCAGAACTCGAGGTTCCAGACTCAAAAAATCACGACCTGAAAAAGGCACAATCCAGTTTTATACAACCTGCATCTTTTTTTTTTCTTTCTTTTTTTTTTTACTTTGATCATCACTTGATACTATTAAAATTATACTTAGCCAATGAATTACTAAATTAAAAAGTTGGACTAGTTTCAGCAAACTCCAGCCACCGAGGAAGACAGTGAGGTGGCTGAAAGCTCCAGAAAACAGCACCTCAACCCAGGATATACAGTAGCACTGCCTTTTTTTATCCCAAATTTAAAATGTGTATGCCCCAGTACATGGAAGTCACTCAGATCATTTTCATGTAAGGTAACATGAGGAACGGGTGCTAACATCTGTATTGACGGCCCACCACAACTGTAATGATTGTAAGTGATAGCTAAAACACAGTCATATAAAAAAAAGCTATAGTTAAAGTGGATGTGTGTGTCACATCACGGATAATAACAGATCGACTTATCCAACAGATCCATTGGGTCGTTATATGTGTCGGATTGGTTGCATCACAACTGGGATGATTTTGTATTTAAGTCTCTTGTGACATCATTCCAGCAGGTTGTGACCACAGACTGTAAATAAAGATGGATGAAGCCTCTGTGACATCACCCATAGGTTTCTGAAGAGCAGTTTTGAAGCTGAAAGCGGGCTGCTCTGCTGTAGCTATCTTGGCAGCGCATGAATGAAAAAATGGGCAAAGAGGTGGGGCATGTGTGGACACTCGGATTGTGGCAAGAGTACGCTCACCCACCTGTCACTCAAAGCACCCACGCCCACAACTATGCATAACTGTCAGACCTTAATAAAATATAAACAGGAGAGTTATATAAACAACCTCCCGTACAGTTGTCATGAAGGAGGAAATCAGCTGTAGAGACCAATTTTAACATTGGGTCTATGGGGATTGACTCGATTTCGGAGCCAGCCTCAAGCGGTCTTTTAAGGAAGTGAACTTTTTCTGGCACTTCCCGCGTTAGCTTCATTTTTCAGCCCTGAAGTTTGCTGCTTGCTTGTGACATAAATCAAAATCGAAAGAGTTAAACAATCAACGATCTTGGAGAAAAGTCTGTAGGTTTACACTGACTACTGCAATGTCCAAACAGTTTTTAACCATCTGACCTGTTTGAAGCAAGAACAACATGCAGCAAGAACTGCAGAGAAAGAAGCAGGGCTGTATCAAAATCCTGTTATTTCAGTGACGGCTACACGCACAGAGAACTGTTAATGCCGACGGTCCACGGGTCATGACCTGCAGTAGAATTATGACTCCAACTCCAACAAAGTAAAATATTTTCTTGAGTGTTTTCGTGGAATCCCTGTTCTTCTCTCTGTCTCTGCTGGTCACACAGTTTGAGCTAAAATGAGGAATTAGCTGAGCGTCTATCACAGGTTCACAGCCGGGCCAGTAATGTCTCCATTCTAACAAGGTTCACAGCAGGGTGGAGGCTCAGGACTGGAGGGAAGAGGTTTGTTTGTGAAGGATGTTCAGGAATCCTTTTTGCGCTCCACTTTCAAACCTCTGCTTCGCCTCCGAGCCTCAAAGTGTGACTGAAGAAATACGTTTACTCCGGGGTTGTAGTGAAGTGCTGCTTCAGTCACTGTGGTGTGGTTTGAAGGATAAAAGAATATCTATCATTTACACTCAAAAGTATTAACTTATGGAATCTACTAACAGGTAAAAAGGGGAAAAGAGTACAGCATTGTGTGCAGCATTCAAAGGAGGACATTCCTGGGTGCTGATAAAATGAAAATCAAAACTAAGTCAACACACGCTTAGAGGTTTGTATAAATATTCTTTATGCAAACAACATGTCTCTCTAGGCTTCATCAGATTCACCCTATAATCAGGCACACTGAATGAAAGGATGTCCCCATCTTATTTTATTTATTTATTTATTTTTAGGATTAATAAACAGGCTGAATTTATGTAACATATCAGTTACATCCATCTTTGTTTTCTCCACCTTTTGCTGCTGCATTGCTCGATGTGTTACAGGGAGTTCAGACCGAAAACATGGTGTTGTTTCAGGTGCTTTTGACACAAAGAAATGTGATCCCAGAGGTCCAGTTTGAGTAACAGACCCATGAGTTTGATGCTAACATCTGCAGAGAAATGGTTTATTATAAAGTCAAACCCAATTAATAAAATCCAACTTGATTTAATCCTTTTCTTATCCTTCATATCAGCTCAAGATATGCTCCTACTGAGTACTCTATCATGTGTTACCACCTTGACGAATCATACAGGGGAAGAAAAAAAAAACAGAATATCTTCCTTTTCTGTTCTTTACTACACATGAATCAGTGAGATACAATTCGTCCTGTGGAATGGAAACATTTGCAGCACAGCACCCTGTCATTTTCTTGTTGTAGTTAATTTGATTGGGTTGTTGCACCTATTCCCGCACGATGTGTCAAGTAGCTATAAGTTATAAGCTATATAAGTATAATGTGACCTTATTGTATTCGACACACATCTGAAATCATCCTCTTCCCTCACTTGTTCTTTCATTAGAATTTCATGGTGTAGCAGAGGTTTATTTTTCTTTTTGTCCTTTGCAATTGTCTTATCTTCATACAGAATGTGCTGCGCGCCGCTGCCCGCTGGTTATGATTACAATCCAACCTGTGCAGACATTTTCTCTCCTCTCACGTGTTTCAGAAATTGCAAGTGTTGAGTAGCAACTCTTTTATTGCCTATGACAAACAAGATTTTATTGACGTGATGCAGGATGGCAAAGTACATCTGACAGCCACAGAGTATTGTTTTTCTGCAGAGGGATATTTTCTGCAACTGAATCAATGATCTTTGCTTATATTGTGATCAAAGCTGAAATTCCTGATAGTCTGGCGCAACATATGAGGAGATCCGATCTTTACTTGCCGTCAGAGACCTGACGGCAAGGAAAGATTGTACCAGACCAGCTCAGAGAACTCCTTACTCTAAAAATCCATTTCACCTTCTCAGAAGTTACTTTCTTTTCATCTGTGGAAAGTGTGTTTTTTTTTTGTTTGTTCTGGGTTTTTTTTTTTGGTGCAAATGAGACCATAGTAAAAAAAGAACATGTTTTCAGTTCACTATGGGTGAGGGCTCAATGGACTCAATCAACATAACTGCCTACGTAAAGGCACCAGGGGGTATTTAAACTATGCAGTGGGGGAAGTCAACTGCTTAGCTGCATTTAAAGATCCTGTCCTTAAGATATGTATTAAAAGCAAAGAAAAAAAAAAAAAAAAAAAGGAAAATCTTAAAAGGGAATATGATTGCTTGTGGCTGTATTAAAAACTCACCTTGGGGAAAAGACTCAGAAAACGACCCATGTCTTGTCTGCGAGCAAAAAGAAACTAAAAGAAAGTCTTTGCAGGCACGTTTTTTTTTTAATGAACAAGTTCTTTGAAAAGAACCCCATTAAACCCCCACTGCCACAAATACCACAAAATAAAAGGCAGAAAAGTCGTGACTCAGAACATACTTGATGGCCATTTTGTTTCCTGCACAGCTGAAATGTTTTCTGAGTCTTTGGTGGACAAAGTGCTTCACAGAGGACTGATGGGCAGGAAACTATGCTCCATGGAAAATAAAACATATAAATAATGATTTCTTGTTCTCGTGGAGTTAAAAAAAAAAACAACATAATAACGGAGAGGAGATGAGGTTGAACTTGCCTTTCTTCTCTGGCAGCTTTATTGTTTTTTAGCAACAAACAACTCAATTTTTTGGACAGCGTGAGTTTCATTTTGAGGTGAAATTGCCATTTGGATACCTACAGTTTGATTGAATACCGTACACCTGCGGGACAGCTGCCGCACTCTTTAATGGCAAACAAAACAAAGGAAGGAGGTTCCAGTGATCAATTTCGTGGGCGACAGATTGTTTTATTAAACCACGTCAGTTGCTCATGAGTGTTTTGGTGTGTTTGCTGAATAACAAATCCAGTTTGATAGAACGGGCCGGTGCTGAGATGGATTGTCACCAGTCTGATCTTTTTGTGCATCCAGGCCTGTTTAAGACACTGAATCCCCCCAGTTTATTTTCTTTGAACTTTTTATAATGTTTGGAGTAAATGTTTTGGAGTTTTAAAGGTTTTTTGAGGTTTCCAAATACAAGCTGAAGACGTCTTTACATTAAAGGTCCCATATTGTATAAAGTGAGATTTCCCTGTCAGGTCTGGTTTCTATATTAATACTGCTGTTGCTACAGAGCCAACGTTAGCATTAACTGCTGTTTACTGACCAGTCTTGGCAAGAGCTTCAGCTGCCATTGTGTTTACAAGACAAGAGGCTCCCTCTGAGTTGTACTGGACACCACAGTGACGGGCCAACAAAACAAGCAATAACAGAAAACAACCCAATATCTAAACCAATAATTACCAGATTTTTGAGGCAGCAGCGCTTTGTAACAAAGAGAAAAGAAGTTGACAGATAAGGTCACACCAGCATTTAAAGTGAAGCATCGAAATCAACTTATTGTGATGGAACTGCTGCAAATTTTTCAAAATGAGGTATATTACTCTAGCTTGTCTACAATCACTAACAGCTAATAATTATTAGCTGTCTTGTCCAGTACTCTTTTATTTAACCTCTTCTGTCAGATTTTATGCTGCTCCACAATAGAGGCATTGTTTTTAGACATTTATGAAACATGGGTCGATGGGAGACATCTTTCGAATAAACCGTGAGGTTATTGTCCCATTAACGAGCAAGCTATCGCTACCTTGGGGAGCTTTTTCCCGCTCCTAAATAATGAAATGATGCAAATTCTGAGAACAACATGCCAGGAGGCAGTAAAAGGCACGATAGGCAGGAATAGGAGGAAACAAAGCTCAGAGCGCATGTTTCCTGCTGGCTAGTGTGTTAGTGGTTAGTTCACCAGGTACAATAGTTCACTAAGTAGCCCCTATAGTGAGTCGTCACTACGTCAAAAAAAAAAAAACCCTCCAGCACCAAATATTTTATAGATGCATGGATGAATTTTTCTGTTCCGCTTTCTGGTGAAACCCAGCCTCGAAACACAAAAACAAAAAGGGCACACACTTAGTCAGCAATCTCAGTGACAGAAAAATTACACATTTAAAAGCCTACAGCACATCACATGGATTAAGTGAAATATTTACACATTCAGTTCTGCTCCACAGCTCGATGACAACAGCAGCACCGACGACCTCAAATGATCCGCAAGTTTTTAAAAGAAAAATAATAGCTGTGTGACGGAATGAGCTTCAGAGGGCAAACAGGTCTCCTGCTCCTATCGATGGCAATGGCTTTTCACACAAAGTAAGTGGTCTGTTTTGACTCTAACACAGCAACTCACTCACTTTAACACATTAGAGCTCCATTTACACCTGCTGCTGTTCCTCACCTGCTACCAGCGTCCCCAAACCACCACGATGCAGCCATTAGGAACGTGAGAGAGCAGGGTGAGGGGGATGTCTGGAAAAAACATTTCAAAAACTGCCACGTTCTTTTTTTTTTTTTTTTGTATTTTACTCCCCAGTTTACTAAAAATCTGCTTCATCAAATGTAGAGAAAAAAGCTGCTTTATCACAACTGAATGTGGTCCTGTGTCATATGAATCTCATATATGGATTGTCTAGATCATGAATACATAAATAAACTAAGATTCTGATTCCTGAGCACTGTGGGATATCAGAACAAGCTGTAAACATAACATTATCATATTATCACCTTGTTGTAAGTGGATGTGCCAAACATGGAGCAATATTATCATTAATCAGACGTCATGTTTCCAGTGATCTGATGAATCTAAGTCCAATAATAACTCTCCTTTTAACTCTGTTTTGGTCTCCACCAACTCCTGCAAATAATATTTGGCTCTTTAGCTACTAAAGGCTCTGCTATGTTTGTCTGTCTACTGTCAGGTGCTGGGAAAGTTGCACACAATGTAGTTTGATGAGAGCAGTGAGAGGGAACCAAAACAGTAAATTTGCCATTAATAAAACCAAAACCAAAACCAAAACAATAAGCTGAGAGACGCTAAAATGCACCATAAAGCTAAAGGGGGACTGCTAAGTTGGGTGATAAACTGCTGTGCATTTGTCACAATAAGGCACCTTTCACATTACATTGTCATCTGATTTGACACCAGTGAGACTCCTCCACAAGGTGGCTCTGACATCCAGAGGAAGCTCAGACTAAAGCCTCTGCTGTTTTGCGTGGACAGGATCCAGTTGGAGGTGGAGACACTCCGTTTCCTGTTTTATTTTGTAGTCAGTTTCCTTGCGTGTCTCTTGATGTTTGTACTTCCTGTCTTTGTCCTGTTTCCCTGTTTTGCCCCGCCCTAATCTGTTTCCCCTGTGTTCAATCACCCTTGCCTCTCTTGTGTCTATTTAGTCTCTGTGCTCCCCTTTGTCTGTGTCGGTTCGTCTTCTGTAATTGTCCTCTGTGTTACCTTGTCGTTGTCCCCTGTGTCTCCTGTTATAATTCCTTGTGTACCCTCGTGCTTCGGTTTCCTGTTCAGTTGGTTTACCAGTGTTTTGTAGATAGTCACTTTTTGTTATTAAAACATTTTGCACTATTCGCTTTGTGTTGGTTGCATTTGGGTCCAGCCATACCCCCAACCGTGACAGGGATGACCTGCTGCCACCGCAACCGACCGTGAATAAGTGGCAGAAAATGGATGGATGGATGGATGTATGGCTGGTTAACTTTGCTCCAATGACTACATCATCATATAATATATGTCATATTTGATAGATTAGGGAAATGAATTGATCCAAAGGAATTCAAAAGAAATCCATACTTGTTTAATTTGATGCCTTTCTTGAATCAAAGGTAATTATGTGTCGCCATTTTACTTATTCACTCATGTACATAAAAGTTAAATATAAACAAATATATACTATGTATGGCACATAAACAGTCATCCAAAAGGCGACAATCAATTTTATAATATTACAATTCAAGAGACAAATGGTAAAAACAACAAGCAAATGTAGAAAGCAGCCTGGGAAAGTGAACTAAGTTATTCTCAAAGTGTTGTGGGAGCAGTCCACTCGCTTCTTGTTTTACATGCAGCTGTGTTTCGATATGAGTTTTCAAACTGAAATCCCCCCGTCTTAATGTTTTCTGTTTGTCATTGTAGTGAGTGGCCTTTCGCCCTAATCGGCTTTTGTTGCTCAGACACCAGCCCCTCCGACATCATGACACCACATGGGTCAGATTGTTGTAATGCTGAGGAGTTTCTAATTGTTGTTGCAGCCTCGTACTTTTTGATTATCCATTTGGCGCAGTGAGATTAAAATCCTCTTTACTTCACAAAGAAGCAAAAAGACCTCCCTCTCGTGTTGCCATGAGGAAACAAAATCAAATCACAGGAAGCTGATACTTTCATCAAACATTTCCTTTTTTTTTTTTTTCTATCACTGGCATGAGAACGCGGGGCTGCCATTGCAGATAAAGTTTGGAGCAGGGTAGTGGGGAGAACTTTAAAATGCCAGTCACAATCTTGGGATGGATGTGTTTTTTCCCTGAAGGGAAAGGAGACAGTGATTATGTCTGGATGTTGCCTTCTAAATTAGCAAGAAAAAAAAACAGACACAGTGAGAGAGAAAACTGAGCTTTATCCCCTCTGAATCTTTCCACCTGTTTTTGGGGCATAACAAGCTCTAAACTTAACTTGAAACCAGACCACTCAGCAGCTGTAACAGGATTTATGCTCTGTGGCTTCACAATGTCAGTTTTTAAGACTTTATCAGAGGACAGTTTTAGGTCCTGGCAAGGCCAGCAGCTGTTTAATACCTGCTAGGTGAAAACTGCTCTGAGTGGTTCTTTTAGAAGTTTGAAGCAGAGTGAAAAATAACTAAAAATGTGTGTGTGTGTGGGTGGGGGGGGGGGCAGCGATCTGGAAGACACGGTGTAGCATCAGTTCAGAAAAGCACATGTTATATACACACAGCACAAACCCAGCTGTAGCAACAGGAAACTCATTTTACAAAACTGTCCGAAAAGGCAATTTTCATCTCATATTCTGGCGTTGATGATTTTGAAATTTTTTGGGTGGAAGGCGTCATATTGTTGTTGGCTCAATATCGAAATATTTTCTGGGCACTTGAATTTATTCATTGTCCTTTAACTGTCACCGGGCGAGATGGGAGGGCGACTGCATCATTTGTGGAGGACGGCATCCCTCTCCGTCTCGGCTCCGCGTGCTAGAACAGCTGAGAGAAAGCCGAGCTGTGCGTTCAGGAGGACGGGAGGGAAAAGAAGTGCAGTGCAGTGCAAGCAGTATGCCACGGGATAAATGATGAGCCCTGCTGATCCCAGTCAGTGATCAGAGGCCTCAGGTCAGTGTCGGCCTGCTGCATGGGCAAATCAATGATCCTTTCAGACACCGACTCAAATAGTGAAGCTTCAGGTGGATACTTCACTGACTAAATCCTGTCCAAGCTCCCCACTTAAAAAGAATTGCTCTATAAGTCAGTCTGGGTTATAATTGACAGCTTCAAAAGCAGCATTAGCATTTGTGAGCTCTGTGAGCTGATTTTGGAAAACATTTTTTTTTTAGCTCCACATCTACTGAATATCATCGTGTCTCACTCTCTCCTCACGACAGCAAGTGACATCCAAACCTCTGAAGTGTAATAAACCATAAATCACTCTGTATGTGTGAGACAGTCCTCCTTTAAAAACGACCCACAGTTACGTTTTATTGTTAGCCGACCTCTAGTGACCGTAATAATTATGATGAGAGCAAAGGAGGAAGTTTTTTCGAACTTTTTCTAAACTTCACCAGGAGTTTTTGTGCCTAAACCGAACTGTGACTGTTCCACAACCATAACCACATGTTTATTATTACCACTGGTAATCTCCTATTATATTGTGTTATTGTTACCATGACAACGAAGGCCTAGTAAGCTCCTACAGACCGTATCCAAGGGTAGAGACAAACAACATATGGTTATTTAAGTTGTTGTTTTTGCAACCAAAATGCACTTTGAGTGTCCTTAAGATCTAATGAACATGTTAAATGCATTTTGTGCCTGATAAAATATTTGCAAAGCCTCTTTTGAGAATTCAGGACACCAGCATGGTCTTCTCCTTTTTAATTGGTCCACTGATACATGACATGGTGTAGCCTATTACTGCCACCATCAGCTGATATATGGAACTGTGTGAAACCAAGTGAGGTCATACAGCTGTTATCACCTGCTTCATGTGATTAGTACCATTTTTTTTTTATTCAGGTTAACAAAAGCTTCTTCTCTTTCCCTACTTCATATGTTTGTCTCGTTCTACTTTTTCCCTCCTCTTCTTCATGTTTTATCGCAGCTTCCTTCCAGGACAGTGAAGTCAGCATCAATATTGTACATTATGTCCCCTCTGTGCCTGTGGTGTGCATGTTTGTCCTTGTGCTGTAGGACAGGTGATATAAACAACACACACTCTCTACTGTATGCAGTGCCACTGGTGGTCAAAAAAAGATTACACTTGATTTTTCTTAACTACTTTATTTAATCAAGAAGTCCCATTGAGATCAAGATCTCATTTACAAGTGAGAGCTGAGTACAGAAAATAAAATGAATAACAAAGAGAAATATGAAAAAGAAAGATACAAAATTGATATCTTTAACTGGCAAACCATACATTATAACAAACCTGTGACTCACTCCAAAATGTGAAAAGAAAAAAAAAAGCATTTAGCTGCATTGGTGCAGGGGTATTTCTTCAGGTACCAGTGATATGACGCCCTGCTGTGGCGACTGAGTAAATGAAAAAGTATGCACATTTCATGAGGGATGGCTCTATGCCCATTAAGTCTACCACGTAATAATAACTACATGTGTTAATTAACTCCAAACTCATTACGAATACAAATCATCTGACGGTATAACCTGAGGATAACGATGATAATGGCGGAGGACTTTGCCCAAAGCAGCGGCTGATGATGAGATTATTATGGAGGGACATACTGTATCTGGAGAGACAGCGGTACATCATTACTGCAGTATGTTTAACACATTTGGATCAAAAGTAGGTTCAAATGTGTGCAAACTGCATGTGTGGAGGGATGGTGGGATGAGTCATTGTCAACATATGTTTATTAATGCACCAACCGTTGCATTTGTGTATAAAAGTTAATAAAACCAATAAAACAAAAAAAGAAGCCTTAACCTCTAAATCATTAAATTGAGATGCAGACAAACAACTTTATCTCAAAGCACAGCTCCAAACCTGTGATGGTAAAAAAAATATAATTTTAAGAAAAAAAGTTCTTAGGTAAATGACAAGAAGAGAAAGAGGCTCTGAAGGTAGAAATCTTTTATGCACAGAGATCTTTTAAAAGAAAAGGAAATTCTGTAGCTATTGATGAGCGCTGATTTGCACCTCAAACACGTCTCAAGGCTTTGGCACAACATCTGGTGCTGTGAAGTTGATCTGATTGATTCCGTGGAGGAGTTGGAGAAATGGAGGCAGCCGAGCACTTATGAAAGCAGGGTGAAAACACAAAGCAAAAATGCATTACACGATAGTCTCCTGAAAGCAAACCCTTGTCACTCTCCAAGGTGCTGCAATTACTTTGAGAGCTTCAGCTTGAGAGGGGAGAAGCTCTCCTGTCGCTAAGAGAAATGTACAGCACATACTTTACAGACCTCTTGTTTGTAGGGTGGAGAAGTAGGTGAGACCTTTCCTCGGGGCAGTTCACTGTAAGGTCAAACTGTGCCACCAAAAATTTGATGTTTTCCTTTCCAAGTATGCTCTCTATGTTTCTATTTTCACATTTTAATTCTACTAACATCCCTAAGTAAAGCCTAAACTAATCATTTGCAAAGACGCATGTACTCTTGGATGCTATCAGCATGGATGGGAAGTATCTATATAGTCAGGGTTCCATCACTAATATAGCACAACTTTTAACCATAGTAAGAGTTGTGCCATTTAACCATTGCAGGCTGCGACAAGATGTCGTAATGAAAAGAGCTCCAGTCGAATCTCGACCAGATTGAAAAACAATGTAAAAAAAACATGTTAGAAATATGAACATTTATGTTTGTTTTGTGTATTAATTTGAGGAGTGTTACAGCCTCCCTATCGCTTTACACAGATCTGATGTTTTCCATCCATCTCTTCAGTGGAGCAGCATGTTTGTGATGATTCATTGGCTGAGTCTTTTTCCATTGCACTTTGTCAAATTTAGCTTTTATTGCTGCACCAACTGTTCCACCTCAGTCAAGCAAAACGACTTACATGTAATTTTCTTTTTTTGTGTGCGCAGATTGAAAGTGCACCGAAAAAGAGGTGAATGTAGATGCACTTTATGAAAAAAAACAACAACATTATTTTGGTTTGATGACAGTACATATTGACATTACCTGAGGAGTTTTACAAAATTGTCTGTAGCCAAACATTTAGTCATTCTACTTTTCTGAAAGCGCCACAACTGAGATACAAGATTTCTCACCCAACAGCCAGAAAAACCTCAAATCGTATCATTGTCACTGACTTTTTGGACACTTCCAGTTCGGGACTTCTACATTTTGGTGTTTTGATTAATTTAGCTCTCTGAGACAAATCCTTTACTTCTTTTAGTGTTCCTGTTCTGCACTTCCCAGAGATCATATGTAAAATAAACAGTGTGTGTGCTGTGGGGGGTATTTCCTTCTTCCTAAGATGTAGTTCGCATATGTGGGTGGTGATCTTCTCTTTGTCTTTTCAGCCATGCACATCACTGCAGATGGCAAAAAGTGCCCAGTTTATTCTAAAAAAATACACTAATACTGTTGCTGGAAATGTACAACACACCATTTACTGTAATTCACACACTGTAGGATGAATTGAATCATGCTCCAGTATTGGTCAGGGAGTAACATACAGTATTTGTACTTGTCTGAAAATGTCCCACACTTTAGAAAAGTCAGGTTTAAGCTTGAAAGGAAAAAATGAAATACAGTAGAAGTTTCTATTGCATGGTAGCTACAGAGTCGAGGCTTACATAGCCATAAAATCAAGCCCACTCATTCCATCTCGAGTTTGACTCTGAGCACCAAATACGAGACTCAAACGTGACCCAAATGCTAGCTGACTTAAGATTTTAGCCAGTCAGAGCTATTGTACAGAAAAAGTCACAGGTTAAACAAGTTATAATGTTGCAATGAAACAAATCCAGAAGTATATTGGTTTTTTCAGAGTGGATGGTTGGCAGATCTGTAGCTTCAAAAGAAGCAGCCATTAACAAGCAGTCTTAGTCAAGAGGGATGTTTAGTCCAGACACACGCACGTAGAGTACGAGGAAAATGGTCATAGACACTGTTGACTATTGTATTCAACATTTCAAGGAAATGAAAGGCACTGCACAGCTTATAACAGGCATGAGAAAAGATTGGGTCCTATTTCTTGCAGAGAATATCGAGCTGCAGATTTCCACAAAGATCAGTTTCAGCACTCCCAGAGACAAGAAAGGACTAATCTGATTTATCACATAATGTATTCCTAAAGAGCTCGTTCCCTCTGGGCTGCATAGTAGGTGGTCTCCAGAGTGCTAATCGCCTTTATCAAACATGAAAAATTATTTGGTCTAATCATGCAACTCGTGATGGCATAATTTCACTACAATTAATATGTGCAATGAATGTCATGATTGTAGATACTTCTCACTGTGCAATCCATTTTTTTTTATTTATTTTTTTAAATGTGGATAAAGTCTGCAGATATTTCTCTTGGATGTACTTCTAGGCAGCCCTGTCATCATGTTTCAAATGTGTTCATTTGAATGTAAAGATTTTTGGTATTTGATCTATCAACATTGGTTTTGTTAAGTTTCATAATATACAGTTCCACTTGGAGTAGATGAAGCTGGATTCATCCATTGCCTTTAGCTATGTATTTTAATAGTTTATCCATTTAGCTAACTATTTAAACTAACATCCTTTTAGCTAACAATATTTTAATCATTTATTCAATACTTTTAGCTAACAGTTTCAAGCATCTGTTTTTAACCAGTTATCATTAACTTTTAAGTAACTACAGTGGGGTCCAAACGTCCGGGACCACTTTCCCATTGACTTGAATGGGAAAGTGGTCTTTTGGCTAATCACTTCAACCCGCTCTTTTAGCCATTTATCCATAACCTAGCTAATTATTTCAACTGTGTACCCCTCAATGGCTACCTAAAACTATCCATTACTTTAGCTAATTAATGTTATTTATCTCTCACTTCTACCTATTTCAACCATTTTTCCCTACATTTTAGCTAAGTATTTTCATCCTTTAATTTATTATGTCTGTAACTTTTAGATAAATGTTGATTCTGTTTGCTTACTAAACTTTGCAAAGTCTCAATTGCAACACATGATGCTTTGTTGTTACAGCTAATTATGTGGGTTTTTCCTTTTTAAAAATAAATCTCCTGGAAACTGCACCCTAGTAGGGTCCATGATTTGAGATCTATCTTACTTTAATGATAGTGTTGCATAGGTTTTGTAATTATAAAACACCAGAGGAGTGTTCAAACCCATCTACCCACCTCCATATACCAGCCCTTTTAATGAGTATGGTATTAGCAAAATTATGCTGTTTATTGTAAATGTACAGGAAAGTCACAACTAACTTATTTTCTAACAAAAACTACAGTACTCTAGTAGTTTTACTGAAGAATTGGATCCTTTTGAAGAAAAAAAAAATCTTCAGTCTTGAAATCATTCGTCTGTACGCCTGAGCTAAAGGAACAAAAAGGGTAATGGTGCTGACGAAGGCTTTTCTTTTCACAGATAGGTGAAAAATGTTCCAATAATGCAGGAGCTGTGATTAGCAAGACCTTTGTAGAGTCTCAGTGATGCTATCAGTTCTGCTTAGCTGAGACAGAGAGCCAATATTGTACATGGGACTTCTGGATGAAGAAAAACACAGCAAACGTTAGATTTTATATCAAAATTTGTATTGCTTGCAGTGTCAGTGCTGTTTTTTAGTGGTTTTGGGTGATGGTTCATCTGAACTGTTTGGCCCCATGGAGGTTACGTAAATAAAGGTCAATATCTGAAACCCTTAATGGCTTTCACTGCCACACCACTGGTTCAGTTGGAGGGACGGTGTATGTTGTTAACTGTCCTTAACAACTGCTTGTATAATTCATGGTGGGATGGCATGTTTGCTGTTGCATCGTTTTTATTTTAACTTCCTGTGATGAGTTCACTGTCTAGTCTGTTAACCTAATTATGAGGCTGAAGTTCACGGTCTTGTGTGGAAAGGGGTTCTCTTCTAGAAAACTCCTAATATCTTTACAGTTTGCCATTCATTTTATACAGTTTGTATGAAGATCCAGGCAAAATTTGAATTTGTTGAAATTTGTGCCAATCCATTACCCAAATGTAGAGACATTTTCCCTATAAAGTCTTTTAGGATTCATGCAGGGAATCGTAGATATTTGTACCAAATTCTATGGCAATCCATCCAATAGTTGTTGAGGCAATTTCACTAAAAACCTAAAATGTCAACTTAAAGGAAAACTTGAGGAATCGCCAAAATCAGTAGACGTCATCCCTCGAGGATTGAGACTCTGCACTCAGCACTCCATCCATTAGCTGTTGAGATATTTCAGTCTGGGCAGAAGAGGTGGGCAGACTGACCATTGTCATCCCTAAAGTCAGGCCACGGGCATATGAGAATAATGAAATCCACAATTTCATACTCTTGTTTTCTGAACATCTGAAGTCTTTACCCAAGTTTTATCAAGAACTTACTTACACTATTCCTTCAGGTATGAGTGCTACCTATCTTGACATCATTACCATCTAATTTCTCCTGGAAGTAAAAGCACTGTTGAAAACTGTTTACTCTAAAGTAAGAGCTCTGTGTTTTCTGACTACTTGCCAGGTTATTTTGAAAAAATAAGCATTCAGCTTCTTCTGAAGAAAAGCAAGCCTTGATCCATTCTTTCCACATAATTAACCGTGTTTCAAAGTAAACTTTAATTTTCTACATTTCCTGAGGAAAGATTTCAAAGCTGGAACTTTCTTTTAAGGAAACCGACATGAGAGGTTTTTAAGGTTTAAGGTGACTCCACTTACTTAGCAAATGCTGTGAGTGCTGCATTCATTGTGATACAATTAACAGCAGAATCCTCATAGACAGATCATCACCTTTTTAAAAATCAGCTTTCCTCTTACCTAAAGATTAATGTTCTGTGTATCCATAATCACAAAATGTACAATTCTAGGAGCTGATTTAGTCTTACCTGCTCTGTTAATGTCTCTGCTTTGTGCTTTCATAGCTTTGCATGCTCTCACACTGCTTCACTTGATTTCTCAAAGCTTCAGGATGTTGAGCACACTATACTGTGTACTAATACTACAAGGTACACTCTATATAAATTTTCATAATGTATTGTTTTGACATCACTCAAACAGTGGTGGAAATGAAAATTAATGACTTTTTCCGATCCATGCAAAAGACAAGGAAACAGTTAACACTATAGGTGTGTACACAATGTCACCAACAAGTCACACGTAGCTTTTGTAGCACAATATAATTTACATGCAGCTGTCAATATTATACATCATTTAAAGTGTTGAATTAAAATGCTCATGTTTTTGATACAGCAAGAAACAAGGTAATTAATATTTATCTATCTCATCCCAGGACACTCCTGATGAGGTTGACATAATTTTTATCCTTTCTAGTTGCTGGATTTTAACAGCTATAATGAGGGCAACTAAGGATCATGGGTAATACAAGTTGTTTAACAAGTCAGTGCTGGCAGGAGATTTCCCATTAATTGGTGTGACTTTTTGCCTCTAATGATACTTTCACACTGTTGGCTTACCCTGGGTTGCACAGAAGCAGAGCTTGGCTGAAGCTTGACGATGATCTCACTATTACATGGGTTTTTTTAGGCTGCCCTGTTAGCTTGTACATTAGCAGGGGTATCACAGGGTACCTGGAGGCTAATATTTGTTGGTCCGTGGATTCTTCCTGCTGCTGGTACATGCTAAGCTGAGCTATCATAAGGAGGGATTTAATGCTATCTATGGTTTGCTACTCTACCACTTCTTATATATGTGATCCTCCTGCACGCACAGAAAGCTATAGCAGAGTGTTTATTTTTAAACTGCCATTTAATATCTTTTAAGCGCTTCCATTCAGTCGCTGTTTCCAGGGTTTTAAACAGCAATATTTTAGCTGAAGTGGGCAAACATTTTCTTTAAAAAATTTTGCCTTTTGTAATAAACTCGCTGACCATGTGTATGTGAATAAGAACAGGCTGGTTTATATTGCTTGGATAACTTTGATATTAGTCAGGTTTGCTTGCATCAGTCTTATTTGACAGCAAATAATGAAACATGATTTAGTAACATAAGTCTTTAAAGACAGCAATAATGTGAGGCAATCATGATGTGACTCTATAGATTTCAGCTTTAACTGTTGATGTTTTTGGATCATTCCCGGTAGCTGTCTTCAATCACATCAACATATTATAGATTGGATTCTAACATTGACGACTCTGCACACACACATCTTTGTTATGTGCCCCTCTGCGCTGAAGCAGAGGAAATGTTGAGGAGAGAAACATCCCTGGTATTTCATGCCATAAACACAAGGTAAGTGCTTCTGCTGCATATAAATAGCATCATTTCATGCCAGCCATCATTACACACCAGCATCATTAAACATTGCCTCAGTCAATCAGACCTCCACAGAGAGCCTCTGGCCAGGGTTCGTAACACTCTCCAGCCTGCAGCTGTCTGGGCTCTAGTGGTGGGACCTATTTGTCCTTGCATGGCTGTAATGCAGTATAATAGATATTAAATAAAACAACTGGACAATGTTTATTTTGTCCTACAAAAGAACTCGAACACCATGATAATGATGTACAAATGTTGTAATTGCAGTTCAGATCTTAAATCTACACCTACATTATTAAGAGGATCCAGAATATTAAACACTAATAATATCTAGTGTTAAAGCTACAGCGTGTTGAAACTGCTTGTATGAGGATAGAAATATCTAACATTGTGAGATGAAAATAAGCTTAAAAAAAAAAAAAAAAGAGGAAGACAAAAGTAGCATTTTCACTTTCTAGCTAGCAACAGGGACTAGCTGATTTTGCTAGCTAAATTGTCACTAGCAGATTTTATCAGCTGTAGAGAGCTAGTTAAATACTAAAATAATAAAAATAATAAAATGAGAGCACTGTAAAATGAGTCTTAAATTTGCGCTTCACAAGATATTACTGGGCTAAAAGCTGCATGTTCAGAGACAAACTGAGCGTATTCACTGGACATGTGATCCATGTAGAGATCCACGTGGAAATCAATAAACATTGTTCAATTGGACTGTTATTTTACTGTTATTATTCCTATATGGCATTTTACGAATTTGTTTGTCTTTTCAAACAGTGTGTTTTTGCTCTTAACTCTAAAATAGAAAAAGCTTTTAGGATGAGGACTAATGTGAAATGGGCAAAAGTAATGTTATCTTGGCTGACAACATACAGGAAGAACCTGAAAAACGAGCGGGGAAACAGGATGACGTGCCCATCCAAAGGGCACGAGAGGTCACTGAACAGTTTGACAGTAGTATGAAAATGATGCGAATCATAAGCTACAGCCTTCGCAGTCACCAGATCTCAACCCAACTGAACGCCTATGGGAGATTTTGGACTGATGTGTTAGACAGCACTCTCCACCACCACCATCAAAACACAAAATGAGGGAATATGTTTTGGAAGAATGGTGTTCATCCTTCCAGTAGAGTCCAGAGACTTGTAGACATGGTGATTTGTCACCTGTCTGTACTAGCTGTGAACCAGGCTTTTACTTGTGACCCCACAAGGTAATGTAGGCTAGTTAGTTAATGATGTTGCAACTTACATAAGAGTAGATAAACACGCTAATTAAGTCACTCCTTACACTTTTGCTTATGTTAAAAAAAGAGACTACCATCCAAGCGCTTTAAATTCAGAGTATTGCTCTAACTGAATTAATATAAAACAAGCTTTGGGCCTATCACTTGTTCATGTCATAACACATAATGTTGCTTGTTTGAGTGTTTATTTTTCAAGCAACTCTCCACCCTGCAGTGCCTAAATACACAATGATATGTTGTGTAAAGCTTATCTAGACAACTGTAAACGGCTCAGACAGAGAATCTGTGGCTGTTTGAATCTGTATTACAATCCTCAGAAAAATCTTAGATTAAGCAGTGCAGCTTGATGTGCTTCCACTGTGAGAGGTTATGTGATTGCATTTCACTCTCCAATGAATTGGACATTTTCCTTTGCCATTACTCAAACTGTGGCAGATGGAAAGTGAAGTCATCAGCATGCGACGCCTATAACGCCTGAGCTTGGTTGATATATTCTGAGGCGGGGTGTTGCTATAATCGGACCTAATGGAAACAGATGTTGTGTTCCATGGGACATGGCATCTCTAGCACAGCGTGCTGCCTGCCAGGCGCTCGGTTCATGAGAGACATCTTGCTGCTTTTCATCTCCACACTGACGAAACAATCTTTTGGGAACAATGTCGTAAATAACATCCTTACTCACTAACTGAGGTAAAGTGCAAGACAAGACAGAATTATGAAATTCACGACACATACAAATCCACGCAGAGACTCCACGTGTGTTTTTTCTATTTCTCTAATCTGCACATGCAAGAGCACAGAAAGAAAGAAACAAGTTGCCATTCTCTATAGTCCTGACATAGCTGCTCACAAAATTACCTCTGAGAGGCCAGGGGAGAGGCAAAACAATTTCCTGACAAGTGCAAAAAACAGTGGGTGCAAAAGTGGGGGCTAAGAGACAAAGACTATTATTATGCATAGCCAGTATGTTGTCTAGGAAACTCTAATTGGAAGTAATTTTGCACTCAGTCCTAATAAAGCTAATGGAAGCAGAGGTATCATATCATGGTCTAGCAAATTTCTCTTTTTATTAGCTTGAATCTCTGGAAGCAGGGTGTGTCTTTGTTACCTATTCACACTGGCTGTGCTGTCAGCAAATATTCAGCCTTGAAAAAGCTGCTACAGCAGCGGCAACGGAAGTGAGGATGGAGGAGAGTCACAACTGACCAACAACAGTGCCATTAAACTGATGACATCCCGACTCTGTCACAAACCATAAAGAAGGCAGGAACGGCAATGGAATCCATTATCCCCTCCTCTCCACTCCAAATGAGGCATCGGCAGGCACTCAGAGCTCTCCTCAATGCCTCGTGAAGACATCTCACAATCAATGGGCTTTAATCACGTCCATTTTCCCTCTTTTTTCACCCTCAATAAAGAGGAGAAAATGTCTCAAGCTCAATTGATGCTAATAACATTGGAGCAACATGTTCATGTGGGTGGCAAGGAGCAGCATTTGGGAAACAGAGAAAGGAGTGAGGGGTCATAAGGTCATCACACTGTAATTATCCACAATCTTGTCATTAGAATGGGGTAATTTGAAGCCCTGCACATACTGTAGGTATTAGCTTGAAACATTAATTGACACTGAACAGATTTTTTGGCCACTTGGGGGCAGAAGAGATCCACAAATATCTGCAAACCTTGTGGCTAACACATTAGCTGTAGCAGACGCAGAGCAACATTAGCATTCTGATCTGTTACGATCTCCACAAACTCCTGAGAAAAGTTTCAAGGTTTCTGGCTGACATGAATGTTAACCATAACAGGTAACAGGTATTAAACTGCATAACATTCAACTTTCTTCACCAGTCGCTAAAATCCGTAAGCTAGTTGGTTTAATTGAGTTTTGGTGATTAAAACAGCTGCCTGATGCTGCTGGGAGTCGGCTTGATGAGAGCAGTGAGAGTGTATTAGAACCAAACTGACTCTGGATTTTTGAGGCCGATAATAATTTTAAAAACACCTTTCCCTCTGATTCCTTCTTCATACCAAGCTAAGATGACATTGCTTGCTCGACCTTTATATTTACTGCACAGATGGGAGTGGTATCAGACCGAGGCAGAAGGCAGGACGGCTCTGCTGGTCCAACCAGACAGGCGGAGAGACTCAGGAGGACGACCTGGAGACCGGCGATGAGGCTGGAGGTCCTACAGACCGACAGACCACTGGAGTGCAGAGCCGGTAAATGGTAGGTAAATGGCTGGCTGCAAAGGAGCTGGTCTGCTGGGTCCATGTTTGGTCAGATTGTGCTGTCACAGTTTAAGGATTGCAGGATCCAGATGCAGACACACACGAAGGCTGGTGGGTGCAGTGAAGGCGCTTTAATAAGCAAAAACAGGCTTACATGTAGATGGGTAGGATAAGTGAATTTTAGGGGGGCAAAAGTTATGGAAAACAAGCTCTGGGAACTAAACAAACGATACTCAAGGGAAGCTGAGTAATAGGGAACAGGTGAAACTAATTGGGGTGGGGCAGGTAATCACATTGGAGGGAAAAAACACAAAGACAGGAACTAAAACAACCAAATATGCAACAGATAAAACAGGAAGCACTGTCCATGCATGAAGGAGCAGATTCAAACAAGTTTATACTTAATTTTTAGGACCTGCTTTATCACATACAGTCATTTGATTTATTGTTTGTATAAAAAATGATTGAGGAGTGGAGTTAAAAAACGAAATGCAGCACTAGTTTGGCATGTTTTAAGTCAGGTGTCTAAGGTATTGTGTTCCTTTGGTTACCACATCCTTCTCACTGTCCACTGAGTGGCTAATTATTGATCGGGAATCATGAATATGTAATGCAGTGTTGAAATCACTTGCTTTGGGCATCTGAGGCCACCACTGGCTTGCACCAGGACTA
The DNA here is from genome assembly GCF_002260705.1 of Seriola dumerili. Taxonomy (NCBI): domain Eukaryota; kingdom Metazoa; phylum Chordata; class Actinopteri; order Carangiformes; family Carangidae; genus Seriola; species Seriola dumerili. The sequence goes on along the minus strand of NW_019174432.1, from coordinate 928,459 downwards.
TATGAGACCATATTGATCCGTCGCAATGATCCCACACCCCTGACAATAGCACTGAAAGACACCGGAGAAAAGAGAGCGAGTAGATCCTAGATGACAACATCCCTAAGCCTTAAAAATATCACTCAGCACAATCATGCTCATTTTGAAAATGACATGCTGCTGAGGCAAAGCTCAATGATGTTATTCATGAAATCACATTCATCGTATTCACTTTTAATCTGTTCTCCTCAGTTGCCACGGATGCAGTTGATTAGTATTAACTGTTCGTGGCAGGTTGCACTGCACACTGCTCTTCAGTCTGGAGTTGTAACCCCAGTGAATTCACATCTTCTGACATGTTTGGAGCAGTTAATTTGAACTGTAGAGCATTTACTGCTTTAATTTGGTGAGAACAGCCGACCCCAAATAAATGTGTGTTTCTGTTTCTGTTTCCCTACAAACCGTAGAGTTTTAATGAGTGAGAGTGTGATCGAGGAAACAACCTCAGTTTGCAAGGTTTTTCTGGTGAGAAGGACAGATGTCAACATCCAATAGTCAGCACATCTTCACACTCTGAAAGTCTGACAAAATGCACCAAAGGCTGAAAGTCTCGACTGATGCTCTGAGTCAGCTACATCTTCTTGTGTGTCTCTGTTCATCAAAGGCAGATTTAGTGTCTGAGATATCAGACTTGATTGATGTACAGACAACCGGATGGCCCCTTTCTGATTCACCTTTTTAAAGGTCTCGGTCGACATTTTGTAAAATAAGCTTCTTCACTTTATTGCTGAAAGTCAGATGAGAAGATTGATACCACTCCCGTGTCTGTGCAGTTAATATGAAGCTACATATGTTAGCTTAGCCTAGCATAAAGACTGGAAACAAGGGGAAACAGATCAAAGCTTAAGTGTGAAATTGCTGTTTGTTTTTTTGTTGTTTTTTTTAGCTTTATGTGAAATTGCTTTTTTCAGAGTAGTTATGTCCCAGACTATTTCTTGACCAGCTGTAGCACCTCACTATAACAACAAGACTCCAAAATACTGTATAACTGCACCCAATCGTCCAGCATATAATCACCCACAAAACATAATGTGTTGTTCTTACACTTACACTGTTTATAGAGATTAAACAAACAAAATATAACATGTTAATTTATGAGCTTTAGAGGCGCTGGTAACTGAATTTTGTTACCTTAGGACAGAATCAGTCTAGCTGTTTTTCCCTGTTTTCAGTCCTTGAGCAAAGCTAAGCTAATCACCTGCTAGCTCTAGCTTCATATTTAGCATAGAGACATGAGAGTAGCATTGCTTTTTGTCATGTCACTCTGGGTGGGGGAAAAAAAAGTAATGAGCGTATTTCTCATAGTGTCAAACTATTTCTTTAAATATTCCTTGTCCACATCTGATGAAGCTCGGAAAAGGGAGGTATTTATTTTCAGTACTTATTAAGGTTGAAATACAGGTCGAAGGAGAGATGAATTATATGTAGGCAGCATCTTCCATATGCCTGCCTGCCTGCCTCCCAGAAGGCAGGACGTGATCTGTCTTTTCAAGGTAGGGACCTCTCCTGAGGTGATGGAGCACCTCAAGGAGCCCCATGAATGCAGAAATTGCATGACAAACTTATTCTGAATAGCTATTTACAGATGACTGCGTGGTACATCTTTCAATCCACGAAAGCCCTCCCCCCCACTCCAACCTTTCCCCATGTGTCTCTTCTCCGAATGCCTCTGAATAAAATATGCAGAAAGCTGATACACCTCTAGAGAGGTTACAGAGGAAGCAAAAGTTTTTGATTCCTTTGGGGGGCCTTGTGTGGAGAGAGTGAGATGGCTCACTAGATAACTTCCTCTTATCAGAGTAAATCTTATCAGTGGAAGAGTGATCTCACTTTCCCAACTGGGCGCCAGAGTCAGCGTGAAGGTTATTACCTAGAGCTGAGAGGATATTAGTAGACATGTGTTCTTTGTTGCAGAGGCAAAAGCAACAATGAATTCACTCACAGTTTTCACAGGTTGATGTCAAGGGTGTCAAAAATGAATTCAGGTCTATACAATGGCTCTAATGAGTGAAAGAAATATCCAAACATGCACTGAACGTGAAGCAACAAAAAGCCAAGGTCATCTTCAACAGTGTGGTTGCATATTGCTTGTTGTCTCCAGTACCATCTGTCATTCTGAATAGCAATTTAAATAGTATGACACAGAAAGCCACACTAGCATTAGTGCTGGTATTCATGAAAACAGAACACATACATTACATCACACTCGAATTTTCAAGTCATTGGGTATGAATTCTCTTGATGCTTCTTCCTTTTGATTCCTAAGCTCTTTGTTACCCTCCGTCCTCCCCTGTTAAATTATTCATGTGAAGATGTTGGTGTGGCTCTGTGTCTCATACTATCTGGTCCTTTGTCACTTCTTTGGGTAACTGTAGCGACGGAAGCTGATTGGTCAGGCATGCTAATTCCCGTAAACTAAAGCAAAAACTGGAATTGGTTGCCATGGTGAATCTAGCGGTATCCAGGGAGCTACTTTGTCTTGACTTTTTACTCTGCACATGGCTTAGTCCCTGAAGTATATAAAAAAAATAAGTATAAGAATAAAAAAAAAACAGCCCATGAGGGTGTACTTTAAAGTGATTATGGCCTCTCCATCACTTGTCTACACCTTGGAGCTTGCAGCTTGCACTGGTGCCAATAATGACAGTGAAAAGCTCCCTCTTGGGGATTTTTGCTTTGAAATTGCCTGCCATTCTTTTTGCCATTCCTTGTACAAATCACCTGTTCTGTATGTTAAGAGCAGTCATACTGGCCTTGTCTACTGTCATGTCCTGTACTCATCCAAGGTTGGATGATGATGTGTGGGGGATGACAAGGGCACAGGGCATGACAGGACATGACATCCATATATCCTTAGGTGGGTGACTGTATGAAGCTGGAGTATGGAAGGCAGAAAAATGAGAGTTTGAGTGTTAAAAATATAAAATAGCACAGACTGCAAATACTCCAGTAAATGGACTTACATTCCACCTCTGGTATTTTATTCGTTGTGGATTGTTTTTAGGAATATGCATCACTCAAACAACCTCCACCTGCCATGATAAAGGCTTTCACACAGGACCTGTCTTGATCTAAAGACACTTGTTATTTCAGATTAAATTGTGTTTACATGTTACTTACCTAATCAAACCTCCACACAACAAACCTGGGGCACTATAATATTCCAGCATAGGAATACTGTACACTTTGCACAGAGAGGGGAGGAAGGGGAGGGCGGTTAACAAGGGCTCAGTGGCTTGTATTTGCTCAGGGCAATCTGGCCGTGCTGTTAGTTCAATAAGGAAAGATCAAATTGAAGTGAATAACAAAACTTATTAAGGTGAGCAACACAGAGAGTTTTGGCAATTAGACTCCATCGATATGACGCATCTTTAGCAACAATCAGGAAATCAGGATCTTAAACTTTAAGTTTCGAGTGGAAAAGTGAGCTGTGATAATGCTGCATCCTCTAAAACTGCGGGAACGGCTGCAAGACATGCTTCAAGTGCTAAGAGTGCTAAACATAGACGTTTAAAGGGGACCATCATCATTAGGCAATTCTCTTTGAATTAGCAGAAGGGTTGCAAGAGAAAAACACACAGAGAGAGGTTTAATTTGTACAAGCTTGACTTTTCCCGGCTCTAATAAGTGGGGAAAACACACTGTTTCTGAAGAGTACTTTTAATAGGGTATTCACAGACCAGATTCTTGGTGCAAAAAAACAAAATACAGCAGTACTGTAAGTGGTGTTAAGCTTTTCTCAAATAGTTTGCTTCAGTTTTGTTGGGAAGCATTTGAAGTGGGACCTTGAAAAAGCAGAGGAAGTGAAAGTGAGGACAGCGGCAGAAGCTGGTTATTTGAAATACAGTATACCCACTTCAGAAGCTCACACCCTGGCCTCTGAGACGGATGATTTATTTAACTTTGTTCTGCTTTATGTTATGCTGTCTTAGTGCGTAACATCAAAAGAGCAGCTAAACAGAATACTTCTGAGCGTATAAATAACAGATACGATGACCCGATTTTGTAATGAGCAGTAGCTGCTTAACAACATGAATGTTTAAAATTATCCGTATTGCCAAATGGTCCAGTGAGGCTGCAACTCTTTTCCACAACCTGGGGTCAAATATTAAGAGTCAAATGAGAAGCTTGTACTGTAAATGAATTCCTCTCCCAGTGCAGACCTGCTGGAGAGTGATAAACTGGAGAAACAGGCATACACACACACACACACACACACACACACACACACTCACTCACAACAGGGCCTAGCAGGAGGGTTGTCAAGGAGCTACCATCCACTCTTCATACCACCAGAGGCAAATCTAAGTCTGCCTGCATCCCACTTGGTTCCCGCCAGATAGTGCAGAGTGAGATGCAGCCCTCCGCCCTGGAGCCATGCATCCAAGCGCTAACATGCAGTGGAGAAAATGCTCAATTTAGGGGGAAGAGGATGAAAGAGGGAGTTCAGTGCTGGAACTGGGGCTGGTGGGGGATTGTGAGGGGGATTTTTATTGATGCCCCGGGTGACTTTTTATGCACACAAGCAATAACCACCAAAGAGTATTACAGCTCCGGCAAGACTCACCAACAAACCCAAGTCACAGCCTGAGTGCTGTAACGACTTCTGGTCATGGAAGGCTGGAGAGCTTCCTTTTGTTTTGTGCATGGTGAGTGTCAGCAGGTGTTTTACACACTCTGGGCAATAGACATGGCGCATGAGGAAAAATTGATTCATCACCAGAAAACTGTCCACATGCTTAAGTGCTCCTACTTGTTCTCTTGCTTATTCAGCATATTGATTTAAGACATTATAAACAGCCACCTGCGGTGAAAGCTTAGGACTGATACACAAAAAGAGCAAGAAATTGATCATTTGAAAGGCAAGGGTGTGAAGAAGAGAGGGTGGGCGCTGCTGCTTGGTTAAACGTGAGGATTATAAGGCAATAAAACGGGTCATCGACACACACCACGTAAGTGTGTGAAATCTGTAAGTGTAAGAAAGATGTTGATGACAAGTGGGAGTACTCTGAACAGTTGTGAAAATCCATTCAAATAAACTGGTAGTGGTGGGAAACTGCAAAAACACGCAAATTTAAAATCCTGGGTCTTGGCAGCAATAAACATACTGACATACATTATTAATAGTTACATTTTTATTTAGTGTAATAAATGAAATTTTAAAAAATTGGAATATGAAATATGATCAAGGGACAGCTGTTTGTAACTCCAAAGAGCCTACAGTTATTGAGACTGTGTCCAGGGGGCCGATTTTCACACAAAGGTCCCCCACCCTTCCTACACAGGAGCAAGACACACACAGACTGAGAGAGACACAAAATGACGTAGTCACACCATCATAGTGTCACTTTGCATTTTGCTGTCATCTTTGTGGTTTGTTTAGCATGTGTTTGTGGTTGCTTTTGGCATTTTTTGTCTCTCTGTGGTTGTTCATTGTCTCTCTGTGGTCAGGGTTGCTACCACTAGATCACTTAAAATGGCCCAACTATGAAGAGATACAGTGGTTAGATATGAGACTGATGCCAAAAAACTCACAGGAAATCCATATCCTGTGGATCTCATATAAAGTGTCTCAGAGTATGTTATTCTGGCTTTAACCAAAAGCCAGACATGGGATGCAATAAAGGGAGCAGACAGGCATCACATTCACTATCAGCTCATTTCATGCCCTCGCGAGAGACTGAGCAATCACACCTGACGGCTTCTGGACAACGAGCCTTTTGAGATGAGCCCTGCATTTTGTGCAGCATGGCAAAACAGTAATTGCCCTCCTTGTCAGGCTCTGTCATTAAGTCAGGCAAAGTGAAACATGCCATCCAGTTAAAGCGATAGGACACACAAGAGGGAGAAGGCAGGCTGCTCGGCCGGCGGGGGACCCATGTTGAATGCCAAATAATTCAGCTGTTTACAAAGTGGAGGGATGGTTGAGAGCAGCTGTGTGAGTGGAGAGGAACTGTGAGGTGACTTGGTCAGGTTGATTACATGGAGTTACTGGTGATGTGGAAAAATATCCCTCCCACAGATGACATGGACACCGAGCACTGAGAGAAACACACAGCAATTCACGTGTCCTTACCCCGCCATTACCCTTCATTTAAGATATAATTAAACATGTTAGATCCTTATAATAAGCAAATTTTGTAACTGTTCTCTAAAAGTGGTCAAATGCACACTAGTATCCTAGTTATGGTCTGGTTTTTGGAGTATCCTGGTTATGTTTTGTGCATGTAAACAGTTTATCCCAGTTTCAGAGAGCTAGATAAGACCTTATCCCAGTTAGGAGAAATCTGTTTTTATAACCTGGAGTACTGTGGCTTGTAAACACCTCATTCAGGTTTCTGAGTATATGAATCAAAAAACTGAATGAGGCTCAAAATCAGGATACTAATGCATATGTAACCTCACTTATTAATGTGCAGCCGATGACGTCAGTAGTCTCCCTCAGGGGGCGGAGGGATTTAAAGGATATCAGCTGATCAAAAGTGGTCCATTACTCAAAGCAAGGTGAGAACACCTCACCCGAGAGGAATATTTTTCCCACCAAGAGGCTACTCCAAATAACCAAGTTACAAAGAAACAAGGTCGAGCGAATGGTCCACTGATTAGGTCTCTGGTTTGATCCCCGGCTCCTCCCGTCCGCATGTGGAGGTGTTCTTGGATACCGAACCCAAAATTGCCCCTGATCACTGTTCCATTAGTGTACGAGTGTGTGTACGGGGGAATTTGTAAAACGCTTTGAGTGGTTGATACGACTAGAAAAATGCAGTCCATTCACCATATCAATACTGGCCAAATAAAATGGGACATACAAGAATCAGATATTGTATTTTTGGAATAAAACAGATGCTGAAGTCAAAGCAAAGTTGGATAAATGTCTGAATGTAATGTTCTTTTTCTAAATTACAAAGCTTGTTTAATGCCAGCAAAACTTGTTTGCGTATTTCAGAATCATTCAAACAGTGAAACTCATCAAGTAGATAAAAGGCAGAAAACATTTTAATAAAATGGAACACAGTACAAATCAATAGTCAGCTTAATGCTCCACATGCAAAACAAAGCTGAACTAATCCAGATCGTTCACATATGGAGAGGATGACAAAAGGACATAAAAAATATCAACATAAAATCTTCAAAATATTTTTTTTTTTCTTCAAATGAGCATAGCAAGCCTCCATGTCTTCATGACAGTGCAAAAGACATAATGTTTTGAAAATGGCATGACAATAAGGAACAGATGCAGCTTTATTAGACAGATTCAGGCCTAATCAGTGTCTTTTTGTAGAAATAATACCACAAATCCTGTCAGTAAGGTTTTCCAGTGCGACAGTTTGAAAGGCTTGAAGACGGTTCCTGTGGGTCAACACGAGGCTGCTCAGGAAAAATAACTTAATGATAAATGTAAATAAGACTGCATGGTGTAGAAAAGATTTGTGTTGACAGCATGAGACAGCAATCAAAGTAGCCTCCTTTATGACTTTATGACCACTAACGGCCTTCATACACATGCCACATAGTGACAAATAATGCTGCAAAACAGTCAGTCGTGTGTATGACCACTTTCACTGTACTAGCATTTGGTTTATGTGAGGAAAACATACAATATGATGAGATATCATTGGCCATGGAAGAGGTGTGTGTGTGTGTGTTTGTGTGTGTGTGTGTGTGTGTGTGTGTGTGTGTGTGTGTGTATGGTTGTGTCATTGGGGAGGGGGGTAGTGTAAATGATAAAGAGGCCACATGTCAAACTTAACTGAGATTTGCCAAATTGGGAAACGGTGGATGAACGAGTGGGTGGACAAATGGATAAATGAACATATGGGGGTGGGGGTGGGGGGGGTGATGTTTCATGCAGCCGACCGTCGACGGATGACAAACGCTCCTCTCTGCAGCTGTCCCAGGTAGATCCTCATCTTCGTACTGTCGCTCGTCTTCCTCACCCAAATCTGCAGAACAAAGGCAAAAGAAAAATCCTTCAGTGAAGTCATTTACAAACAATGCACTCCAAGAGTAGCTGTCACTGGTTAAGACTTGTCAATATAAACCCCCGTTATCTACTACAAGCCAGTTTGTGAGAAGGCAGCCAAACTGCTTTTCTCCTTAATCCAGGGTGCAGAAAATAAATTCTCTCATTGTATTCTTTTGTCAAACTGCTCACTGGAAAGATGGACTTCCCTTTTCCAGTGACGATTTCTTCGTAGTGATACGTCATGTGTTGATTTAAGTGTTCGTTACTAGTCAAACACTTGTAATATATGTAACACACTGACATGTTTTTAATGGTTTTTGGAAAACCAGAGAAGTAAAATAAATCAAGCTTTGGCTACACAGACAGGAATAATAGGATTTGTTGACAATAAGGAAAATCTAAAATATCACCTGCCTTATGTTTTAAGCAGTTAACCCAGTTCTGTATGCGACAGGAGCTGGATAAGACCTAAAGCTCACCTCATTGGTCCCCACTGAGCTGATGACACAGCTAATCTTTGTATTGTCCTTTGATTCCAAGTAGATGGCCTGGCTCTTGTGGTACCTGTCCGCATAAAAACAATAGAAAACACACACACAAACAGCATTAATTCAGCATTCTTGGTGAGGAATGAGGGAAAGGCATAAGTGCAGACAGGAGAGGGGTTCATTATACATAATTTTACCCATCTGAATAAACCACATTCCTCCTAAGATGGCACTAAATAGATAATTGGCCTGGAAAGTCAAAACAAAAAAGTCTGTTATTTTTTTTTAATGGCTCCAAACTGTCAGAGGACAAAACCGACCCAAGGGTAGAGACTGACAACCAAAGCATTTGATCATTAAGAACCCACTGAAGAATAATGACGCATGAGTCTCCCTCCGGCTCTTTGAGGAGGCTTTCCGGTGGTGGTGTCTTCTTTAGCAATGAATAAATGAGATTTTGCCTTTCAAGAAAAGTGCACATAACTCACAGCTTGTGCCTCTTCAACTTCCTCTGTCTATATCAGCAGCTCATCAGACAGAATTGTATTATTTTTACCCCTCTTCAAATTAACTTATGTTCTGACACATGTCTGAGGCACAGCTCTGCTCTCAAACAGAGGGGCATCAGAGCTGTTTTGGTCAAGGATTTTCAATCTCTTTATATCTGCATCACAGCAGAAAGCACCACTGGTTCTGATGCACCCACCTTCTCTGAATATGTATTTTTATGGTGGCTTCAAGCACCAGCACTTATTCACTGGCTCCTGAGTAATATCTCTTTCTGTAGCCCAGACAAAGAGAGGCTGCCATCAAAGTGGTTGTAAAATGTCTTTTGAGGACCAGCCAAACACGAGAGACATCAAACCCGTGGCAATGTGGCCATCTAGTGGTGACACACGCTATATGAGAAACAGACCAATGTCAAGGGGGGAAAAAAAAACTGTGGTGACTGTTTAGAGGATGAAACTCCAAATTCACCATCTTTTGTCGTAGTAAAGTTTCCCCTCCTCGATGCGGGCCTCGTAACGCTGGGAGGGGTTCTCCATGGGAGCCGAGGGGACGTGCTCTGGGGACGAGGGAGACACTAAAGAGGGAGAAAAATCTCATTAGTATTACCATGCAAAACATATGTACTAATAGGTTAATATTTTATGTAATAGTTTTGGATCATTTTGGGAAATATACTTATTCGCCTTTTCGCTGAGAGGACAGGGAGATGAGAATGATACCATGCTATCAAGCAGGCGGTTAGCTTAGCTTAGCAAAAGGGCTGGAAAGAAAATCCACCTCCCGGCACCTAAAGCTGACTAACATGTTATTGTTTGTTTAATCTGTGCAAAAACCAATCACTAGCAGCCTTCATGAGGTCGTTCCTTTGGACCAAACCAGGCTAATAGCGAATAAGTGTATCTCCCTCAATGACAAACTATTTCTTAAACCAGAGAACTGCAGGTTAACGCTGACATACCTGGCCGTTTCGGTGATTTAAGCTGTAAATGAGAATGTGAGAAATGTTTTAAAAAGAAATCATTTGTAGAAATAAGATTCAACACGGACATGCATAATATAAATAAATTCAGTGACACTTACCTTATTAAGTGTTCTTAGATCTTCCATTATCTGTTCGTCTGTTAACAAATAATTTAGCTGAGGTTTGAAGAGTTAAGGAAGGTATAAACACAATTTAGCTGAGAAACTCGGCCATTTCCTGACATGTAACTGATGATGACCTCTGAGCTCACTTTTGCTGTGTCTCAAATTGCAGACTTCAGTCAGCACACTCCCATGTAGTACACCGAGTACACAGTATACTCAGTGGCGAAGTGCGTGAAGTCCCGACACGGTAGTGTTGTCTCAAATCAAACACTGCCTTTGTGCACTCACTGTATAAATACTACCACTACAAATAAAACTGAAGAATTTACCCCTCACAGATTAATCTTAATTGATAGGTAACTGTAGGCAAAGGATATCTGGTGCAGGTTTTCTTCGTTTGTCTGGTATTGGGACTGGATCATTGGGCCGTCTCCTCAGCTTCCGAGTCATGATTGGTTTAACCTCCATTGAGTCTATAAATGAAAGAAATAACAACAAACAGAGATCTAAAAATAACATCCAGAAAGCATCTAATGTTTCTCAAAATTCCTATTTTAGAAAAACTACCAACACAGGCAACTCAACAGGACAGACAGCAGCACCTTGATTTACTGCATCTGGAAAGTCCTTTTTCAATCAGTTTAATAACATTTTTACCCAGTTTCTCTCTTCTGCTGAGCAAGTTTCTGATTAACAATCATGTTCTGGCTCCCTTACCTCCTGTCAGCTCCATTGTTAATTTTTCATTCTCAATCATCTTCTTCTTCTCTTCCAGCTCTGCAATTAGGTTTTCCTTTAGTTCCACCTTTTTGTCGTCAAACTCCTTCACCGCTGCCTTCTTCTCCTTGATGTAGTTCCTCTCCACCTGCTCTGTCTGCACAAGGCGGAAAGACGGAAATGATGGAAAGAGAACGGGTGTTTTCCATGTAATACCCAAAAGGTAAAAAGTCAATTCTGCATAAACTACAGTCTGTCAGCAAGATGAATATTACTCACCTCAAGTTGCAGAAATAAATCTGTAAAAGGGAGGAAAAACATAATTTGTCATATAGAAAAAATATTAGTTGAATGTCTTTAACTTGAATCAGTGGCACATAATATCTGACACTAAAGTCAACTTTGATTACCCTTAAGACTAGAAAAAAGAACACTCAAGAAGAGGATGCAAAACAGAGCCACAAAGAAACAGCGATTCCTGCAAAAATCCCCTGAAACTTTTGGCAAATATCTATGAACCTGAAAAACAATGGAGAAAACTAGAATGGCACTCAATGGAGCAAATACCTATGCTAAGGCCAAACAATCCATCCAACAATCCATGTCTGTCAGGTCCAGTTTATGATCTGGATCCTTACCAAACTGTACAAAATCAAAGATGTCAACACCATAAATATTTATGTAAAATGTTTTTTTTACATAAAGATCAAACATTATTTCCTGAGAAATTGATGAAAATACTGAAAAATGCTATGTTAAGGAAAGTGATAAGAAAATTCCTGGATCCGCCCCTTTTGCTGGATCAGGACCTAAACTTAATGGGTTCCTCCCTGGCCCATGCCCCATCCCCCATCCCTCCATTAAGTGTAGCCAAAATCAGTTCAGTACTTTTTGTGTAATCCTTCTAACAAACAATTAAGTTCCTGATAATCCATCCGTGTTTTACCCTTTTGACATTTCTATGTTAAGTTGTCAATTGATCATAATTGTGGGTCAAATACCAAAGCCTGAGGTTGTTTCTTTTTTTCTAGTGCATTTTGGGTAAAACAAACTTATTTTTCAAATTTTGATCAGCAAAGACCTGAGTACATAAAACTAACTAGGTATACACTGTACTTCTTCAGTAATCTTTTATGTTGTGTTAAGTCACACTACATGTCTTTATCAGCCTTTCCATAGACTCATGTGCTCGCCCTATACGGTCCAGTTGATTGGTGATGATGTGCCAACATTCTCTCCTCGCCAAACAAACCAAACTAAATAAGGAAGCACTCCAGAATTTGAATAATCCCCTCCAACCATGGTCTGGTGTAGATGTATCAGAAACAAAATAGTTTGTTCAGTCTCTACATATTGCTCAACTTGCCTGCATTTCGGAGCCTCTCTTTGTACTGCTGATCCAGCTTCTTCATCCTCTTCTGATACTCCTGCAGAGTACCTGCAAAGACAAAGTGTCATTTAACTAAAATGAAGATCTATGGAATCAATCAATCAATTTCCTTTTAAGGATTCTATGGTGTTATCATGTTATGATTTAGATATTTGTGTAGGGTGAAAGTGAGTAAATTCATTAAGTTATTGAAACTCCACTACCAGCTGTTTCATTAAAATATGTCATCAATATCTCTAGACAACTCGTTTCGCAACAATCACAACAGACATTATAGACCTTCTACTCTCAGCATCCATTTATAACTTTGAGTAGATAACACTGACATTACCTCAACATTTGGATTTACAAACAGACCATAATGTGTCACTCCACAGTTTCTATACTCAATATCAGTCTGGGTAATAAATACCTCATGGGCCAGCTGATGATGCTATACTACCTTGAAACAGCCCAGTCAGCAGTTCAGAACCAGTTTGTATCAGTAAACAGCGGACAGTCTTGATGATTTAAAATGAGCTGTCCACAGTGGAGGAGAAGTTTGTCATCAGTTATCATATGTTTCTCAGCTGATTTCTCTTTTTAGCTGCAGAGACTATGACTGCACTGTTAAACCATCTATGAAACTGCCTTTATGGCCCTGATGATGTAATCCCTTACTGCTACCATAAGCAATAAGAAAGGATTTTGTTGTGTCCTTCAAGAATCTCCAGTGAAAAATGCCCCCCCCCCAATCCTCACGCAAATCCCACAAGATAAACTGCACCAGTCATTCACATTTGGAAACTTCCTGACTCCTCCAATCACAAGAAAAACATCCAAATGATTACCTTCTTGTAACTGCTGCAGCTGTCTTTTCAGGGAGGCCAGTTTGTCTTGGTACATTCTGCAACGAAATAAACCATATACAATAATATAATATCACATTTCTTTCCACTATGTGCAGCATTAGGGTAAACATTCAAAACTTTCCTCCTTAAATTATTTTCATTAAAGTTAAAACAGCTGAGCCATGGTTGGCAAAAACACTTACTGCTCTTTGATTTCCACATAGTCATCCTCATCATGCTTGGCAAGGTCTGTTTCACTGGCATCCTCTGTGTCTGGAAAAGGGAATGACAGGAGAAGAATGGACTCAGATTTTAAAACTATTTCTCAACTAAAACTCAAAACTGATTGGTTTTTTTTTTTAATTACTCTACTCTACATGACATACCATGAAATAAGATATATATTTTATTTTTAGCTTTTCCTACACAAACTTGAAGCAATAGCCTGAGTGCACAGACAGACAGCAGATCAAAGGACGTGCGTGGCACTGGCAAGGTAATGGTGAACACCCTGCTTGGGAATGCCCTCTGGTTTGTTAAGATTATGGGACCAGGGGAAATCTTATGTATGCCATGAAAGATCATACCCTATATATTCTCGGATCGACATCAGCAAAAACTTCAGCTAGAGCAAAGCTAAGGTGAGCACATCTGGTATCCGGCGATCGGTGCTTGTAAATGAAATTCATTAATATAACGAGCGATAGGTGTCACTTATAGTGTCAAGCATTTGCCGCATGGTGAAATTAATCAGAAACGGTCCCCGGCTAACTTGGCCGTGCTGTCAGTCCAGCGGCAACTCTCTAAAGACAACGCTAACATGTTAAACCGAGGCAAGTGCGATGTGGCAAACTTGAGAGCCAAGTTTACAAGCACCGGCAAAAAACCTAGGTCAGTCGGCGTTACCTTCAAAACCCGGCTCATGAGAAGGGCAAGGCCCGGTCGTATTAAGCTGACACAGCAGCTTTCATTTTCGGTTAGCATTAATGTGCTAGCTTAAGTTAGCGCAGTCTGCGGTTTAAAGAGTAACCCGATTCTAGCTCACGTAGTTAGGCACAACAGCACCGTCAACGTATCCGGAGGAGTAATAAATGAGTCCGGCCGTACGCTTGGAAGTCAATGTCAGGAAACTAGCTAACCTTGTAGTGTTGTCATCGCCTTATTTTCCTCCTGCCTTTCTTTCCCTTTCACTGCAATCCGTCCCGTCTCACTGGATAGTGTGAAAAGGGCAGTGCAGTGGACACAGCACGCAGGGTTTCGCCTGCCTGGTGACCTGTCAATGCTCGGAACTAACGTTACGTAGCTAGTTGGCTAATTAACGCTATGTAGCCACCCCTTTTGGATATCATTATTAAAAGTTTGTATTAGTAATCTGAAGCACGACAGATCCCGCTTAATTTAAATTACTGTTACATTTTGTTGCTTATTGCACAATGACGCTAACCTGTCTGGGGAATAATGTGGTTAAATCTGATTGACGTCTAACATGAGTACGGAACGTTAGCTAGTTAGCATATAAACAAACACGAGTTTATTTATAATATCATGTTATTGGTAACCAGCGCTACCAACAAGGAAAACACCCAGCCAGGGTGAGCGATTTATCTAGTTTACATCACCTGCTTCTGAAATGTTTCTCGGCTGGGACTTGGCGGGTAGCTAACTTGTTATGTAGCTACCAAGCTAATTTGTGCAACTGAACCTCGCTTTGGAAAAAGGCACTTAAACTTAGACTTAGATGTGCTAAAATAGTGCATGTTGCACTGTAAGAGAAATGTGTTTACAATTAAACCTAAATCATAGATCTTTTTAATTGCAGAATTAAAAAAAATGCTACATTTATGCAATAATCGCGCGTTTCCGTTTCTTTTCCAACAAGTAGACAGAGCCCGACGGCCAGGGAGCTTTTGGTCAAATCGTTTAACGGTACCTTCTTCTGAGTCTCTCCCCCTGAAACTCCGATCATCGTCGTCATCCACGCTATCAAGTTCTTCTTCATCATTGTAATAATCCACCATAGGCGATAGCAAAGTCGAAGCCATTTGTTCGATTGGAAAATGTAAACAAACACAAAATAAACAATCGATTTGTGTTTTTGCAGCTTGCTTGGAACAGCGCCTACAACTGGCAGGACCTCCGAGTATCAAGCTGTCTCACCTTATGCCCGTACACAATGTCTGTAAATTTAACGTGTATAATGGAAAAAACATATTTAATATACATTTTCAAACAATTGAAATGAAGAATCTAAGATGAAGTGTACCAGTCAATAATAGGCACATTTTTACATGCCCAATGAACCCAACGGTGTAACATTTAAACAGGCATAATTTTCCGAACATGAGGGAATGTGGTGTCTCTTTGTTTTGGCACCCGGGCCGGTTCTTTACTTCCATACTCAGAGGCGAGGATAATGGGTGGTTATAAGTTACACTGTTTGTGTTTTTCAATTCCTTGAAGTATTCCTACCTCCTCTCTGTTTTCCAGTGCTTAAAAATGCTTATCCAGTAGTTTATCCCATTACTCGTAAAACATTTTTGAATAGGCGCCAGAGCTGTAAAATTGAAATGAGCAATTATGTGGGAGATATGAATTATCTCCCATTACCGAGGTATGAATGCTGTTTCAAAGTCTTCACGACAACACAAGGAACATAATACTTTTGATTAATTGAACTATGATTATTTATTCATTCATGTATTTATTTAAAAATGATTTACTGTTTTTGTTCAAAACAGTTGTGTATACAGCATACTATGTGTAAATATGTGTGTAACTGTAGAATGTAAACCCCCTCTAAGGTGAATAAAACTCACATTACAGACTTTACACATTACATTCCAGAAACAATACAGCAGGCATGATCTGTGTCCCCAGGTATGGTACTGTGTCTAGACATACCTGTCTTACCTTTATGCCAAGCATACATGCACAAATGCTCCCTGAAAGCCCCACCATTTACACCAATTACTAGCGTGGAATTACAACACTGAGGTCTATGAGTAAATGCAAACCCACATATTATGAGATAGAGCCTTACAAACACTGTTAATATATCCCTCCACCAGTGGTGCAGTAGTGAAGTATAGGTTTTGCAAATAATTCTCTAATCCTGGAACTGTCCCATGCCTCTGTCAAGTTCACACTCACACACAACAACTATGTTTATGATAGGTTGTAATGATTTTATTAAAAACGTAATCCAGGAACACTTGCCATTTTATGGTTCGAAAGTCAGCAAAAATAATCTTACATTTGTTTGCGTTGCACTACAATTTAAGATAGAAAAAGTCTACACTGCACCTTACAGCAACCTTCTAACAGCTGGAACTGCAGCTGCTGTAACCAGAAATTTTAATAGATGTCCTCAGTAAACAACCCAGAAATTGTCCTGTAGGTTGTATGCTTTTTTAACATATTCCATTTAAAGAAGTAAAAACCTGAACATTAAGTTCTAGCATATCATGATTGCAACCACCACTCAGATTTATCCACTCAGTATCATTACTGCTTTCCAGGAAGCCCAGGGTACATATTAATATGACAGCTGCAGTAGATCACCAAAAATGACAAAAATTCACTGGTTCTAGCTTTTCAAATATGAATATTTGCTGTTTTTGATACTGAACTGAATTTCTTTGGGTTTTCAACACAACATTTAAAGATGTAATCATGGTTTGTGAATCTGTAACAGGTATTATTTGACTTTTGTCTGATGTTTTGTGGCCCAAACAGTTTGACTGTATTGTAAGTTACAATGGACAACATCAGACAGGCATTGACCACTTTCATGATTCCCTGATTTTACTTCATAGAAACTGAACCCATGATAAAGGGATTACTATTGTTACTACCAGGAAATACTGCCATGTCCACAGTGGTTCTGTAGGTAAGTTCTTTGGCTCAAGTGGCCTAATGGATAAAGCACTGGCATTCTAAGCCAGGCATTGTGGGTCCCATCTGGGGTGTGTAGCACTGGTTCAGTGGAAAGGTGCTGATTCCATACCCAAGAGGTCAACGGATAAGAACCATCCTCTATACTGTTTGTATTTTAAAAAATACCCAGAATATCTTTGGGTTTTGGACTGTTGGTAGCTGCAGCCCTGATTCTTATCACTCTTTTGTCAGTACGAGCTACTCACAGAAATTTGCTAATCTTTATGAAGTCTTTCAGAGCCTGGCCGGTTAGGAGACATGCAGCTATGTTTTACTGTATTATGTTGGGCAGACATGCAAAAAACTGAAGAAACATCATAGCATCATAAATGGACACAAACTGAAAGGCACTGTGCACACCAAAGAAACAAAACAATAATTTATATGACATCACTTAAAATTACCTTCTTTTCAAAGGGAGGAATTCAAGAGGGCAGTTCAAGATAGAAATATATGTTGTTGCTACAAATTTAGCGGTGTTTAATTTTCAAATTGTTTTTTTTATTAATGATTAAAGTTTCACAATAAGTATCGATGGGTTATTGAAGAGGCCTACCAGGCATATGACCAGGGCCCCAAGGATTCAGAGAGCTCCTCAGCCCACAAATGGACATAAAACAGCCACAAAAGGTGGGGAAAAAAGCTTATAATTGTTTCGCCTCTCTTTGAATCTGGCAGTCTTTTATGTAGGATAATAATCCATCCATTACAATAAGGTATTTCAGAGTTATTTTACCAGTGTCTCGTTTTGTACAAGGACACATTTTCGCACATATTTCCAGGTACATCCCTACGGTGCAGGAATGTTACTATTGAACTTCAAAAAAGTAGCAGCAGGTGGCAGCATTGTACTAAGTAGCTATATTCAGGAGATGAGCTTGATTGCCATCACCGAAGTTGCAACAGAATCGGTGTGACTCAGTCCATGCATCTTTAATGATTTGCAGAAGAAGAAAATAAGGTGTAGGATTGTTGGTCGCTAACTTTTAATTTATTGTCTTGTTATTCAAAGCAGCATTATTGAAGAGATAGGTAAATGCTGTATATTTTTGCATTTGATTTGGGTAAACCATTTGAGCATAAGATACTTGGAAAACATTTAATTTGGTATTTATTCTCCACAAAAAATAACAGTCTGGAAAGTACTCATCCTTCACTACATGTGACAACTTTATTTCCGCCTGTCTGTCAAACTAGCTGTCAAACACGGGCGAGGGGTTGTGCTCCTGCTGCTCCGTCATTCAGGAAGTCCAGACCAACTGACAGCACTTCGCAAAGTCACACCGACATCTTCAGAGTCGGACTAAATGCTCTTGAAGTGCGTACGCGTTTCAACAACGACGACTTTTACAAAAGGTGAGCGGCTTTTGTTTTTTCTTTTTTTCTTTTTCTCTGTTGTTGTGTCGCTGTCACTGTTTGTTCCCCCCTAACGGTTAACAGCTCGTGCTGTAGCCTCGCGCTTTCAAACTGAAATGACACTTCCTCTTGTGTCAACGGCTAAGCTACAACTGCAGC
This sequence comes from Seriola dumerili, assembly GCF_002260705.1. Lineage (NCBI taxonomy): Eukaryota > Metazoa > Chordata > Actinopteri > Carangiformes > Carangidae > Seriola > Seriola dumerili. The sequence goes on along the minus strand of NW_019174432.1, from coordinate 909,982 downwards.
TAAATGTCAAAGCAGTAAAAGTGGATATAAATTAGTCGTGGCTCTCGTAGGTTGCACCTGGAAGTTGGAAATGACCACCGTCGTCTGGTTTCGACGTTGTTCGGCTTGTTGTTTGAACGCCACTCCACTCAGAGGTGGTGAGTACAGAGAGCAGCATCAGCTCGCTGGGGTTAAGTGCGTAGGTTTGCTTTGTAACGGTCTTTGAGCGAAGTGCATGTTTGTTGATTGATGTGTTGAGCTGCACCTGCTGAAAAATCTACGCTGATTTTTTTTGGATATTTACGCTGTGAACTGCCGGGGGAAGACGCTTTCCTGTTTGGTTTGCTCCTTAGGGGGGTGAGTATGAAGAGCAAAAACGGATGACAGGTTGTAATGAAGTGTACAGTTGAGGGTTTTTTGTTTTTTAAAGACGACAAGGCGGCTGGACGCTATGTAAACTTGATCGAGGTGTCAGTTTAGCATTGGGGGATAGTGTGCGTGTGTGTCAGATTCAAAATGACTGTGGTACCGTCCATTGCATCCTACATTGTTGTGAGTGAGATTTTACTATCAACGCAGAGTCACAATGGCTTTCAGTTGAGACGGTGAAACGTCCACTACACATGACCCGAACCACATTTTTACTACATTTACTACGTCTCTCTGTAACCGTTAACCGGTCGAGCATAATCTGCATCCTTGACACTTTTGTTTTAACGATTTCGATTGCAATATTAGCTTGCATTCATTTAAGCCACATACAATAACTGCACGCCATTCATATTTTATTTTTTTCAAAAGTCTTTCTTGGCGTGAATGCTGCAAGACGGTCGTCACCTGCACGCAGGACGGTGCTCGGTTAAATAAGCAGCGTTAAAAAGTAAATGTAGGCTAACATGACGCGCTCGAAATGGCAGATGTAGAGAGCAAGCTGAGCACTAAAACCCAAGCTGACCCAACATGATGTCATCTCTTGTGTGTAGAGCGCATGAGTGAGAGGCAGTAGACCCGGGTTTCACTGCTAAACTGTGTCATTTGTAAAGATTTATTTTAAGAAGCCAGCCCACGCAATTTCAGGCAGGGATCACCAGAATTTAATCCCATATTATGACATTGCACCTGCATGTCATTCAAATCGATTCATAGTATTTTTATTTATTTATTTATTTATTTTTGACTGTATTTCTTTCTGCATAGAGGTTCAGAGAAGGCATGTTGGTTGAATGAAAAATCCATATAAACTCATTTCACACAGAACAGAGTTACTCACCTTGGCATAATGCTGAGTAAGTAGTGTCAAACTTTCTCCAGTTAAAGAGAATAAGATATTCTGAGGAAAAAAGTTTGTTTTTTTAAACAGCTGTCAGGCGTTGTGCTTTTCTTTGCAATCTTTCAGCCATTATGTCTCTAGTCAAGAGTTTCAGTGCCCTACTTTGGTTTTGCGGCCCTTTGGTTCAAAGGACACAGGACTGTTGTGCAAGTATACTCCCCTGTTGACATCACCCACATCTGGGAGGTTCATTGGCAACCTATTGAGGATGTAACCGAGAGAGGGAACAGAAAGTGACACACTTCCTTATTAGTGATGGTGTCTAGGACAGTTCAGCATTTATGATTTTACACTGATTGTGCCATTTAAAGATAAATGTTTCACTCATCCACACTGATACAGAATGGGTATTGTTGCCAGACAGTGTAGATTGATGATGCACAGGTTGATGCACTAAATGCTTGTTTCTTGTAACTGAACCCAACTGAGATTAGCCTCATCTGGTGAGGTAAAAGCTTTTTTATAGTGCAGGTTGTCAAACGTGACACTTTTAAGACCAAAAGTCAAAGAGCCAAGAAATTAAAGAGTCATTTTTAATGGGCTCATAATCGATATTAATATTGATGATTAACTATTCAGTATTTCCGTTGAATTATTACGTGTTCCTTTGCTTTCACTTGGCCTTTGTTAAACACTGGATGACACAGGTCTCTATATGTTAGGTGACAACAAGCTTCCTTTAGACTGGCAGAGGCAGTCATAAGCATATTGCTAAACAGTCATGTCTTTTTATAGAGCTGTGTGAGAGATTATTGAGACGTTAGCTAGGGGTCTTCTCATGAATTTGCACAAATCCTTTTAAATACAGTGTGTGTGTGTGTGTGTGTGTGTGTGTGTGCGTGTGTATGTTGCACTGGGAAAGGACACATCAGCTGGTCTTGACAATTGGCTGATGTGGCTGTCACAGACAGGGGGTGGGGTAGGGGTGTGAGCCGGACATGCTCCCACTGAGGCCATTTTCACACTAGAGGTAGGTGCCCATTTGCACATGGGACTGGTAGAAATTGTGTTCAAGGTCAGGCTTAAGTCAAATTGTGAGAATACACCTTTTTATGGCTGTGCTGGCAACATGCTATGAAAAGATTTTGTACTAAGCTTTGCATATTATGTCTGTCTGGTCAAAGAAATGGTCTCAGCATGTTAAACCTCTTTTTTTTTTTTATGCCTCTCCACTGGTGACACCTGCGGACGGAGGCATTATGTTTTCAGGTTGTCTGTCTGGATGTACGTGTGTATGTCCCATTCTCGTGAACATGATATTTTAGTAATGCCTTGAGGGAATTTCTTCAAATTTGGTACAAACGTTCACGTGGACTCAAGGATGAATTGATTATTATTCGTTGGTCAAAGGTCAAGGTTACTGTGACCTCACAAAACCCCTTTTCTGGCCATAACTCAAGATTTCATACGCTAATTAAGACACTATTTAACATAAATGTCTAACAGGATAAGATGATAACATTTTATATCCACAAGATCAAAGGTCAACTTACCCTTCTACAAAAACACTTCTGGATGTTATTATTAAGGGGAGATTGTGACCGTTTTCTGCAACTTGACTGGTTGGTGGAGGCAGACAACCATGAGGCGGTAGTTCTAGTTTACCACTGATTCTCCATGATCACTTAAAGTATGTTGTAGGACTGCAACTATTTTCACTATTGATGAATCTGTCATTTTTCAATTAACTGTTTAATTGTTTTGTCTTTAAAATTCCAGAAAGAAATTCACACAATCCTAAGTGATTTTTTTTTTTTTTTTATGTTTTCATCAACCTTTTCATCAATGTGTCTTAACTACACAAACTTGTTGCAAATTGTTCATTTCAACCTGATGAATGCTGCCTGTTCATGAGGGGATGCATGTTTGTTAGAATTCATAATTAGCACAATCAAAAACATCAGTAGTGGAACTGAAACAACTAGAATGTCAGTAGTGCTGCTGCTGACAACCACGTGTCAGCAGCGCCGCACTGTGACAGACATAAGCAGGGAATGGTTAGACGTAAAAAATGTCTTTCTAACTCAAAGTGGTCTAGGACTAATATGAAAGGTGGTCAAGGGGATGTGACAATCATTGAGATGTTAAACAAGAATACTATAGCCTGTAGTAGGTGTTGGAGTGCAACAGATGATGATTCTGGACAGGGATCTGCATGAAGAGCCTCAGGCATCTACTTCAAAGTTTTGGTGCCAAAGTATGTCAATAAAACTGAGGCTATAAAAACTTTAAGAACAAAACTCGATGATCTTGATTTGATGAACAGAATATTCATTTTTGGCATTATGTCTGCTTTGTATGATTAGTAAGTATAATGCCAAAGACAAGATTGAACTTCCCCACTCAACACAATGTAGTTGGTCCTATTTTTCGGTTTCTATTGTCAGACAACACGTATAAAATACCAAAGCTTGACAATAGAACCAAGTTAATGTCAAAAGCTGTACTGTGTGATTACTCTGTTTTAGCATTAAAAATGAGCAATCACAAAGAGAACCGTGGGTAACAGAAAGTTGGCTTCATATCATTATTGCTACACAGCACCTGGATGTGTCTGTACAAGAACCATTTTTTTTTAATTTGTGTATTCAAGATGCAATAATTTTGTTGGGACATTGGTTTAGGAAGGTTAGAATAGGAAAAGAAGGTCTGTTTTCAAATTTAGTCAGCTTAGTATGGGCTTGGCCTGGCAATAACAGCAGACCTGACTGGGTGCTTCTCCTCTTCAACTATTCACCCCTAAAACTTTCAGGTGGGCTGTTAAACAGTGGTTACAGTGATGTCACAGCAGCATTCATGACAGCAACATTTTGCACAAAATCCATTTAATCTGAACACAGTGATTAGTGGATTTGCTCATGGAGGAAGCAAATCCACAAAAAGCTTTTAAATTGCATAGGAAGAAGGCAAAGCAGCATGGTATGGACCAGTGGGAAAGACATCCCCAAATTTAGTGACCAGATTCAAACCCGCATGGTGGCCAGTATCCAATATGCTTCTGAGATATATGATAATTAGATACTGAGTCTTGGTGTGCTGTTGCTGAGCCAAACATCTGATGCTGATGTGAGAATTTGTCCTTATGGGAGCTGCAAATTATTACATTACTAAAGGCTCCAGCAGTTCATCTGTACAACAAAGAGTCACTGCTGTTAAACAGGCTACAGTAGTTCCAATTGTTGGTGTGACCTCTATCTGCCTGCATTAGCTTCTGCTTCACAGCTCGTCTAATGCGCTGTAGTGTCTAATGCAATCTCTTTCGGTCTCAGCTGAATCCGGACTTGTCTAATTTAAGAACAACCAGAAGGCATACATGCTGGCTTGTGGCCTTACAGAACCCGAGCCTATTTTAATTAGTACTGAAAACAGTGTTTTGGACAGCCGCCGCTGTCCCAGGTATTATCTAGCAAATGATGTCTTCCCAGATTGTGTGACTCTTCTGTCCTCCCCCTCCTCTTGTGTGGGGTCATTTGGATGTCAAAGTTAACAAGTTTACATGCTCTGTTGTCAAAGAACCATGACAGCCCACTGTTGGGCCCTTATGTCTTATGGCTTGCCACCAACCCTGTAATGAGTTTACTGGCTGTGTGCTAGGTCATCTCAGCATATCTGTGAGACAGCCATTATGATATTTTCTAAAAGCTGAAACCCTTTATGCCAGTGGGAAAAAGCTTGGCAGGTTTTCCTTTGCATCTAGGGCAACCTGTTGAAGTGAAAAACTCACATTACTCCTCCCTGCTGACTAATCCACCTCAGCATCTCTCACTTTTCTCCACTTCCATGTGACAGGAGTTTGACTTTTGAAAAATATATTAGAGGATTGTCAGTTTAGCCGGAGCTACACCAGTTTGGTGGTTCATGCCATGGTAGCAGAGCGCATCAAATATTAAAGTGCTGCTGTCAGGCTTAATGTTCTGCAGTGATCTGGTTTAGCATGTCTAATATAGGAATGCTGTCTCAGATGACAAGGAGAATTATGCCTTCCCTACCCCCACCTAGCCTCTACTAGCAGATATGTTCATGCGTACCTCTTTTAATGATGATTTCAAAAGACAGCAAAACTCTGCACTGCTGCGAGATCATGATCTTGTGAAGCCAGCAAGAACCAGTACAGATATTTGGTAGCAGGATTAATCCACCCCACCCGCTGTACTATGTGATTACCAAAACATAAGGACTGCATACACATGCCCGTGTTCACAGTTGGGGGATCCCGAAGCCTTTTTCCGGTGGGCATCTAGTAACTGTTTGTACCCAAGACAGACTTAACCATCGATCTTCTCAGTTTAATTAAATGAGTGTGTTTGTTAAACCACTTGAAGATCATCAGCTCCCGAGCAAAATATCTTTTTTCTAATCCATCTGATGGTCCATGTCCATCAAGGCCCAAACGACCAAGTCATAATCAGAAACTCTTTCATCAGCATTTACTTCTGGATATGTTGGAAACCGTGTTTGCCCTACTGACCATGATAGGAGTCAAAGGGAAAAATGTGAAATGGATCTAGTCATGGCCCAGCAGCTGGTGCAGACCTGAGTCATGGCCTTGGTCTACTGAAAGCGGTTTTGGAGGGGAGGAAGTCATGGCCCAACAGATGTCTCATCAACAAATGCCTCCCTAGTGAGTGTGCCACTTCTGCTGTTCACTCGCCACTTTGCACTGCTGGAAATTGTCTTCGTCTGACCATCTTGTTTAGATCTTTGGCAGGCGGTAGGATCCAGCTGTCACCCATTGAACAGCTGAAAATATAGTGCACATTAGAGGACATTTTTTGTGGCATGTCTGGAGGCACATGCCAGCCTTAATTCACCTGGCATGTTTATTTTATTTTTTTTTCTTGTTGACATATTTCACAGACTCGCTGCTAGAATGACATCTGGATTAACTTGTTTACCACATGCAATATTCATATGTTGTATTCCAAAATGCAGAACAGATTAGTTGTTAGATACGTCATTCTTTCATGTGCATTACATGGACTGTTCTTTCTCTCTTTGTTTTCTTCCTCAAGCATACTAAACCCTCTGTCATAAGAGAGGCATTTTGGCAAGTCCGCCTGACTGGGTGTGGGAGGTTAGCACGAGTGACTTGATTACAGCCCTTCATTAGAAGCGCGCCTCCAATCCTTTGGCGATGTTGCAGCTGTGACCATGACTTGGCCCCTCCACCCCCCACCCTTTTCAAACCCCATTATGTCCGGCTACATCTGTCTCCAGCTCTCCTGTGAAATCTGCAAGCCTGTCTCTGCTCTTCCATGACTAGGCCAAGTTGAAGTGCTGGGGAATTATGAGCAGCCATCATCATCACCCAAAGAGACATTACCATTGCTGATGGCTGACTTGTGTTATCTCTGCCCACCACCACCCCTCCTGGGTCTGGGGCTTAATTTAGCTCGGCAGAATGAAGGAAAGGGCTTAGGCAGGCGTATTTTTAGAACTACATGGTTCGCTGTAATAGTGGTCTTTAAAAAATTGAAAGTGTCATGTCATAGGCCTAGAGTTTGCATCCATTCTGCTGACTCTCCCCTGCATGCAACCGGCTGGGAAAACTATATGCGCTGCTAGCTTAGCGGAGTGGGGCATGTCAGCAAGGCTTAGGATGCATAATTGTGATGGACATGTTTGCTGATGTGAATGGGGGTGAGGTAATACACTGCACCACAGTGGTCTATTTTGGGAGCTTCCTTTGCCTGCCCAAAGCGCTTCTGTGTCTCACAGTTCCACATCATAATTTAAAAAGTGTTTCTGAACCTGCCTTTCACTTCTTTTTAAGTGTCATCACAGAGCACATTTCACTGGTGTGTTGGTTGAGCACTTCGCGGTCAGCACAACAGTGGGCACTGTGGTCAGTGTTGGCAGCTTGGCATTATTTAATGATTGCTGACACGCTTTGATTTCATAGCATTACCAAATGGTGCAGGGCTATTAAGGGTGATGTCGCCTGGCAAGATCATGCTGAACCTTTCTGGTCTGTCTGCCACCGAACCTGATGTAAATGCTTGATAACTCCTCATCTATTGGCCTCCCAGAGTGTGTGCCAAACCCACCCCATCCCCCCAGTCCCAAGAGAAACTAGGCCTTTGCCCAAGCTCCGTGCATCCCTAATGCTGTGACTGGACAGCCTCCATTGGGTCAAGTGGAGATTTGCCTCTGATGAATCTGGGGGAGATTGCGTTGTGCTCTCGCAAGCCAGCAGTGAATCAGGCTAAATGTGACTTTTATTTTTTATTTTTTAGTTAAGTCTGTGCCTCAGCCTGGCTGAATAATTTATCACAGGATTCCCCCCCAACAATGATTTTAAACACAAGACATCAAGGATAACAATTTATGGAGGTTTCACTGTTGGACAACACAGCTATTTTAACCCCTGATTTATCAGACTGGATGTGAATGGTGTGTCATATTGCATGAGGGAACATAGGCATTTGTAATGAGGAAAAAGAATGCAATGCGAGCCAAAGCAAGTGCTTCTGCCACCCTTTTCTTGCTTAACAGTCCATATTAGGACGGCTTTGCATGCCTTTTTGAACCCACAGAGCCTGAGGTTAAACTGAACAATTGTCCAATTAAACTGTGACTTGGAGGAAACTCTGCCAGTCAACACCCCGCCCCTCTACTTCCCTCACTCATTCTCGTTTCCTCTCTCACTCTCATACACACAAGTTCTCATCTACACAAACACAAATGAACCAGATGTGCAGCGCTACAAAGCCAGAGGGCCACGAACCTTAGGATAATTGCAGGGATGATAACGTCCCAGAGGGTAAATGAGGAAATGGTTAAATTATCAGGCCGTGAGGGTATCAAGAAGCTCATGCGTGCACACACCCTTCCTGGGTTTTCATAGACAGCAACTTTTATGACTTGTGTCCAGCTATTGTTTCTTGGTGTGATACAGGGGCCATGTCAGATGGGAAATTCTATTGTACATTCTTAATCAATTCATAGTGAAGGAGCAGGAAGCAGGCCAATATTACTGCCAGATTAGATTTCAAGGCTCGAGTTACTGTTCTCACCAATAATCACAGGCTGGATTTTGTTGTAGATACTCTTGATGATCACTGTAACACACAAGAGAATTACGTAGTGTGGACAGACATTGTGGCTTAGGAGTTTTTAGTTTGAAGAAGTTGAAGAAGCCAGCCTCCTCCAACCACACACACACAACCAAAACCAAGACATGATCAAGGGCCATAAGGGACACCAAGTAGAACTATTACATCTGACTCTCCCTGACATCCTTCATGTGTAAGAGCTTTTGTTTGCGATGACACCGTCAGAGGGAGAGGGGATCACTGCAGTTGATTACAATCAAGATGGTGTGTTCTTAACAAACTGAAAGCCCAAAGCAATGTATAGAAATAAAAAGAAAATTTACAGTCAGATCTGCAGTCAAAATTTGTTTAACTGTCATGATGTCCATGTTAGATAACAGGGGGGCATCCTGTTCTACTTTATCTGTTGTGGAATAAAGCAATCAGTTTATTGTGCAGATGCCTGACAAATTTTCTCTGAGTTGTTTACAAGCAATTGAGGGAACTTTTCCCTGACTGCTATAATGACAGTATAATGTGTTATGTGAATACGTTTGAGCTTTCCTCTTCTTTTTACATCCTGAAGGAGATAACATCACAGACTCTTTGGTTTTGTCAAAATGATCCACCGTAAAAGATTAGACCAAAATTTCCTTTCAGACATTCATGGCTGAAGAGAGTTGCAGCCATGTTGCTTCACCTGACCTGAATTCTCTGTGCCAATTTGCCGAATGAATTTATGGGGTTGTGTCCGAAAGGTGGGGGGTGGCATTGTCCATTGGCCAAGACACACATGTTTTCTCTCATTCTGATTTACTGGGCTCTAAATAAAAGGTTCCTGTTATTAATTTATGGTCTTTTTCTGACGAATATTGGCAATATAAAGATTTACCTGATTAATTATTGATTGGAAACACACATAGAACTGCAGGGTCTTGTGGATTGTAGGGGCCATGACATCTGATCTGTGTGTACTGTGTGAGACTGCACAGCTAAATCGGAAGATGTCGTGATAGTGAAAATTTACTGGAAGGAACTAGTGTCTGCTCTCCAATCCCCTTTCCTTTCCCCCTTCCCGAAGAGACAGGGTGTGAGAGGTTGCAGAAGTTAATGGATCCCACCAGGAACAGCAAGCCTGGACTAACAGTGAATGTTAGAGATGAAGGAAAAACAGCAGAATAAATGAAGAACATTCAGCAGGGTGATATTGTGTCTAAGAATTGATCATAGGAAGGCAGTTGTGTAATCTGTGGTGATAAAATCGTTAGCATTAAAGGCAGTGCTGAAACATTTAACTGATTACTTGATTGTCAGTCGACAAAATTAATTGAATGCTTGATCATTAGTTTAAATAATTTATCAAGCAAAAATCTCAATCTCCCACATTGTCATAAATAACTAATCAATTAATGGCTTCACTGAAAAAGAGTGGACCAATTGGATGAGGAAAATAATCACTTGTCATTGAACACTATACAGTGAAGGCGTAAAAGCTTGGATGATCGCAAATCACTCATGTCCGCAATCACAAACACATCTGACGTTTACGTGACAGAGCAAATTGTGCCAATGGCACAAGTGGGAAATCTCTATTTGATATAGCCTGATCTAACCCAGCCAAGCTGTTACTGTGGTCTTGACATTTAAGCTATTGGCAATTGCTCTGATGGTCATCGATCACTGATATCGTCCATCAGCACAACCCTAGCTGTCACAATATCAGATTTTCAATAGATGATTTTCGTGGCCAAAAGAATTCACAATAACAATATTATTGTGATATCTATATCTTTATGGGGTAAAAAAAAATGCTATCAGTCAAATTTTATCAGAGAGTCTGTAACCATAACTGTACAAAAGTGTACAAAAAGAACAATTATACTTAATGGATGGTGAAGAGGCAACCACATGAACTGATGAACAAAAGATCCACGAGGCCGAACATCTGCCAGTATGCTATTATCATATATATATATATATATATATATATATATATTTGCCAAATTTTGATGCACATTGAATCATTTTTTGTAATTTGCCTAACCATCTTGAGCTGTTTATACACACAAGTTAAAGATGCCATTTAGTTTAGTGTATTAAACCACATAACTATAATGTAGGTGATACCATCTGTGTGAGTAAAATCTCACAGGCCAGGGCCAGATATTACATTTTTTTTACTCCCCCTGTAGTGTGTGTGTGTGTGTGTGTGTGTGTGTGTGTGTGTTGTGTGTGTGTGTGTGTGTGTGTGTGTGTGTGTGTGTGTATGTATGTGTGTGTGTATGTGTGTGTGTATGTGTGTGTGTGTATTAAAAAAAAAAAAAAAAAGAGGCTTGGATGAATCAGTACAGATCTAAAAGAGGAAGGGGGAGGCTAAGTTCTGAGCCTGAATTAATTCCCAAACTAATTGCGGGCAGACTTTACAGGGGATAAAAAGCCGAAATCCTAAGGCCTAAAACCCATGGGCCCTCTCCCACTCTGTGTAAACCCCAGTGATGATGTACATAATTTATACTGTCAGTGTATATTTGAAAAAGAAGTAGAGGAAGAGGCAAAACACAGGGGAAATGACTCAGTGGCCTAGATGCATGTTTCCTTTTTGGGGTTTCCTCTGCTTAATTTCCTCCCCCTGTCTTTCTCGTTCATTTTGGCTGATCATTCTCTTTTCGTTTTTAGGCAAAGGAGGGAAGGAAGGTTGTAGGTTAGCATGCTTAGGCTTCTCCTTCTGTGTGGCATCCACTGAGGCATTATAGCCTGATGAGTCAAATTACCCACCACATTCTCAGGCACTTCTCAGCTGATGTGCTGTGATAATCAAGACGTTTCCGTTTTGACTTGACACACTAACGGCTCTTCTACCACACTGATCAAATGAGAACAACAGGGGCACTGTGTCATGTGAGCATTCAGTGTATAACACAAAGTTTGTGGTGTTTGTCTGGAAACACTTGGCAGACTCTGACACAACAAACCCCCACCCGCCTTCTCTTCAAATGAAAGTCAGGAAATGCAATTGAGTTCAATTCAATTTTCTTTATATAGTGCCACATACATTATCTCAGGGCATTTTACAGAGTAAGTTCAAGACCTTACAATATTATAGAGCAATCACTTGGTGACAGTGAAGAGAAAAACTCCCTTTTAACAGGGAGAGATGTCCAACAGAAGCGGACTCAGGGTGGGCGGCCGTCTGTGCCGATCGGTTTGGTTGAGAGGAGAGAAATGGGGTAAATAGGAAAGACAGAGCTGGAACAGCTGTACTGTTGCATTCAAGCACTATCAGACTGACAGTTATAATGATAATAATAATAACAGTAATACATATAGGTGTAATAGTGTAATTAATAAAAACACCAGTAATGATAGCAGCACCAATAAGGCTCCATGATACACTAATGGTTGCAGGACATTTTTGTTCAGTCTGTTATGAAGCTGACAGCTGTGGGAGTCCTGGCCATAAATGTATAACCGTGAATCACAACATCCCCCGCCACCCCGTGAGGCCCTGGCGAATGACTGCATGACATCATCGTTTTCCCTCCAAGAACATGGCCTTCAAGAAAGTCAGAGAGGGCGTCTCATTCACACAGCATAGACGTCTTACATGGATCAATCCATTCACTGAGCTGTTTGGAAGATTTAGAATAGACTTGTGTTCAATGCTTTGGCTTTGTCTGGAGGGGCAGTCAGTATTGCTCTGAATTGTGCAAACCTTGGGTGACAGATTTGGGAAATAAGCCAGTTGAAAAGATTTCTTTAAGCGAAGGATCAAAATCTTAGTTCTCATGCTTTTGTACCAGATCACAGAATGAGGGGAAACCTGATTCACTCATCTTATTTGGAAAGATATCTGGACACGTTCAACCACAGTGATGGCTTGATAGCTTTGCCATTCACCACACTAGAGCATCACTCACACTCCAGCTAATACAGCTCAAACTGTCTGTTAATTTGAGTCTCTTTAATATTTCATTATGAAAAAAACCCAGCAAGTGGCAGCTGCATGTCCTACTCACTGTAACAATTTCTCTTTTGCACAGCTTTCACTACAGAGCATCCAATAGGCCTCTATTAATCTTTCTGCTGCTCTTGATTGGAAAATCCTGTTGGGCTTTAGAGTAGCGCTTCACTCTACGCTCAGCCCTACACACACACACACACACACACACACACACACACACACAGACACACACACACACACACACACACACACTTGGAGCTGAAACTAGATCATCTGGTGTGTACTGCCACGAGAAGAAGTCCCTATGTATGTGTGTGTGCGTGTGTGTGTGTCAATGCGATGATTAAATGACTATAGAACTTCATGTATGTGTATGGCTGTGTACATGTGCCAAGCCTTATGTGTGTTTGCACATTTTCTCTCATACACTCAAACTCTGTTGTACTCTCATGTATTTTGCATGGCCTTGTGGGAAAGCAGAATGGGGCTACAGCAGCAGGATGAGTCACGAGCTAGTGTAGGCATTTGACCATCGACACTTGTTACTGTGGTGTCAGAGACACAACTAGGACTCTCTCAGCATGAGTCTTCTCTAAGACACACATGTAAAGAGAGCTTTTGAGGGGCTCAAAACTCATTCATGACACAGTGTGTGCAAATCATAGTTAATCTGTATTGGCTGACATGTGGCCTTGATGTCAAACAGCCCCAAACTCTTCATTTTCACTGCTATACTCTCTGCCATACCACCATTTATGAGTTTATGTGCATATGCACTTGAATATTTGTTTATAGTTGCACAAAACATAGATCTTCATAAAACGCTTACATGTTGTGTGTTTTTTTGTGTGTGCATGTGTGATGCCACAGCAGTCATGTCATGTGTTTGGGTGTGCAACTGAAGAGTATTTTTGCAGCCACAATGAAAATCAATACAGCTGGGAATTGATAGTGTCATAAACAGGCCCTGGGTTATTGCCTAGTCAATATGGCCAATCTAGTCACGAAGTCCCAGCTGAGCCTGGTGTGACCAGTGGCAGTGAGTGTTACACACATTGATGAAAACACCAGCACTCATCGAATGGCCTGTCTTTCGCTTTCACACCATTTTGCACCAACGGCAGCCCAATATGTTACCCAAGGGTCAATAACAACTCGGCGCCCAAAGGTCAAGACCTCAGTGACTGAACCTAATTGACATTTACTCTTAATTGCTATCTGTCCTCTGTGAATCAACAACAGGAATCTAATCTTATTTGCCTGTATTTATATTCCTCTGCAACATAAACTTGTAGGACATTTTAAATAAATCCTTCAAGCACATGAACGCGAAATGACATCTTAAGTCTACAAATGATTTTTCTCTTTTTTTTTGTGGAAATTATGACTAGAAAGAAAATAGAAATTTAAACTAACTAGGTATAAAAGTGATGACGCACAGGGAATGGGTGTGAGTAAAGACAGTAATGGAGTAATGAAGGTTGTGGTCCGTTAATCCATAGAGAAATTTGTGTGTGTGTGTGTGTGTGTCTTGTTTTCTAAGGATTGCTTGAAGTGTTGGAAGATGGATAGAAAAGAGGTGATCACTCTTTTTTTAAGTTCTTCATGCCCCTTGAATGTTATTTGTCCACCAGCATCTGTATCCAAGTCTCTCTAGACGTTAGTCATATCCTCCTACTTGGTAACCCCCACCCCCACCCCCGATGTGTCCTATGAACTGTGTTTGTTTGTATTGGAAAACACACTGTCAGTAATAGAGCATAATACCAGGTATGTCATATTTTGTGTAACGTTAACAGCCACAAATTTAAATCCATGTAAATACCTTTTTTTAGATTGAATTTCCCTCAGATCATACTCCAGCTGAGAGAATAATTTGCTTTGTTCATGTGACTGTGCTATTTTTGATTATGCTGTTATGGTGTAAGCATGCAAAAGTCCCGGTGGGAAAAGAGTCTAAAATTTCATGTTTTTCTTTTTTCTTTTCCCTGTAGATTAAAACTGCAATATCTGTAGTTTAGATTTTGCCCTTGTTGAAATGCTAGATCTTTCTTATTAGCTGTACACATTATGCGTGCCTTTAGTTGGTGAATACTTACAACTTTTGAATTAGCTAATGTTCCAAGTGGGGAAGTGTCATTGTAAAATTAGTACATAGACGTTGATGCTGTGAATTGTATATACTAAATCCTTTATCACCAGCAGTGTGAGCACGGAGAACGTTTTTGCAGTGAATGTGGGCGTCATAAAACTGAGCTGGTGTAGACAGATCCTGACAGATTCTCTGTTGAACCTGGTGACCTTGGGTCAGCTTTATGGATTAAATTTGGGTTGTGTGTGGGCCAATGCTTTACAGATTACACTCTGTTAACCCTCTGATTGACTGGTCTCCAGTCACCCAACCCTGTCATTAACTCCTGATACGGGCTCATTAGCCAGCAGGGCCACCACCTGAACAGGCCATAGTAAATCTAAAGGTGGAACAAAAGCTTTTGAAGGCAAAGGGGTTGTGCTTGTCAACGAATGTGTTTCCACATAGATTTTTTTTTATCTGACTTTCTGATGATAACAAGAATTGCATCTGCAATAATTGTATTGGTTTTTCTTGGAGATTGTATGAGCGGTGATAGGTGATTGAATCTTGGTGGCTTCAAACTGCAATGTGATCAAGACACCTCGAAAATGTTTTTCAGTAGGAACTTTGAAGCATCCTGCTTGGTTACATAATCCAAACAAAATTCAAGTAACATGCAGTTTAATAGTTGCCCACCCTTAAATTAAATTTAGTCACCTCTTCTGGGGCTTAAGTGTTCACACATGATGTTAGAATTTCATATTGCTCAACTGCGACAAATTGAACATGGGCTTATTTGGGTGTAATTGTTGATGAAATTCTTGTTTTCTTCAGGTTTGATTTTATCCATTCATACAGAGGCAAAGATTATCCTTAAGTAAACAACTTCTACTTGTTGTTGAATTCTTCCTCAAGATGGCAATATCAGTAGAACAATAATGCAATAATGATTGTCTTGTATGGAACACTTCCCACGAAGGACAAAACTCCTACTGACAGCTGTTGTGTTTTCACTTGCAATCCTCTGTGTTGTTTTGCTTTGCAGATATTCATGTGTTCCACCTTAGAAGGACATTATCATTTCAGTTGATCATTCTTTGTTATGGCAAATATTCTCACTTGTTATGGTGTTATGCGCAGGTGTAACGAATCACATTACTGATGGTTTGATTTTCTAGTGATTTTCTAGTAACACATGTCATTGAGCCAGCAAGCAAAGTAACAGACTCATGAAGTCACATGTCAAATGAACTACTAAGTAAAGGCATTGGTGTTTTATTTTGTGGTGTTCAGTGCTTGGACAAATGACATGCAGGTTCACAAGTGCACAGGCCAACGTTGGGAAACCACTGGTATAAAATCTCCCTGTTGCTGTACACTTCTTCACCTGTATTCTTTCCTCTACAGTAAATGTTTTCATGTCTCCATCAGTGATTATGATGGATGGAAATTCATCAGTCTCAACCTTTTCCCCCTTTTGTTAAGTCATGTACTGTCTACCTTTCTCTCTTTTTCTCTTTGTCTGTCTCTTTCTTTGTCATCCTCTGCTCATGACCTTTGTCCCTTTCTCTTATTTTAATCCAGAGATGCATTATTAGCACACACAGAGTCATACTTGTCCTAAAAACTCTGCCTATATACTCTTATAGAGAAATGTCCTTTCACATACTCAGACTGTACATACTGTTACTGACACACAACCAGAACCCAAGGTAATGTAGGATCGTTTTTGTCCAAGTTGGAAATAGAAGATCTAGGTTAGTGTGAGCCCTGGGGTGATTGTAGTGTTATTTTATATATATTTTTTTTATATATCTCAAATTCTCCTGGGGACAGTGACTAAGACATTGTGGCTAACCTGCACATGCACAGTCTCTGCAAATTGCTTCATATTAGTTGAATGGTTTTCAGACATAATTTGCATAAAATCCAACATGTGCATGTTGCTGTTTGTTTAGTGAGTCAGCTTAGAGGAGGTGGTGCTTGTGGAGTCAGGCTTTTAAAATAATGAACTGGTACTGTGCTGGGCCTACAAGGGTTTTGGAAAAATAGAGTTTGACCAAAATGATTTCCTGAGAGAAAAGAAAATTATATAAACATGAAACTCCCGTATTTAGACATGTGTTTCACTGAAGGCATGTCACAAAGACACATGGTGCAGCAAAGTACTTGGAAAGTGATGAAAATATTATTATAATAATGTTATAATATAACTGTAGGTTTGGCTATGAGTCAAATGGTTTTTGATACTGATACCAGTGTCAGTACATTATTTTTCGATTCTGATTTAGATCTCAAAATCAGATTTTTCAGAAATAAATATTTAAACAAAAAATAGGAAGCAAATCTTCAGTTTTAGTTGAAGGGGTCTTGGCATTATTAAACTCTCAAAGCAGTTTTACATTATATAAAATTGTATGGGTCCTTTTTTTTCAAGATCTTAAATATTCGATGAATTAACACATAAAAACTGAAACACATACACTTCATCTGAGCCATAAAGGTGTGCAGGTGTTTGGGGTCAAGGTTCAGTTAATTTACTCTGCTCTTTACAGCTTTTTGTCCAGGTGTCCAAGGTGTATCCCAGTCTTCTTTTTCCCAACTCTTAACAGTCTGTTTCCACAAGAAATGTATGTAATCAATACAAGTTGAATATCTATCAAAGTTATTATGTGTTTTTATAAAGAGGGTGGTTCCACTTGTTCTGTTTGTACATGCTTCTGTAAAGCCACCCAGGTAAAGGAAAAAAAGCTCCTCATCAAGTGCCTGAAATACTGTGTGGTTGAAAAACAAAGTAAGCTAAAATTAAAAATGTGAGACATGTGTTTACATGTCTTTGTGTATGTGTATCTGTGGCTATTCTTGGGCGTCACCTTGGCAGGTCCGTGGAGCACTCCAACGCCCCTCAAAAAAACAACAGTAGAAAGGCTAAAACAATCACTGTTAAGTCTGTGGTTATAGTGGATTACAGGGTATGCCCAGTAAAAGAATGTGTAATATTCTCACTGCAAACATGAAATAGGATCCGATTCTCTGGTTTGGTTAAATTGCAGCTTCCATAGATAGAGGTGCTGCTCTCCAGCTCTTCAGCTCTCTTTCCTGTTATGTGTATGTGCATGTGTGTGTGTGTGTGTGTGTGTGTGTGTGTAACCTGTTGATCTTTATAACACTCAATCCTCGCTAGTGGTACCCATGAACAACCCCCTGCTCCTCCTCCCTCACTTTCTCTGATGTGCAAAATTGTCTGTGAGGGACTGTTGAATAATTTAACAGCCTGGTGACGGCGCTCTGTGACACTGCACTTAGTGTGTTTGCTTGTTTCCTTCAGTGTGTGTGTGTGTGTGTGTGTGTGTTTGTATTTATTTAAGGGGGAGGGGTTTGGAAAAGACAGTGTGGAGATTGATTTTGTGTGTGTGTGTGTAAAAGACTGTGTGGGTTTGGAAAAAGCAAGATAGTAGACCACACACACTATTGACCAGGTTGAAAACGACACTGAGCTGAAAAGGCGCTAGCGCTGATAGTTGCCAGAGAGGATGAATGGCTTTAATAGAGAAAACTCCAGGCTTCGCTCCGGAGGGACGGACACACACACCGACCCCTCTGGATTCATGGGATTGCTCTATAAAAGCTTCCACACTGAATGAGGGATGGTTTTTGTGCAGCAGAGGTTGTGTGACCAATGCTGTGTGTATGTGTGAATATCTGTATCTTTTATTACCCTTTCAGACATGTTCAGATGTATCCAATGCAGAAGGCAAACAGGTAATACTTTAACTGATGGCTTTTTCAGATAGCATGTTTGCCCAATGCTTGCCCTCAATACAGAAGAAGAGAGCTCTGTCTTCACTCTATATTTGGTGAGGTTTAGCTACTGTGAAATTTTTTTCTTTACAAGCCTCCACAGTGAGAGAGAAGACTTTCATAGCTTTTTGGAGAGAGAGTTTTCCAAAGCAACTGAAAATAATTACAAGGTCTTGTCCAGTGGTCAAGGGTTGTCTGTTTCCTCTGAACTTTTAGGTCCTTGAAATAAGTTTTTCAAAGAGATCCATGTGCACACCCTCTAAGTTTGCTGGAATTGCTGGAATTGTAAGGACACTGAGATAAATGCTGCTTTCCCATTGCAATTTATCTGAATGACTTAATTTTTTTGTAGCGCAACATTATCATGATCTGTGAAAGCCACATAACTGCACCCTTGCAGACTCTGAAAGGAAACTGTTAGTAATGTTTTAGGGTTTCATTTATTGCTTTGAAGTTTTAAGGGAGAATCCACTAATTAGTTTAGTAAGTAAGTATAAAATAATTAGTTAATGAATTATTTTATGAGTTGATTAAATGTTTAGTCAGTAAAAGTAGTAAAAAATTCTGCTTTGGTGGTCACACAAAAGAAATGTATTTTTGCCCAATCAATTATCATAAGATAGCAATTAATTTTCTATCAACTCATTGATTAATTGACTAATCGCTTTAACTCTAAAACAGATAATTCTCTTCAAATATAGTTACAGAAATGGGTAATTAAAAGTTTATATACTGACAGTGCCATAACATATCACATTCCAACGCTCCATAAGATTTTTCTTTCCCCCACAGCCCCTAGCTACTCCCAGATACCTCACAAATGCCCTAAGCTAGCTTAAAATTGCATAGCTGCCACTTTCACCCAGATCCTCTATATGGACATGTGCTAGGGGGGAAAAATGGTGTGAAAAGTTTTCTCACGTGTGAAGGCTTTCATGTGTCGTGGTTGTGTGTGTGCTGTTCCCATTATATGATGCCCTGTAAGTCTGCATCATTACAACTGGCTTTTCTACATCAATATGGAGATTAAGATTGATGTTGACCTAAAGCTTTAGGGCGAAAACTGGGGCTGCTGTCTTCTGCTTAGTGTGGAAGTGTGAATGATTTGGCTTGGCACTATTGAGTTAATCTACTTTAATGGACTTGTCTGCCGAGGGAATGGTTGTTGCACTGTGCACTTTGATTGAATGATGGTTTAAAGGTTGAAAGCTTTTAACTGTTTTAAATTTGTTTTGATGACAGTTGTGTCCATTGATACACCAGCCACCCAGTTAGGCTGTCTGTCTGTGCTACTTCATTTCTGTCCAGCCCTGTTTGGCTGCGCAAAAACAATTTTGGATCTTTCTAGTTGAACCGTCTCAGCATTTATAGTTTATTTTATTAAGACAACAGCATATCTGGTGTTCTTAGTCCACCATTTGTCCATGGATGTTGTGGTTACATGCTATTCATCTTGACCACTCAGCTTCCAAGAGACCCCAATGTTATTTAGAGTTGTTCCTTTACCGATACTCGTGTCGGACATGCCTCTGATACTACCTCAAATACTGGATCTGTCATTGGCGAGTCTGTGAGTCTTTGCACTCATCTGGTACCACATAATTTGTTAATAAACTTTATCACTTCACTCTTGGATAAAACAGTTCTCACAGATATCAATTCTTCTTCTATGCTCTAAAAGAGTAGGCTACACAGGAATTTGCACTGTGCAGCCACTTGTTCGTGGGCAGTAATTTTTGTGAAGGGCAAGATCACTGCTCAAAAGTCCTCCACACTCATATTTTATCCATCTTGTACTAGGAAAGACATAAATTGTTAATAAAGATACTTATTACATTTGTTGTCTCGGCAGTAGTTAAGGTCAAGATTGAAAGGTCCACAAGCTCATCTCTGATCCAGCTCTTCATCCCCAGAGTGCTCTAGCAAGATGGAAAATTCAAGGTCTGTAAAAGGTCAATGGTGTCAACTTCAACTTTTGAACATCCACTACACAAGTAGAGTAGCCACTGTGAGGTTTTGGGCTGTTCTTGCTTTAAGGCAACAAGAGGAAATCGCTTCAAATAAACTGCAGATTTAGAGTTGGCCCGGGGTTTTAAGTTGGTGGATAGGCCACTTATTTGTCTCGTATTTGTCCCTCAATCCACCAACACCCACATTTATGTTGGCATTAGCCTTGAAGCTAATCTGAGAAGGTAACAGTCTTTAGTGTGGGTGTGTGTATGTGTGTGTTTGTAAGCATGCATGTCTCAATAGTGTCACTAAGCTCCTGAGATGAGAGCTGCCCCGAAGTCTCCAAATCCTGCTTTAGAGCTTCAAGTGTGTGTGTGTGTGTGTGTGTGTGTGTGTGTGTGTGTGTGTGTGTGTGTGTGTGTGTGTGTGTGTGTGTGTGTTTTTTTC